>NW_019154181.1:2148707-2248907 GCF_002288905.1 Enhydra lutris kenyoni | reverse complement strand
ATGTGCTATGGTGAGTGCTGTGAAGTGTGTAAACCTGGCGATTCACAGACCTGTACCCCTGGGGATAAAAATATATTATATGTTTATAAAAAATAAAATTAAAAAAATAAATAAATAAGTAAAAAAGGAAAAAAAAAAAAAAAAAAAAGTCCGTCCTTCCCCCGAGTACAGGGCGGGGAGTCCAGAGTACAATTTGCACCTTCTCGGGTGCTAACCACTCCCAGCTGAGTCTTTTTCTATGCACGTTTCTTTGACCCTATCCTACCAGCTATTTATCTATCCTTCTGTCTCAGAAGTATTTTTATAAACCAACTCAAACTTTTCAGGAAGCAAGGTAGAGTATAAATAAATGTTCCAGGGGGTGCCTGGCTGGCTCAGCTGGTAGAGTATGGGACTCTTGGTCTTGGAGTCGTGAGTTTGAGCCCCACATAAGGGGAAGAGATTATTTAAAAAAAAAATTTTAATGTTCTTTTATTTTAATTTTATTTTTTTAAAGATTTAATTTATTTATTTGACGGACATAGATCACAAGTAGACAGAGAGGCAGGCAGAGAGAGAGGAAGGGAAGCAGGCTCTCCACTGAGCAGAGAGCCCGATGTGGGGCTCGATCCCAGGACCCTGAGATCATGACCTGAGCCGAAGGCAGAGGCTTAACCCACTGAGCCACCCAGGTGCCCCTTAACGTACTTTTATTTTAAAAAACAAACACTTTGGGGTGCCTGGGTGGCTTGGTCATTTAGGCATCTGCCTTCGGCCCAGGTCACGACCCCAGGATCGAGCCCCGCATTAGGGTCTCTGCTCAGTTGGGAGCCTGCTTCTTCCTTGCCCTTCCTCCTAGTTGTGCTTTCTCTCTCTCTCTCTCTTTCTCTCGCTCTCAAATAAATAAATAAAATCTTTTAAAAATATATAATTTTTAAAAACACACTTTGATAAATCCTCTCATTCCACTGACAATTTTTCATAAGGCAGAACATTTTTAAATGTATCCAGCTTTCATGAATAGTTTTTTTTTTTTTTAAGATTTTATTTATTTGACAGAGAGAGAGCAAGAGAAGGAGCACAAGCAGAGAAAGTGGGAGAGGGAGAAGCAGGTCTCCCACCAAGCAGGGAGTCCAATGTGGGGCTCCATCCCAGGACCCTGGGATCAAGACCTGAGCCAAAGGCAGATGCTTAGCGACTGACCCACCCAGGCACCCCTCATGAATAATTTTGATACTGGGCCTGCTGTCTTCTTAGCAATTAGTTATAGCTTAACAGCTGGTTAATAAAAGCCAAAGCAAGCCAGTGGGAATACACCACACTCAAAAGCTTCTACCCCGTAAAGGAAACCACCAACAAAATGCAAAGCCAACCTACCGAATGGGAGAAAATATCTGCAAATCGTGTATCTGGTAAAGAGCTCATCTCCAAAGAGATGAAAAACTCATCCAGCTCAACAGTAAAAGAACCCCAAACAACCTGATTAGAAACTGGGCAGAGGATCTGAATACAAATTTCTCCAAAGACATACAAAGGACCAACGAATGCTCGAAAAGATGCTCAACATCACTCATCCTCAAGGAAATGCAAATTAAAACCACAAGGAACTACCACGGCACACCTGTGAGAGTCTGGGACAGAAAATAACAAGTGCTGGAGAAGATGGGAAATCCTTGTGAAGGGAGGGGACGCCAACTGGTGCAGCCACCTGGGAAAACAGTAGGAAGGATCCTCGAAAACTTAAAAACAGAACTTCCATATGATCCCACAATCCCACTTCTGGGTTGTTTTCTTTTTTTTTAAAGATTTTATTTACTTATTTGACAGACAGAGATCACAAGTAGGCAGAGAGACAGGCAGAGGGGGGGGAAGCAGGCTCCCCGCCGAGCAGAGAGCCTGATGCGGGGCTCAATCCCAGGATCCTGGGATCATGACCTGAGCCGAAGGCAGAGGCTTTAACCCACTGAGCCACCCAGGCGCCCCCCAATTCTGGGTATTTAACCAAAGAAAACAAAAACACTAACTCAAAAAGATATCTGCCCCACCCCGCCCCTCCATGTTCACTGCTTATTCCTAAGCCAAGATAAGGAAACGACCCAAGTGTCCCCTGATGGATACACGAATAAAGAAAATGTGGTCCACGCCCACGTGTGCGAGCTCCGACGCACAGTATGACTCAGCCATAAAAAAGAAGAAAATCTTGCCTTTTGTCATGACATGGATGAACCGTGAGGGCATTATGCCAAGTGAAATAAGCCGGTCAAAGACAAATCCTATAGAATCTCACCTATATGTGAAATCTGAACAAAAGAAAACTAAACACATAGATACAAAGGGCAGACTGGGGATTATGAGAGACTGGGTGGTGGGCTGGGGGCCGAGGAGCTGGGTAAAGGCAGTCAAAGGGCATAACGTTCCAGCGACAAAATATGTAAATGTGGGAATACAATGTACAGCACAGTGACTATAGTTAATAATATCGTATTGCACGTTTGAAAGTTACTAAATCTTGGAAGATTTCATCACGTGGAAAAAAGTCTTGTGTTTAGTGATGTTTAGATGTAACTAAATTTATAATGGTGATTATTTCGCACTACATACACATAACGAATTATTACCTTATACACCTGTATGTCGATTATTACAGCTCAGTAAAAAAAAAAAAATTAATTAAAAGAAGTTTTTAAGAAAAGACACTGGGAAAGAAAAGTTTGGAAGCTGGAAGGTAGACCCCTCCCCCCCACTATGGGCCCCATGGAGAAACAGAGAGAAAGTGTCCCTTCAAGTTCCCAATAACAACCCAGTATTAATATCTGTTCAAAGCCAACAGAATGACCAGGAGTTCAAAGTGTCTCAGGGGCCACAGTGACCTATGGGGGGAGGGATCAAGTTCATCCTCTCCAGGGAACATAGTTAACAGCCAGTCTATAAAGCTTCTCTGCTTTCTTGGCTCTTTCTAGAAGCCCCACGTAAACTTTGAAAGGAAGCAGAAATATCCCTTCACCTGAATTAGTTCACTCAATGACAGACCTGTAAATAAAACGACTCATTCCACATAGTGAGGTCATCCCAGCCATAAAGCCAACCGAGAAACTTCGGTGGTCCCGCCCACATATCAGGGCACAGATCCACCTCCAGTGGGGGCAGAGGGGACATTTTCTAAGACTGGGAGATCCACCTTGCCGTCACCCCTTGGAAGGGTTTTTCACTTTCCCTGAAAGCCTGGATGAAAGGCAAGAGCGAGGCCCCTTTCCATTACATCACTAACAAAAACCCAGGGACAAAAGACCTTGAAGGAGGGGCCATTTCAACCCACGGCCCACGGGGAGCCACTTTAGAACGAGTGTGAAATACTGCGCCCATCACGAGCTGTGTAATTCGAACCAATGGCAGACAACCTACATTACCTCTAAGTTCTTTGAGTTGAGGGGGGGAGGGGGGGGGGGGGGGGGAGGCAGTTCTGTTCGTTTCCCCAGCACGATTTCTATCATTGCCACCAATTCCCTGCGATCCCTGGCCGGAGGGTTACGACGACGCGCACACACCTGGACACGACCTTCTTTCAAACCAACAGACAAGGCGAAGACAGGAACCCCAGGGTCAAGGTCCGACCGGGCAAGGAAGACCTCCGCCATCAGACAACGCCAATTCCGAGGCTCCACCACGGGGTCAACCCCGAAGGAAAGAGGCGAGGGACGGACACCTACCGACACCACGAGCGTGACGGCGTCCAGCTCGACTCTGCCCAGATGCCCGCAGAAGATGGAGCTGACGACGCTAATGAGGAAGATCATCAGCTGCGCCAGGAACTGCCGAGGGAAAAGGAAGGGGAGCGCGAGCGTGACGCAGAGCCCGCGCGGGGGAGGCTCCAGGAGCGCCGGCAGCAGGCACTGCGCTGCGCCCGGGCTGGGCCGCCGTCTGGGGGGCGTGGGGCCGCGCACTCACCACGGGGCCCGCTAGCGCCACCAGCGCGGCCGCCTCGTGTCGCACGTCGGGCGGCAGCGCGCCCCGCAGGCCCCGCAGGCAGACGCGCCAGCCGGGGGCGTCGGGCGGCTGGGCGCTGTCCCGTGGAGCGATGGCGGCGGCGAAAGTGGTGGCGGCGACAGTGGTGGCGGCGGCGGCGGGGGCCTCCATGCTGGCGCGGGCGGTGGTGCGCCGGAGGCAGCAGTGGGCTGGGGGCGGCCCGGCCCCGCCCCGCGCGCCCTGGGACCGTCCCACCTGCACAAGCGGTCGGGGGGGGAGGGGGAAGAGGAGGGGGGAGGGGGAAGAGGAGAGGGGCGGGCCGCGCCCGGGGCACCCCCGCCAACCGTCGCGGTCCGCAGACCCCCTGAGGCTGGAGACGGGGACCCCGAGGGGGCCAACCACGGTGCAAGGAGCTGGAGGCCGCGTGGAGTGGGGGGCTGGGGGCCTCGCGAGGACAAAGGAGAACGTGGGTCGTTACAGTGAAATGTGCGGAGGCGGGGGTTGGAGAGGGCGAATTCGTAATTCCCCTTTGCGCACCTCCGGAGCCCGCTGCTGCCCTTTCAAGTGACCCCTCCCTCTGCCTCGGGTTACGGGTGTGTTCAAGTATCCCCTGGGGGTGCGGTGCGCTCCTCGCAGGCAGGTTGGGACCGGGAGATAAGCCTCCCTACCCCCCATCCCGGGGTCTCCTACCGGACGAAGAAGGGCAGACTCCGTGAGAAGTCTCTAGAAGGCTAGGGAGTAGGTGTCCAGGGACCAAATGAAGAGGGTGTGTATGAACTTGCTAAGGAGAGCGGGGAGAGGGGATGTTGCGGGGGGCCCAACCTTCAGGGCCGCCTTTATCTTGGTCACCGCAAAAAAAAAAAAAAAAAAAAAAAAAAAAAAATCCTCTAGGAAGAAGCAAGCGTTTTTAGGTGGAGATGCCTTAAGGTGGCGCTGGGTACTTTTTACTCGTGGTAGCAAACTTCAGATCTGGTCTACTATCTGTTCTCCCAGGGCAAAGACCAGGCCTAGCTCTTTGTATCCATCCAAGCACCCAGTGTGCTGCGCTAAGGGGTGGGCCCCACCCCGGGAAGGCTGAGTCCTAAGTTCTACGTGTCCACTGCTTAATCCAAGGCCACTACTGAGGTCTCGTGCCCTGATTCCCCTGAGAGGAATGAGCAATGGTTTGGACTGTCACAGCTCCAAAGACTTCCCTAACTATTCTCCAAGGCCCCAGGGGAAGAAGGGAGCATTCACTGAAACCTCACCCTTTTGAGACAGAACCACACAAAACTTCCTGGGTACACCATGCTTGCCACCAAAGCTGGGGTGCCTTTTTTTTTCTTTTGAGATTTTATTTGACAGAGAGCCCAAGTGGGGGCAGTGGCTGGCAGAGGGAGTGAGAGAAGCAGGCTCCCTGCTTAGCTTGATGTGGATGTAGGGTTTGCTCCCAAGACCCTGGGATCATGACCTGAGCCAAAGGCAGATGCTTAACCAACTGAGCCACCCTGGTGCCCAGCTGGGGCACCTTCTTAAAGACAAAGACCCAAACAGAAGATGAAAAGGGCCCGCCCAAGACCCAGCCTCCCCTCTCCTAGACCCCCCTCTTCATTTCTTCTACCTTCCAATTTAACAATCCCCCCCGCCCCCTTCTATCAACATGAGAAACCGTCTGACTTCTTCCTTTGCCTGAATGAGCTCTTCAAACCCTGTATTCAAATTTTAAACAAATTTTAACAAGTTTAACAAATTTAAAACAAATTCAAAATTAAAACAGATTTTAAGACAGGAAGCTTGCTCATCAATGCCCTCTGACTCCTTTCTGCTTAATCTACGTCTTCTCCCCTTCCGGTTTCTCAAGCGACGCCACTGCTCACAGCTCCTGTGATCTACATATTAACGAATGCCATTGGCCCGTTGCATAATCACTGAAGGCACGAGGAAAGATATAGTGCAAAATATATTTTAAATAACTCAAGACAGTAGGAAACCTGAAGCACTCAGTACAGGGGTTTTAACTAAAGAAACATTCAGCATAACAAGTAACTGGTAAAGCCGCACCTGAATGCAGTCAGTACACAGTGGTCCTTGGTTAAGACAGTGGCACATGAACTGAATCATCGTCACTCTGAACTTTCCGACATTGTCTTGGACAGGAACATAATTTGTACCTTAGTTCCTTTTCTTTATGAGAAAACGTAACTTGGAACTCGTGATTCTCCAAACCCATGAGCCCAGTTGAAACTAACTTAACTGAAAACAAATTCCCACCGTGGGGCCTATGAATTATTTGTCAGCTCAGAAGTATCACTTGTCCTGACTCTCTCTCTCTCTCTTTTGCCTATCACTCAACTCTGACATACACTCTCACTAAAATCCCTACGATCAAGACCAAAATGACCCCCAGGAGCAGAAGCCCCCGCCACAGAACCAAATGTTTCCCAGTCAGGTGAGTCGTGTCCCTTGGCTGGGCCTGAACATCTTCTTGGCACCCGTGCTGGTCCAATCGGGTCTTGTGTTTTCTCCTTACATCTCTCACTGAAATTCCTCTATGGCTCCCAGGTCCCCCTAAAGGGAAAAAGGAACTTAGTTAGCAGTCCAAAAGGATTTTTTTTTCCCTAGGTATACAAGATGCCATAGAGGGGAGCCTGGGTGGCTCAATGGGTTACACCTCTGCTTTCGGCTCAGGTCATGATCCCAGGGTCCTGGGATCGAGTCCCACATTGGGCTCCTTGCTCAGGAGGGAGCCTTGCTTCCCCCTCTCCCTCTGCCTGCCTCTCTGCCTACTTGTGATCTCTCTCTGTCAAATAAATAAATAAAATCTTAAAAAAAAAAGTTGCCATATATACGTGTTACTTGTCAGAGGCAAGTTTATTCAGGAAGAAGTTGCTACCTTGGATACATAAGAGAAATTCCATTTCAGAGTCCCTCTCCGCTCACTCACTCACAAACTCTGACTGGATCCTACTGTTGTCTGCCTGGGTCTTCTAGGGAGCTCGCCCCCCACCCCACAGGAACTAGAGAAAGATGAGGCCTCTCAAAATGAAGGTTCATAGGGGAAGTTTTCAGGGGCCAACACTCGTCTAATGAGCAGTCCCGAAGGAGAACAAGGCTAACAGAGGAGAAAATAACCAAAGAAAGAATCCAAGGGCATCCCCAGAACTGAAGAGAGATGTGGATCGAGTCAGAAGGCCTACTGAGCATCCCCCGGGATCGTGACAGATGTATGTTGTCTTCCCACACTTCCTGAGGGAAAAATAAAGGCAGTTAACCTAACGGAACAAGAATAAGATGGGCAGGGCGCCTGGGTGGCTCAGTGGGTTAAGCCTCTGCCTTAAGCTCAGGTCATGATCCCAGGGTTCTGGGATCTAGCCCCGAGTCGGACTCTCTGCTCAGTGGGGAGCCTGCTTCCTCCTCTCTCTCTCTGTGCCTGCCTGTCTGCCTACTTGTGATCTCTCTCTCTCTGTGTCGGATAAATAAATAAAATCTTAAAAAAATAAATAATAAATAAATTTAAAAATAAATAAATAAAAAAGAATAAGATGGGCATCAGACCTCTTAGTACGCATAGTGGGTATTAGTTGTGAGAGAAAGCAATTTCAGAGTAACACCAGCTCTCACTCTCACAAGATACTTTCTCCTGGGGGGAAGGGGAGTGGGCTTCTCCCTCTCCCTTGGCCCCTCCCCCCTCCTCATGCTCTCTCTCAAATAAATTATCTTTTTTAAAAAATGTGTTTTCTCCACATCAGGCATCGTTCTCAGCCCTTCACATGTACGAAGCTCACTTGCCTCTCAAGACAGCAGCATGAGGTACTAGGAAGTACTGGTACTCTGCTTTTATAAATGGCAGACAAGAGAAAACTTGGACCAACCATCCTCTGAAGACAATTACAAAAGCTGGACAAGATAAGTGAAAAGTATCATCTCGAAGGTGTCAAGAGTGCTTACCAACGTAATGAAAAATCGTCAGGGCAAGATCTAGGGGAAACTGGAGGCCCAGAGCTGGGAGCCAGCCTTTGGAGCCTCTTTGGACCTGAGAGTTCTCCATCGGGATGGACCGATGCTTTCGGGAGTTCAGTCCCTACCCAGGTAAACCCCGCTGACTTCAGGTTGGACCTCAAGGGCTGCATCCAGGAATTAAGGATGGACCAGAAGCCAACCAGCCCTCACCCCAGTTACCGCCAAGTCAGCTGGACGGGCCAGGAGTCTGGGTTGTTGAAACCGCCCTACGCTGCTGGTAACCCTAAGAGTTTGACAGAAGCAAAGGAAAATCCTCTCTGAAGACCGATATCGTCGTCGGCCTCCAATTACTTCTACCCACAGTGTTCAAATACAAGATCTGGAACCAGGCACGTAGGGGACCACACGAGATGAATGAAAACTAGTGGGAGCTGTAATTCACCAGCCATTGAGCTCAAAGGGATTCTGTTAGAAAGCAGCAAGGAACAAGTCTGAGTCCATGACTCGCTGCCCAAGGAACTAGAAATGGGGGGGGGGGGGTTCATAATGGGACGGAGGAAAACGATACCCACAGTTGCACCCTGCTCCCCAGAAACGATAGTTAAAAACAATAATCTGGGGGCGCCTGGGTGGCTCAGTGGGTTGGACCTCTGCCTTCGGCTCAGGTCATGATCTCAAGGTCCTGGGATCGAGTCCCTCATCGGGCTCTCCGCTCAGCAGGGAGCCTGCTTCTCTCCCTCTCCCTCTGCCTGCCTCTCTGCCTACTTATTCTCTCTGTCAAATAAATAAATCTCAAAATAATAATAATAATAATCTGTTTAAAGCCCACCTATGTGTTGGCCTGGGGAATGGGGGAACCCCACGAACATAAACTTACGTCTGTCTCCAAGATAAGGGTCCCCAGGCAGGATCAAGCATTAGAAATGCCTGTGAGATGCTTACATCCAAGGCATGGATGACTAGCAGCCTCGAACCATCTAGAGCAGCGTCTTAATACCCGGAATGCAAAGCAAACAAACTTCCAAGTCTGTTGACCTCAAATTGGTGTGATTTTATCATTTGTTTCTGAAACTTAACTGCCCGAGTTCAGGGGGCACTCATGGCAGCCAATCTGTTTGTGTCCCACCGACGGCCCCTTCCAGGACCACCCGGAGAGGGACCTGTTCCCAGAGCCAAGCAGTTTTCCATACCTGGGTCCTGGCAGGCAGCTGCAGGCTCATCCTGGACCGTGTTTAGTCTCAGATTGGCATGGATCTGAGCCTAGAAGATGAAACTCGAAGTAAATTCATGAGGCTTTATTTACCATAGTGTTAGGAAACTGACTTGACCACTCGGCCTAGGAAAAACCAAGCCATTTTCTTTAACTGACATGTGATTGGAGCTTCTCTAGTTTACAAGTACGCAATCGTCTTTCCGAATGATTGACATGGGGTCTCTGGGTGGGGGAAGGACGGATGGAAAACCACAACATTAAGGGGAATGCGTGACCCAGAATCATAAAATTCCTTTCTTTCCCTTCCCTTTATCTCTTTACCTACTATCTATTTCAGACCCACACTGACCCTAGCAAGTTGGAGAGACAGACACACGCAGGCATCCTCGTGAAATATTTGGGGATCATAAAAACAGTATCAGGATGAATATGCTGGTATCCCACTGTCTCTTCAGTCCAGATCTTGTCCTGAAATTGGTTTTCCAGGCACAAGGCTGGTAGCTTACTACGGGACACAAGAAAGAAAGGAACCCCTATTTTTTTAATTCACTGAATAAAACAAAGGGGAATGGATAAACAGGTAATATCCAGGGTCATCTGGCCCTTCACATCCAAATTAAATGCAGCTAAAACAATAAAGTAGCACTGGTGATAAAAGGGGAAAGCCCCTTCCGAAATGAGAGCGCCTGAGCTGATTTTGTTTTCTAGGTCAGGAATTTTTACCCGGCCAGCAATGAGCAGTTACCTCTTCACAAGCTTTTTTCCAATTTAGCCAAGCAATAAAGCCGAGAAAACACAGAGATTGTGTGATGGAACAAATGATGATCCCCAGCCACAGACCTAGAAGTGAAAATATGTAATAGAGGTTAATTCCGTGGAAAACCAGGCGTCCCTGGGGAATAAGCTGGTCCCCTGTCACTTCTGAGAATCTGCTTTCATGACCCCAGGGTGGAACCCACAGTGAGCCACACACGTGCTCTCTCCTTTGGTTTCCAGAAGGTTCTGGGAGGCCCAGGGCAAGTCACTGCCCAGGCCTTCTGGATCTCAGAACTGACATTCAGAGCCTTTTTTGGTCTTTGGGAATCTAACTATTCACCAGTTATAAGGAGAGGAGATTCCCAGGACAAACTATCTCCTACTTCTAAACTGCTCTGTTCTATTTTCCTCAGCTAATATGTTCAAAATGCAGAAGACAACATCCGCCTTGTACGTTCTCTCCCTTGGCACTTCCTGCAGGCCCTCACTGGCTCTGGGCACAGACTTCCAGAGCTCCCAGGACAGGGTTGTCCGCAGAGAGAGAGGACCACACCAAAGGAGAGGCTGAGTGGGAATGGAAAATGGGAAAGGGCCACGTGGATCCCAAGGTCCCATCACACTCCACCTAGAAAACCCACACCGGACACAGAGGGAGGCCCCAAGCTAGGAGGGTTTCTTTGGTCAAGAGTGAGAAAGTGAACATACCAATGGGCAACTGTCAGACCGTAGGCAAAAACAGAACACTGATCCATGGCCTACAGCAACCATCGCTCTGCCTGCCTCTGGGTCTCTACCAAAGAATAAATGGCCTTTGCTTTTCGCATCCGGTTGGTCTTTATTTCCACAGCCCATCATGGAGGCCCCCCGAGACCTGGCCTACATGACCAAACATCATGGACGCCAGTGTCCAACCAGATGTGGGACCCAGAGAGGCCCCTTGTGCAGTCCAAGGGGACGTGATAAGTTGGGGTCCACACCCCAGTCTCTCTACTGTGACTGCCTAGGCTGTATCTTCATTGGTTTGGTGCCTGGGTACCACTGCTTCCCATGTGTTTGCCATCCTTGGTGGAATCGGGGTTCCTTTTCATCCCTTTTGCTGTGCTTTGTTCTCTCTTTTTGTAGTGTTGGGTCAAATGTTATCACAGAAGGAGAGTTAGAGGCCAGGACATGGCCTGTTACATGCGCCCATCTCCTAGACCTGTGAGTTTGTGGTTCTCACCCAATGGGGGCCCATTTGGACCAATTCTTGCTACAGGTTACCCCAAGAACCAGACAAGGTTCTCCTGTTGCAGTTTTGGGTCCTGAGACCTTGGCTTTGATCCAGAGAGCATTCTTCTCTGGTTTTCTGCCTGCCTGTGCCACCTGCCGTTCCGGAGTCCGAGAAAGTGCTGATGTGTCCCCACCGCCGCCCTTTCGTCTCCTTACATCCGTGAGAAAGTGAAAACTGAAATCGGAGCCCTCATATGAAAACAGAACCTGAGGGACGCCTGGGTGGCTCAGTTGGTTAAGCAGCTGCCTTCGGCTCAGGTCATGATCCCAGCGTCCTGGGATCGAGTCCCACATCGGGCTCCTTGCTTGGCGGGGAGCCTGCTTCTCCCTCTGCCTCTGCCTGCCATTCTGTCTGCCTGTGCTCGCTCTCTCTCCCTCTCTCTCTGACAAATAAATAAAATCTTAAAAAAAAAAAAAAAAAAAGAAAACAGAACCTGATATGAAAAATAACCCTTTCGCCAAATGACAACACCTGGCAGAACATTTGGAAAGGACTTTGGGACAAAGAGGAGATGAGACCCAAAGTAAACGAGGGGCCCCGCAGAGAGACAACTGGGGGGCCCATCCCTTACCCTCCACACCCCCCGGCCAGCCACCTACTACAAGGACACTGGTAGACACTATAAAGAGAAGGATGCTAAGAAAGATAAACCAGGGCGCGCCTGGGTGTCTCAGTGGGTTAGGCCTCTGCCTTCGGCTCAGGTCATGATCTCAGGGTCCTGGGATCGAGTCCCGCATCGGGCTCTCTGCTTGGCGGGGAGCCTGCTTCCCCCTCTCTCTCTGCCTGCCTCTCTGCCTACTTGTGATCCCGCTCTGTCAAAAAAAAAAAAAAAAAAAAAAGATAAACCAAGGCAAGGCAGAGTCTCTCATTTTGGATCAGCGAGAGTCCTCAAGGAAGCCAAAAGCACTCATTAGACCCTCCAGGGGAATTAACTGTAAATATAGGCGGTCATTCTCATCGAAGCCCGGTGGACACCTGCCACCCTTGCCCACCTTCAGCCTCAGCCTCCACGTACCACACAGGTGGCTGGCATTCCAAATACGCCACAGGTTTCCCCAATCTCCCAGTCTTTAACTGAGACCCTTGAACCCTCGACTAAGAAACACGCCTTCCTGCGCTGTGATTAACAGCCCTGCGGAATGTCACAGGCAGAGACGGACTTTGCAGACAAAATTATGGTATCAAAGGCACAGCGGAGGGAACTAGGTCTAGAGGTCCCAGACGACTCTTTTTTTTTTTTTTTAAAGATTTTATTTATTTATTTGACAGAGAGAGCTCACAAGTAGACAGAGAGGCAGGGGGGTGGAGGGGAGAAGCAGGCTCCCCGCTGAGCAGAGAGGCCAACATGGGGCTGGATCCCAGGACCCTGGGATCACGACACGAGCCAAAAGCAGAGGCTTAACCCACTGAGCCACCCAGGCGTCCCATCAGACGACTCTTGTATTCATAATCAAGTCAGGGCCGCTCTGGATAGATCTCGCCTCTTCTATTGCGTTGGATGGTGGGTTCCAGACAAGGAACTTGACCCTGTACCTGATACTCCACGGCCTTGATATTCTACTGACAGAGCCAAGTATTTGCAGCAAAATGCATAAAAGTTCAGATCGCTCCTACCAATGCTCCCTAACCTTCCTCAACATCCCTTCAAGGCCAACAAAGGGAATCAAACCCAGAGCTGAAAGTCTTAGCCAGAGGTTGTCTCATTCCCCAGATGGGCCCTTGTAGCTGCCACAAAAAAAAAAAAAAAAAAAAAAAAAAAAAATTGGGAAATTGGGCGCCTGGGTGGCTCTGTTGGTTAAGCGACTGCCTTCGGCTCAGGTCATGATCTCGGGGTCCTGGGATCTAGTCCCACATCGGGCTCTCTGCTCAGCAGGGAGCCTGCTTCCCTCTCTCTCTCTCTGCCTGCCGCTCTACCAACTTGTGATCTCTTGTCAAATAAATAGATAAACAAAATAAAAAAAAAAATCAAATGAATGAGGCTACTGATTTACCAAGACCTCAGGGTCATCAACGAAATTGTGATCCCTCACTTGCCGCTAATACTTAACCCAATACCATCCTGACATCAATTCTGCCTGAAGCCACTTGCTACAACAAGGCGGGTCTTTGGTCTGCCTTGTGCAGCTGCCTCTACACCGGGATAGCCAACAACTCTTCGCTTTCGCTGCGGACGACAACAGTGGGTCTGTAAAGTCAGGCCCCCTCTTATTTTTGTCAGTTCCTCCCATCAAGAGCTGTAAACATCTAAATTTCCCTTGTGATCCCGATCTCCTACATTAAGCACCAGAGCTCCTGGTGCAGAAAATGAGGAAGCCCGCCTTACAAATCCTGTTCTCAGGTTCGTAGCCTTTGCACAAAAGGGACCTCGTTTCAAAAGCAAAATCACGATTTTGCCAGAACACAGCACATTTAGGGTCTGACCTCAGTCTGGGATTTCTAGGCTTAGCAGGATATTGTAGACAACGGGTGTCAAATTTCCTTGAGATCGCAATCCGTCTTTATGAACTGACGAAGTCCATAGGGACAGACCCTCTGCTCAGGAGGCCCCGGGCTTCTGGAATCTGACGAAGGCTCCTCAACAGCCTCCTTCAAGCCCAGGCATCCCTAACTACCAAAAACCCCATTTTGTCGGTTTGCTCCTGAGCCATCTGGATAAGCCCCTGGGGTTTTAACTCAACCTCTCAGGTTCAGGCAACAGGTTCTCTATGCATCAAAAACTTCTGATGAGCGAGTTCTAGGCTCCCCCGCAAATCCCACCCCAGATCCCACTGCTGGGAACACACAGCATTCTTCAGCCAGCGGATTAACTGCTTAGAAGATTCTGTTGCTGTGTGTTCCCTCCTCTCCCACTACTGTTCACCCCAACAGCCTGAGAGTCCTGTCACTCTCCTAAACTCCCAGAAGAAGGCGAGCCTGGTGGCTGTCTTCCCTGTGCCAGGGAACTCTCCGTACCTCACTCAGCTTTATCCGAGAGCCCTCTTGACGACTCTGACCTCATGTTATTTCGCTGGTGAGTCGTGCCTTAGCTCGGGAGCTGGGGGTTATTGGCCAGGATGTGCTAGCCCTAGTGTGAGCTCTCCTTCAGACCACAGTCTTCCCCCTGCAATCAGCACAGACGGCGGACCCTGCTGTGCTTCCTAAAGCCACCAAAGACCAGAGAGGGAACATCTGTGCAGACAGCAGATTCACGCTTTGGAAAAGCAGCCCCTGGTTTGGGGGTGCTTGGGAAACACAGCGGGTTGCTCTCTTGTGCTGGAACCCCCATCACAGATGGACAGCAAATTAAGGAACTTTTTTTTTTAGATTTATTTATTTGAGAGAGAGAGAAACATGAGCAGGAGGGACAGAGGGAGAGGGAGAGAGAAGCCCAAGCGAGCCCCATGTTGAGTTCAGAGCCAGACGTGGGGCTCGATCTCACAACCCTGAGAACAGGAACCAAGACCAAGAGTCGGGAGCTTAAGCAACTGTACCACTGAGGCACCCCGACAAGCTTTTAAATACACTCCTATTACCCAGATGGGAGGCTGTTCTAAAGCCGTGGCCCCAGTCAGACAAGAAAATGTGGGTGCTGAAGGAAACGCTCCCATATCATTGATGTCAGAAAAGAGGCTTTAACCAGGTTCTGGTCCTATCTGAGGCCCCAAAAGATCAGTCTCTGGAGGGTTCAAAGAGGCCATCATAAAACATCAACATTACGAGATGCCTGGGTGGATCAGTCGGTTAGACGTCTGCCATCGGCTCAGGTCATGATCCTGGGGTCCTGGGATCAAGTCCCACATCGGGCTCCCTGCTCAGCACAGAGCCTGCTTCTCTCTCTTCAACTTCCCCCGTGTTTGTGTTCCCTCTCTTGCTATCTCTGTCATAAATAAATAAATAAAATCTTAAATAAATAAGTTTAGTAATAAAACTTATTTTATTACTAAATTACTAAAACGGTGTCTCTTTCTAGGATAGACTGAAGCATGTCCTTGCTGAAAAGCTCCAACCCTCACCATCACTAAAAAGATGCTTGATTTTTTGTTTCCAACCTGAGACATTCCAAGTTTTTTATCAAGTGACTGAGACACACCCACTACAAGAACCATATAAAAAAAACTCTGTAAGATATTGCCCCTCACTCAAAAACGATCCTGTCCTCCTCACCCGCCATGGGTGGGAAAAGTCCTGGAAAAGGAGAAAAGACCAATGTCCTCCTTGAACTGAAATTAGTAAAACTTTAAGCATCCCTTGAGCTCCCTTGGCCAAAGGTACTCCCTATAGTCTTTGCACACCATATACAACAGACAGTCACCACCCGCAAGGACACATCAGCGGCCCCTATGCATTCGGAACTGGAAGGCCTATGTCTAGGGATTTCAGCCAACACCAGACTGACCAGACTGACTGGCTACACGCCAAGTCTTCTCACCAGGGTCCTACCGCCGACGCTTAAGCCTGCCTTTCCCACAACATCTTCCTCAATAACTTCTTTATCATCTTTAGCCAGGACATTTCATCTACTAGAAGAGACAGCAGAGGGAAACTGCTCCTGAACCTTGTTGGAAGGGACCCTATCAGGGCTTGTGAGGCTGGCTGGCTGCATTTTCTCCCAAGTCTGGAATGTTTCTGTGCAGCCATTCTCCTAGAGGATGACCACCATGATGGACACCATCAAGGGGCTCGAGAAGATCTTGCAATACAGTGGACCATGAGATGACTTTATAATCCCAAGTGGTAAAGATCTGGCTCTCCAGCCTTCCCTGAATTCCCGGAGTCTCTAGTTTTCCCTGAAAAGAGACTGAGACACTGAATACACAGACAATGGCCACACCATGTATCAGAGAAATATGAACCCCACCTGTAGCAACATACCCAGGAAACCCCCCAAAAGCGAGCACCCCCCATAAGCACCCCAAAAGCGAGCCTGCTACCCATCAGACTTGCGGGAGCCCAGACTTCTATGTCTAGGATTACTGCACTGAGCTCAACAATAACTTCCGTAACAGCTGATCCCAAATGGCCAGGACGCCATCAATAACTGACAGCTTCCTCCGTTTCTGTCCCTGCTTCCAGCTTAGGGTCAAGCAGAGAAAACCAAAGCTGCACCCCGCCTGATCAGCCACACAGGACCCCCCACTTCAGTTAGCCCACCTCTTTCCCAGGCCACCGGCATCCATCAGGGTCCACCTGACGCTTTCCTGTTCTCCACCATGAAGCACTCCCACTCCTCGGCCTGCCTTGGGGTCTCTGCCAAAACTCTAGTGATGGTGGTCAAGTCCCCTGCTGGGGCAAGCTCAGAATAAACAGCCTTTGCTTTTCCCATTTGGCTGGTCTCGGTTTATCTCCACAGCCTTTGAGATCTCGATAAGGGCAAGGTGGCAAGACAGGGTTTACAGGTTCGGGTAGCAGACTTGGTGCATAGTTTACGGATCTGCTCCTTGATACCAGCAGTCACACCCATGTCACATGTTTCAGGAGTGATCAGCCCAATATTTAGAAGAATAAATTTGATAGCCACCTGCCATTCCTATAATGGACTAATAAAAGCAAATACAGGGGCGCCTGGGTGGTTCAGTGGGTTAAAGCCTCTGCCTTTGGCTCAGGTCATGATCCCAGGGTCCTGGAATTGAGTCCTGCATTCGGGCTCTCTGCTCGGCGGGGAGCCTTCTTCCCCCTCTCTCTCTGCCTGCCTCTCTGCCTACTTGTGATCCCTGTCAAATAAATAAACAAAATCTTTAAAAAAAAATAAAAGCAAATATATATATATACATATATGCTTTCTCGTTCAAATCCAGTGTTCCTGATCCATAAAAACTACCAGCTTACCCTAATCACCCTAAACAGAAAGTAACTAGATATCTCTACCTAATTTGAAAGTGATGGGTTACATTTCCAGGAAATTCATTATATACCGTTTAAAATATTTATTGGATTCAACGTAGGAATCCCAAAATAAGGTGCGTGTCAGAATCCCCCAGGAATGGATGTATTTGAAAAGCCTCCCCAGGAGATCAAGATGGGGACTTCCTGATTTGTGGCAGCTGCCCGTGAGGGTATTAAGGGTAACTGGTGTGATGCTCGCCACTGCATATCCTACCAATGGTGACACAGTATTTGAAATTTGAGTTAGTTTTAAACTTTTTTTATTTTCTGGAAGAGGTGAGTGGCAGGGACAGACTACAGTCTCCTCACAGAGCGCTCACCTGCCCAGAGCTCCCAACATTTCTTAAATTGAGATATAACAATTAGTTTCGAGCGTGTGACATCATGATTCAATATTCATATATATCACAGAACGATCACAATAAATCTCAGTACCTTTCCCCACACATAGTTACAAAGTTCTTTTTCTGAGGATGAGAACTTTTGAGAGCTCCCTCTGTAACCTTCAAACGTGCAATACAGTATTACTAACTATAGCCACCATGCTACACATTCCAGCAACGAACTTTGTAACTGGAATTTTCTACCACAGCACTTCCCTTAAGGGAGTCTTAACTCCCTTGACTCTGCGCATACTAGGTAGGCTTTTGTCAAATGAGCAAGTGGGCCTCGTCCAGCACTGGGAACACAGGTAGATCTGTGTTTTTATTTCTCTTTTAAATTTATTTTCTTATTTTTGCTTTTTTAGATCCGTACTTTTAAGTAGATTTTTCCAATATTTCCCTTAGCTTTGCCACCGGCAAATCCAAAATATGAGTAATGCCAGAAATTCAGCTAAGTCATTTTTTGCACCACAATGAAAGTCCAGTGAACTTTGCGTTGGCAACTCCAATCTTGGAACATCTCCCCTATTTTTTATTAAAATATTATTGACTTTGAGAACAACAGGCAGTGTAATGGGATGGGGAGGTCACTCGAGATATTGGGATGACTTCTCACCTCTTGGGGCCTGCCAAGTACTGATGGGTAAATAAGTCTCTCACTATTTCACCCAAAGATAACGTGTCCGGGTTTTAACAGAATCTTCTATAAACTGCCAATGTATTCCAAATTATTATTTTAGAAATCAAAGCTGAGCAGTTTTCTGTTTCCCTACTCTTTTAAAGGTCAGCTCTTGTCATTCCAGACCCTGTGGACTAAGTTCTTTCCTCCACAGGTGGTAAGGTGATAGAGTCCCCTGCCTTCTGTGATGTTCACACACATCCCACCCATGCCCTTCGGGGGTGTCTAGAAGACACACGGCTTAAGGCAGGAGAGGGAAGGTGCAGAATGGCCATGAAGGTGACCTCCAGAGCACAGCTCCAGGTCCCACATGGGCTAAGCCACAGCAGGCACGATCTAGAACGTATATACCCACCATACCACGTATGTTGTCAGAAGTTCTGTTAAGAATCACAGCAGGGCCGATCCCTGGCTTCTCCTGCCTCACACCACACACTCCAATAGGGCCAATTTTATAATGGCTTCAACTCACCCCCAGGGTCCCACCATAAAAGGACTGAACTGGGGCCACCAAAGGTACACTTCTGAATGCTTTTTCAGCCCTCCTGCTGTCACCAGCTTGGAAGAAGTGAGAACTTGATGACACAGGACAGGGAGAGGAGGCAGAAAGGTCACTCGGCTCCACTCAAGTATGTCAGTGTGGAAAAGGACCCAGCAGGGTAGGAGAGGCATGAACTTCCAAAGCCAAGTCTCCCAAAAAAGCCTACAGTTCCAGCGGTCATTTCCGGGGCCCATGAGTGAGAGACCCGCCTGCCCGTAGTGAAGGCTTACCAACCACTCCCATTCTGGCTGCAAACATCAGCGAAATCCCGATGGGAAGACCAATCACATAATACCCAATGGTGTTGACAATGGCCCCAGCCTTCTGGTTACCGCTCCCCCGCAGAATGCCTCCACCTGTGCACTGTAGGCAGAAACCATCCATCCGTGAGAACGTTCCCCAAAGTCTTTGGAAAGACTAGCCATCCCTGAGCACGTCCCGTCCCCGAAAGACTCGGACTTATAATTCCATCATCACAGACCAGTTTCTTTGTCAAGTGAATACGCTAAAAATATTCAGTATCACCTACCTGCCCCCCGCCCCAGCTGCTCTTTTCTGCTTAAATTTACCACCAACAGAAGGAACATTTAGATCATAAAGTTGCTTAAAGGGAGTATCGCAGGACGTGGGGGGCTTAGTCTGTTAAGCGTCTGCCTTTGGCTCAGGGCACGATCCCAGGGTCCTGGGATCGAGTCCCTCATCGGGCTCTCTGCTCAGCGGGAGATCTGCTTCTCCCTCTCTCTTTCTCTCTGCCACTGCCCACCCCTCACTGGTGAGCTTGCTCTCTCAAATATAAATAAGTAAAATCTTTAAAAAAAATAAAGGGAATATTGCAGAATACTTACAGCCAGAGCTTCAAACAGATGGGAAACAGCAGAGATCGGAATCACCTTAGCCACTAGAGCAATGATTTCTCTGTTAGGAAAAGAAAGCATGCGGTGATCGGAGGAGACAGACACGTGAGAAAAACCAGACTACGTGATTCAGGTGAGGGCACTTGGCTTCTGCATGCAACTGGTTTATAGTGCCATCCTTCTTTTAACATGATTCCATGTGTATCTCTCCATGTGTCTGGAGAAACCACCATGGAGTTGTTAAGGTTCTCCATGTGGAACCAAGGTAGGCAAAGTATAAAGGCTATAGGTACAGTTTATGGAATTATCCACGGTTCCTAGAAATCGTCCCTAACCTCTACAGCTGAAGACTTTGATTTTAATGCCTACAATTAAGGAGAAACTAGAAAATGTTGCCTCTGACCCAGGGAGGCAAAAACAAAATCTGTAATACTTTCAAGTGATTAACAAATAAGCCTAGAACGTTGTCTAGCAATAAATATTTGTTGAATGAATTAAACAAACAAGAAATCCAGCACAGACCATGACAATCGCTCCCCTCCCCCTCCAAAAAAAGGACAGAAACACAGTTCTTTTCTTCAAATTGAGTTTTATTTTCTGAATATGCAACAGTTAAGAGGAATCAAACAATATGAAAAGGATATCGAGAAAAATCTTACTTCCGCTCTGTTCCCTCCCCACCCATTACCACCACCTCCCCCAAGACGAGGCAACAGTCCTTGGTACTGTCCTTGTTTGTCCTTGTCCAGATACAAATGCACACTCTTATCTTCCCCTTCTAGCCTCCGTCATTTCATGTTC
This sequence comes from Enhydra lutris kenyoni, assembly GCF_002288905.1. Taxonomy (NCBI): domain Eukaryota; kingdom Metazoa; phylum Chordata; class Mammalia; order Carnivora; family Mustelidae; genus Enhydra; species Enhydra lutris. The sequence goes on along the minus strand of NW_019154181.1, from coordinate 2,228,667 downwards.
TAGCATTCTCTACACGGTGTTCCCCAACTTGATTTGTCTACCTGATAGATTATATTCAATTCCATAGTCTACCAAATGTATTATCTTTTATGTGCTGCTGAATGTGGTCCACAATATATTCTTCTGGATTATAAGACAGAAGTTAATAAGAGAGATTTGTCTGCAACTTTCTTTTTCTCTTGTACAAACTCTGTCGGATTTTGGTACCGATGTTCTACTTTTGCTTAGTCCTAAACAGAATGTGGAAATTTTCCTTTTTCTGGTCTCTGCAACAGTACGACAGCCTTGGAATTACATTTTAAAGGTTCTACAAAACTCTCCTTTGGAACATGCAAGGATTAGTGCTTTTTTGAGATTTTTCAAATAAACTTTTCTTATTTCTTCTAAGGAATTAGGTCCAGTTAGCCCTTCTATGTTTTCCAAGGTATGTTTTGGTAACTTATTTTCCTAGAACGTTATTTATTCCTTCCAGATTTTTTTTTTAATTTACTTGCAAAAGTCATGCAAACTAGTCTCTCATGGTTTAAAAAAATTATAGTTCTTTTAGCAATTTCCTCCTTTCTTATTTTGCATCGAGCTCTCTCCCTGTTTCCTCTTTGATTAGGTTAAATGTCCATGTTGTTGTTAAAAATCAATGTCACCGATGTGGCCAGTTCCCGCTGATCCCCACCAGCTCATAAGTAATTTGATTTTCTGAGTTTTCTCTGTCTCGTAATATCATCAAGGCTATGGTTTGTGGGCCTTTTTGTTTTCCATGCTTTTGCCTGCCCTGCACAGCTTCCAGAAGTGGACAGACTCAGGATCCAAGGTCTGCCCTGTGTCTACTGAAACCATCAGCACAGATACACATCTGAGAATGTTAATTCTGATTCCCTTGTAAGAACACGAGAATGATTTCTGGTTGCCTTTCCATTCACTCTCAAGTGAGGGACACTTAAACACTGTATTTCCCCACAGCGAAATGGCTGAGGCTAAAAGAGGACAACCCAAGACCAGAAGGCAAAAGACAGGGGTGCCTGGATGGCTCAGTCAATTAAGAGTCCGATTCTTGGTTTCGGCTCTGGTTTCATGATCTCAGAGTTGTGAGGTCGAGCCTCATGTTGGGACTCCGTGCTGAGCGTGGAGTCTTTTTGAGAGTCTCACTCCCTCTCCCTCTGCCCCTCCCGCTCGTTCTCTCTCTCTCAAATAAATAAATAAATCTTAAAATTAAAAATAAAAGTCAACAGACAAATACCCAAAGAATGAACTGGGAATGGCAGTCCTGTCCACCAGCTGCTTTTTAAATCCATGAAGGAAAAGTCAATTTTTCATTTTGTAATTGCTGATGAAAGAATCCCAAATCAGGGGCTCCTGGGGGGCTCAGTCAGTTAAGTGTCTGCCTGTGGCTCAGGTCATGATCCCAGGGTCCTGGGATGGAGCCCCGCATCGGGCTCCCTGCTCAGCTGGGAGCCTGTTTCTCCCTTACCCTTCACACACCACCGCCCACCCCCCCTGCACTCATGATCTCTCTCATTCTCTCTCTCAAATATATAAATAAAATGTTAAAAAAAAAAAAAGAATCCTAAATCAGAGTTATCCTTCCCATATATCCATGTAGTCAAAACACACCACAACCAACCCAACGGAACCCAAGAACCACAGAGCCAATCCATTCCTTACAAGAATTCTCAGTGATCAGTCTGATAATGTGACTTTTTTTGAGACGATTCATTAGGGGGATTTTAACTTCAATTTGAACTGACGAGTATATGACCCAACTCGTCCAGACCAGGCACTTGGGCAGATTCTGAAATACCAAAATGATGCATGTCCCTGGGAACAGAATATTTAACTGGAAATGTAATCGATGGGACCCAAAAGGGGTTTCCTTCTTTTAAAACACATGCATATTCTGGGGCGCCTGAATGGCTCAGTCTGTTAAGCATCTGCCTTCACCTCAGGTCATAATCTCAGTTCCTGAGATTGAGCCCCACATTGGGCTCCCTGTTCAGCGACAAGTCTGCTTCTCTCTCTCCCTCTCCCTGTGTGATCTCTCTCTCTCAAATAAATAAATAAAATCTTTAAAATACACACATATCGGGGTGCCTGGGGGGCTCAGTGGGTTAAGCCTCTGCCTTCAGCCCAGGTCATGATCTCAGGGTCCTGGGATCGAGCCCCATGTCAGGCTCTCTGCTCAGCTGGGAGCCTGCTTCCCCCTCTCTCTGCCTGCCTCTCTGCCTACTTGTGATCTCTCTCTGTGTGTCAAATAAATAAGTAAAATCTTTAAAAACAAATAAATAAAATAAAATAAAATACATGCATATCCCAAACACCAGCAGCATCTATCAGCAGATTCTGGATGATAAATTAGCTCCCAAAGCGGACCTGTTCTTCCTAGGTAACGGCAGCACGTTTCTCATCTTCTGAATGGCTCAGGGACCCTCTGGGAGGCAGCTCTCCCAGGAGGGCATCTACCCAACCCTTTTTTGTTTTTTTTTTTTTTTAACCATGTTTTTACCGCAGATTTCACATTTCAAGAAAATCTCTGCACTCACCGTTCGGTAGTGAAAATATACCCCACGAGATCCTTACAGCTTAACATCAGGACACAGAAGGTTACAGCAAAGAGTCCTGGAGGTAAAAATGGCAGAGAGACAGCGCAGTGAGAAGGGAAGGCTGTCGGGAACCGAGCAGCTGGGCTTCCCATGCAAAGACCCAGTTGAGTCGCTGACGGGAGACTCTAAGCACCTGTGACCAGCAGGGCAACAGCTGACGACTTCTTGGCCTGCTGGATGTTTCCCGCGCCCAGCGCGTTCCCCACCCGGACGCTGGCAGCCACACTGAAGCCTGAAGGTATCTGAAATACAAAAAGAAACATACAGTAATGACAAGGAAAGAGCGAACAGGGAGCAGAGAGGCAGCCCTGCCTCCGGAGTCCATTCTGAGCCCAACTGTGAACCTTCTCCAGGACAGAGGCGCACTTACAGGGCTTATAAAGTATGCAATGGAGGCTTACGTTCCTCCTTTCTCGTGTGGGAGGGGGGACCACCAGGAGCCCAAGCTAAGTCTGAGAGACCAACACGGATCAAGTTTAGAAGACAGGGGCAACTGGTGGCTCAGTGAGCTAAGCGTCTGCCTTCCGCTCAGGTCATGATCCCGGAGTCCTGGGATCGAGTCCCACATGGGGCTCCCTGCTCAGCAGGGAGTCTTCTCCTACCCCCAATGGTGCTCTATCTCGCTCACTCTCTCTAATAAATAAATAAAATTAAAAAAAAAAAAGTTTAGAAAACAGAATCCTAAACAGGTGCCCTTCCCCCTTCCCTCTTCCCCCAAATCTTGGGTAAAAAGGAACTTAGGAAAACAGGAAGATGCATACCAAGCTGAGAGCAGGCTACCCTTGTGTGTTGGGGGGAGGGGGGGCGTTGGGGAAGGACGGGATTAAGAGTGGTATTAAAGCAGACCCAGGAAGGCCAGGATGCCGCAGTGGTTAGGAATGGGTATTTCTTTTCTTTTTTTTTTTTTTAAGATTTTATTTATTTTGTTGACAGGCAGAGATCACAAGTAGGCAGAGAGGCAGGCAGAGAGAGGGGGAAGCAGGCTCCCTGCTGAGCAGAAAGACCGATGCGGAGCTCAATCCCAGGACCCTGAGATCATGACCCGAGCCGAAGGCAGAGGCTTTAACCCACTGAGCCACCAAGGAGCCCCAAGGAATGGGTATTTCTGAAGCCATGTTGCCTGGGTTCAAGTCCTGATGCAGCCATTTATCTGCTGGGTGACCCCGAGCGAGTTACTCACCCTCTCTTGGCCTCAGTTGTTTGCTGTAAATGGGATCCTGTAACAGAGCCTAGCTTGTAAGGTTACTGTGGGGATGAGAGGAGTCCATATATGCTAGCTGCTTAGGACAAGGCCTCACGTGTAGTAGCTCTTCAATAAAAATTAGTCATTACTAGTACCTACAAATTTACCCCTGGAGAAAGCAGGATTAGGTTAAAAAAAAAAAAGTCATCAGCCATTGGAACATGAATTTTGCCTCCTGCGCAGGCTGACCGGGGGGCAGGATGACAGAAATCTCAGAGTGAGGAACACAGGAGACCTGCGAGACTGAGTACCCGCCGGAAACTCACTAGTGGGAACGGACACACAGCTCTCCCACTGATCATATATTAACTACCAAGGGAAAGAGCAGACACCACCTTAACCACGAAATGAGTTAGTATCACCCATCGTGGAACAAATCCAGGTCACTGGACAGAACATGCAAGAAGCACACAGCGACACTTCTGTTGTATTCCTGCCAAAAATGCAGACTCGGAAACCATTCACAAGAAGTGTCAGCTCGACGCACTGAGGGAAAGTCTGTATAAAGTGCCTCTGTTCTTCAAAAGGTCAAGTTCGAGAAAGACGAAGGCTGAGGATCTGCTCTAGATTAAAGAAGATTAAGGAAGCCTAACACTTTAGGGGCACCTGGGGGGCTCAGTCAGTTGAGCTCTAACTCTTGGTTTTGGGTGAGATCACGGTCTCAGGGTCGTCATCTTGGGTCATGGGATAGAGCGTTGGGCTCTACGCTCAGGGAGGAGTCTGCAACGTTCTCTCCCTCTGTATCTACCTCCCCACTTTCGCTTGTCTTTGCACCCACATCTGCACACTCTCAAATAAATCTTTTTTTTTTTTTTAAGAGGGAGCAACTGGGTGGCTCAGTGGGTTAAGCATCAGCCTTCGGCTCAGGTCATGATCCCAGGAAGCTGGGATGGAGTCCCACATCAGGCTCACTGCTCAGCAGGGAGTCTGCTGCTCCCTCTCTCCCTCTCCTCCCCGATCATGCACTCTTTCTCAAGTTAATTAATTTTTTTAGAAAAGCATAACACTTTAGTTCCAGAAGAAAAGTAGTTTTAAAGGACATTATCAGAACAATGGGTGGTATTTGAATACAGGATGCAGAGGTGATGGGTAGATACATAGATTGATTGATAAAGTGAGGAAACGGGCCAAAATGTAAACAGCTGGGGAATAGGAGTAAAGGATACAGACTCTTGTTTCGATTAGAGAAATACAAGTGTAAATTCTTATGAGCCTTGGAAAGCATATGGCAATATATGCGAAAAACATAAAACTGTAATTAAGTTTCACTTTTAGGAATTTATTTTAAGGAAAGATGTAAAGATACTTTGTCCTAAAGCACAGAATATTTAATTTCGCAGTAAAAGATGGGTTTAAAAATTATACATATAAGGAGACACCGGTACACATTTTGATTTGGATATACGTACGGAACTTACTAAAATTTAAAAAACATGTATATAAAATATCAAGAGTTGAAGTGATGAATACAGGTTTAGAAATTCTGCCAAACATAGAATAAAAGCAAAAACAAAAATCAGAGTTCCTTGGGAGATTGATTCTTTAAAAAAAAAAAAAAAGTGAGATACGGGGACATCTGGGTGGCACAGTCAGTTAGGCATCCGACTCTTGGTTTTGGCTCAGGTCTGATCCCAAGGTCGTGAGATCAAGCCCAGAGTCCTGCTCCATGCTCAGCGCAGAGTCTGCTTAAGAGTGTCTCTTCCTCTCCCTTTGCCCCTCCCCCTCAAGTGCGCGCGCACTCTCTCTCTCTCTCTCTCTCAAACAGATACATCTTTAAAAAAATAGTAAATACGTATTTTACATAATTCTTAAACATAACCAGACCCAAGGTGGGGCGGGGGGTGGGAGTGCTAAGCATTAGTGTGCCGTTTCCAGTCCCTTCCACGTTACAATTCTCCCTTTCTAAGGGCACGGGGCTAGAGACAAAAGCCCTTCAGAATTTCCAGTTGCTGTTTTCAATTTTAAAACACAATCTTTTTAAAACAAAGTCAAAGGAAAGCCTCTAATAACTGGGATTCGTCTCTAGCACATGAAGATGTTTCCTTTCCAAGGCTGAGTAATAGTTCATTGTACGGAGAGACCACAGTGTGCTTCTCTGTCCATCTCTTGATGGACACTTGGGTTGGTGCCACCTTTTGGCTATTGTGAACAATGCTGGAGACCCTGCTTTCATGTCTTTAGGGTCTAACCCATGAGGGGTCTGAAGCCTCAGACCCAGGCAGCAGGGGAGTTCGGGGACCCACAGGAGCTAGGCTCTTCTTGCCACGCACCTAGCGCCATTGTCCTTCAGACCCCCACCTGTACCCCACCCTGGGCATTTGAATAGTGACAACTGGAAAACATTCATCATGTTTGGCAAGTGTGGCAATCAAGGACATGCCTGACCAACCCTGAGCATCTCATTCTTCCCAACTTTCCAGAGCTCCCAGGGAAGACCCCATCGTTCCAAATGGACCCTCCCAGGCTCTGGGATAAAATTTTACTTTCCTAAATCAGTCTATAAATTACTGTGGGGCGCCTGGGTGGCTCAGTCGTTAAGCGTCTGCCTTTGGCTCAGGTCATGATCCTGGGGTCTTGGGATCAAGCCCTGCATCAGGCTCCCTGGTCAGCAAGAAGCCTGCTTCTCCCTCTCCCACTCCCCCTGTTCGTGTTCCCTCTCTCACTAGGTCTTTCTCTGTCAAATGAATGAATAAGTAAATAAATAAATAAAAGTTACTCATGGGAGGAATGCCTATACTTGTTCTTCAGACTCTTTGTTCAAGGGAAACATCTAGCACCTCCCCACGACCGGCTCCCAGACACTCACCATGTACAAAATGACGGTCAGTTCGTACAGGACAGACTGGGCTCCCAGCTCCACCATGCCGAGGATACCTGGCGGAGAGAGGCAGCTGACACCGCGCTTCTGGACAGGGCCCCGCGTTTACGCCGGCCATCACCACTTGCCCCCACACTGACCGCTCAGTAAGCTTCCGATCTCATAGGCCCACCACTCCATGCACAGCATGAGCATCCCGGGGATGGCCAGGCTGAAAAAGGAGGCCCAGTCCTCCAGACATTCACAGGACCACCCTGTAACAGTGGGGACACAGACCTATTAATGACACACAAGTGGCTGGGCCAGACCTCAACCCAAGACAAAACCCCTGACCAACTTGGAACGCAAACGGCGGTCTTTACCTCCCCAAGTAGCTTGATGCAGGTTCCTCCCAAGGATGCAGAAGAAAAGGAGGAGTGCCAGGGTGAACTGGGAAATGGTATTTGCCAGTGCCGACCCCCTGGAAAGAACAGTCCCAGTGAGGGGAGGTGCCCATCCTCCATGCTGCTGGGACCCCTATGTAAGCCCTGAACGCGTCTTCTTTCTGGGGCAGCCTCACTGTCCATCCCGGAGAATGTATTCCAGAGTGGCCCAGGGAGGGGACCACACACAGACATGTTGACCAGGTCTAGGTTTCCACCCCTCCCACCATCCTGCCCTGGAAAAGCCACACGGTCATTCCTTCCCCCAGCCCCCAGGTCACTCCTTCCCCCCATCCCAAGGTCATTCCTTCCCCCGGTCCCAAGAATCAGTAGCACTCACATCACCCCAAAATGCAGCTGATAAAGAAAAAGATAGTTGAGGAGGGCATTGACAAGGTTGGCTGCTACTCCGGTTAGGACCTGGGGTAGTACGATTCCCTGAAAGAGAGACCACACCCCATGCTGGAGACCAAGGAGCGGGACTGCCACTTCGTCCCCAAACACACAGGCGTGGAGGGCTGCCACAGGCACGCCCCAAGGACCCAATTGGATGCCCTTCCTCGCTGCTCCTACCTGCCTGCCTCCCATACCCTTCTTCCGGGGCAGGGAAGCGGAGCTCTGGCCGCCGGCAGGCAGACGGGGGAAAACAAGGCTGGGAGACAAACCGGTGCCTTCCAGAGCGCAAGGACTGACAGGGACGGAGTATAAACAAGTCACTTTCAGCACTGGATGGTGCCTGACAGCTCAGCGCTTTCTTGACCAAATGGAAGTTCGATGATGGAAGAAAACCTAGGACGCCCTCACAAACCCAGAACATGGGAAGCACTCCATCACACCTGCTCTGCCTGCAAGTACAGGGCAGAAGATTCCAGGCTGTCCGGCATCTCAGTGGAAGACTTCCAGCGGAAGGGGAAAACGACATACACAGGCTGGGGACGGACAGACCCGGCCGCCGAGCATCGGGACAGAACCGCAGACACCAGGAAGCCAGCGGTGACTGTGACAGGAGGTGCTGTTTCTCCGGCTGCAAACAGGTCACCCCGGCCCCTTCTCTGAATGCTTTTTCTCTCTCTGAGAAACCTGGCTCTCTAAAAATCCCAGAGCACAGGACATTTGGCTGTTTGAAGTCAACTCAGTAGACCTCAAAGATCCCTCAGCTGCCTGGGGGACTGAAGTCACTCTCACACACACAAAAAGCAGTCTTGATTTCCATCTCAGTGGGGGCGGGCTTCTCATGGGTTTCTGGACACGGCCATCTGCAGCTGAGCTCCCCAAGGAAGAGCGGACTTAGTTAGGCCCACTTGCCAAGGCAGACCCTTTCCTGCTTTGGTCGGAGTCCACCAAAACATGACCTCCCTTGGACTGCTCCTGAACTCCGCTCTACAGAATCATAGCTCTCTTCCTCCTTTGTTGAGTGAGAACCACACTCCTCTGACCTCCACTACGGCTGCCACGACTCTGTCCTGCTGCGTGTTTGTCTCTAGTGGTCTCAGTAGTCCCGGGCTCGGGGACCAAGGCAAGGATCATGGCCAACCACTACTATGGGTCACCAACTTATCAGGTGACCTGCTTAGTTTTTAGCAAAGGAGGCAGGTGACCACACCTACCTTTCAGGTATAAAGTAAAGGAAGTAGCATGGGATGGGGTTGGCCCAGGGAAGGAGTGGCAGCAGGGAGGCTTGGTAAGAGGCTCCTGCAGTTATCACAGAAGGAAGGAGGAGGAGAAGAGAAGAACTGAAGTGGGGGGTGGGGGTAAGGAGGGGAGAGGCAGGACCTACAGGACCATCCCTGATGGGCTGTGGGAGTGAAGGAAAGGATGGAGTGCCACGTGAGGCCAGGTTACCCTGAAAAGATGTTGGAGGCCACTAACTAGGAGGGAAGGCAGGCAACGGAGAGGCAGGCCTGGGGGATGAGAAGATCAAGGGCGCTATGTGCACAGGCCTCCCATGGGCAGCGGGCAAGACTGGTGGCTCGAGCTGGAAATGTGGGAGCCATGGACACACAGATGGAAACCGAAAACATCCAAGAGACAGCTTCCTGCAGAAGGTCAGTGGAAGCCAGCAAGGTTGCCTTCTCTAACCCTCCCCGCTGAAAGTCTAAGCAGCCCCCTGGTTTCATCTAGGGCTCTTCCCAGCCTCCCCAACAGTGTTAACATTGTCCCCAGCCCAGCTGCTTTGCCCCAGGATGGAAGCTGGGTTACACCCAACTCTTGGCTCTCCTGCCGGTACCTTTAGCTGAGGGTCATTTCATTCTATAGGAAATACCCCAACATAGGACTTCCGTTGGTTCCACAGGACATGCCTTCTTGTCAGAGACCCACGGCATCTTTTGTCTGGACCTGTCTGTCACTCCCCTCTCCTCCTCCACCAATCCACTGGTTTCTAACAACTGAAATATCCTCAGGAGGGAACAAACACAGAGCCCCACGTGCTGAGCCCAGGCCAACCCGCCTCCCTGGCTCTGTCCTCCACTGTGTCCCTCTACCGTGGTCGTGGCCTCTGCACTCCCACCCCTCGGTGACTCGGGAGCCCCGCGTGTTCTCCAAAGCCCAGTAAATGCCTGCTGGCCCTTCTTGGCTCCGGGCTCCTCCTTCTAGGTCTTTCCCTATCCCTCCGAGGATCAGAGAGAGGGGTCGTCACTCCCAGTCTGCTCACTGGACCGAGCTGGAGCCTGTGGTCAGAAGCCCCCGCGTTTACTGGGAGACCATCGGACACAAAGGAGGTCCTGAGCAAGCCGAGGCCTTTACGTGGGTTCAGACAAGGTTACAGGCTGACACCAGACATGGAGTCTTCTACCTCTTTACAGACACTAATGAAGATTTGAAATGTTTCCTTCACAGGGTGAGATCTTACGTTTAAGAACACGAAACAGTTGGAAAACCACCTCCCTTCTCTCTTCCCTGCCTTGGCCCCTCCATGCATCCTGGAGAGCCTGCTTCCATGGCCATGACCCACTGCCAGGTACCCTCGTTTACCTGGATCCATTTGGAATCAAGTCCTTGGTCCCTCATACCGAGGCATCACAAATCCATGCCTCCCGTCCCGGGTCTTTGGCTATTGCTGCTAGTCACACGTGGAGGTCTGACCAACGTGAGGTATAATTACAACGTGGGCCTTCATGCCCCACCGAGGAGCGTAGGGCCCTTTGGACAGATCGGAGCTGAGACATTGGCTCCCTGGAGCACGAAAGGCGCCCTCTGCAGACCGCACAGCCACACACCCTCACTTCTAGGGAGCCAAAGACGGCTCCAGTGCTAACCCTATCCTGCCAATGGCAATATTTCCAAGGGGGAATCGGATAAGATTTTTCCCAGAGCCAACAATAACGTATACTTTCCTTGATTTCACCTCGTAAACCTCTCCACACCAAAGTCCTGTGCCTTCAACACAGGGAAAGACTTCGATGGTTCCTGAGTATTTTAGAGCAACCCCTCCCCAACTGCATGAACTCCCACGAGCTCCCCCTCCAGAGAGAGAAGAGAGTCTGTATTACCTGGTTGAGTAAATATTTCACTTGTAACATATAAAGAAAGGTTGCCTGCGAGAGAACAAGAGATGAAGATTAACATTTTGGCCTTGTCACATGGAGCCAGGGAGACACACCGTGTCAGAAGGGGATGGAGGCGGCAGCCAGGGTGTCTGAGCCCAGGGTGTTCCAAACATCTCTCATGGATGGACACAATCCAAGAGACCCTAGGGTCTGGGAGACTGGTTCCCTTGAGTGCATGGCACTTCGTCTGGGGGTGGTAGGCTGTCAAGGAGACCCCTGGGCAAACTCTAGGGGAGGTACCCCTCTCGTGTAGATGAGACAACAGACCTATTTGGGGAACAGTTAAGGAATATTAAGCATTAAAGATTTCAGGATAAATTCAAGACCACAGGGGCGCCTGGGTGGCTCAGTGGGTTAAGCCTCTGCCTTCGGCTCAGGTCATGATCCCAGGGTCCTGGGATTGAGTCCCACATCAGGCTCCCTACTCAGTGGGAAGCCTGCTTCTCCCTCTGCTTCTGCCTCCCCCCTTCCCTCTATTTCTCTATCTCTCATGAGTAAACAGAAAATCTTTAAAAAGTGAAAAATAAGAAGTAAAATAAATAAATATGTAAGTTAAAATGAGGCCATTAGGTGGGCCCCAGGACTGCCCCTGCTCAGGGGAACACCTATGAGAAGAGGCAGCAAAGAGGAGGCCGTCTGCAAGCCATGGAGGGAGGCCTCCGAGAACACCAACCCGGCCACACCTTGACTTTGGACTTGCCCACTTCCACCAGTATGAGAAAAATTGATGTCTGTTGTTAGAGCCAGCCAGTCTATGTGCTGTTTTATGACCACCCAGGCAAACCAAAGACAGCCTCACCACCCGGCTGAATAAAAGGAACTCTGACTGTCTCAGACCACGCGTTATTGTGTCCAACAAGATCGCACACTGAGGGGTCTGTGTGATCACGCATCGTGAGGGAAACAAACCTAGAAGTTTGGAGACAGGCCCGAGGGCTCAACACAGGAAGAATTTACCACCACACCAAAAAAAAAAAAAAGGGTGCCTGGGTGGCTCAGTTGGTTGAGCAACTGCCTTCGGCTCAGGTCATGATCCCGGAATTCCAGAATTGAGTCCCGCCTCGGGCTCCCAGCTCCTTGGGGAGTCTGCTTCTCCCTCTGACCTTCTCCTCTCTCATGCTCTCTCTCACTCATTCTCCCTCAAATAAATAAATAAAATCTTAAAAAAAAAAAAAAAAGTCTGAACTCCTTTCCATGGATGATTCCGGAAGGTCCCTCTGGCTCTAAGAGTTCAGGACAGGGCCCCTTGGACTTGCTTTGACCCAGGTGTTTCTTGAAGAACAGACGTCCATGCCTTTCAGGGGCATAATTAAAGCCATGCTCCTTGAAGGAGCCAAAGTCATGTGTGCAAATCCCTTAGGACTGACCCAGACTGACCCAACACACTGAGCTCCCAGGTGTCCCAGGTGCCTTCTACCAGTGAACCTCAAGAAGGGGGCATTGTAACCCTTAGACTTACAGGAAGAGCTGGAATGAAGGTCATGACGTAGTCCTGGGTAAGCCTATATGATGAAAAGAGAAAAAGGTGGCAGGGGTCTCCATTCCAAGGCCAGGGTAGGGAGGCTAAGCTAACTAACACCGCCTCTCCCATTCTTGGCTCTTTCCGAATTAATGGGCTTATCGTGCTAGCGCGAATGTGGAAATGGACACATAGACCTTATCAACTTAGATCCCAGATGACCTCTCTTGGTTCTTCCAAATCTTTAAGCCTAGGAAAGGGTTTTTCAAACTCAGCACGATGGCCAGAGAATTCTCTACTGTGCTTTGAAAGAGGTTTTGTATTCTCTCTGGCTTCTCCCCATACCAGTTCTGACAACCAGAAGTACCTCCCAACATTGTCAAATGTCCCCAGGTTCACAGCCACTGGTCGAGGACAAGAACTTATTTGAACTAAACCAGCAAACCTCAAACTTGGCAGATTAGAATCCTCTAGGGGAACTTTGAAAGACATTAATGCTCACACTGGCCCCCCAGGGGAATGCTAAGAAGGGGAGGGCGACCAGGTATGAGTGGGTTTTTTAAACACCCAGGTGACTTGCATTATCAGCCAAGGTCAAGAACCACTAACCATGAACAAATGCCACAAACTACTACGTCAAGTGGAAAACGTTTGCAAGTCTTGTTTTGCTCCTGACTTTTTACCCTGAAGTCAACTCAAGTAAGGACCGGTGTAGACCTTGGGTGCCAGGTGTGGACAGCACCACGGCCTGGTGGAAGCCAGCTGGGGGGAATCCTTGGACCTCCCCATCTCAGGGGTGGCCTTTGTAATTCCCAGAGGCTAAACTAGGACAGGTCCATTTTTCTGCCCAGAGGGACCCAACCCCACCGTGGCGCAGGCCCACCTGACCTGGACACAGCCGGGTCCTGCCGGAAGAGCAGCAGGATTTGCTCAGTGTTGAGGAAGAGGGCCCAGCAGGGGAAGCAGCAGAGAAGGAGCACCAGGATCCCCCTTTGCAAGATGACCCCCACATGCTTCAGGTTCTGGCTCCCGTATGTCTAGGGGTGCAGTCAAAACAAACCCGTTAGCAGAGGAATGGTACCCCCTACACCCCTGGCCCCACAAAGGCCTGCAATTGGGATCCATAAAGATGGTCCTAAGACTTTGCCACACTCCTTAGGGTTTCATGGTTCTTAGACTTGGCTGCCCATTGGAATCACCTGGAGGGCCTTCTGAAAACCCCGATGCCACGGTCCCACCAAAGACAAGTCAGGATTTAACACCTGGAAGGTGGGGCCGCAGAGAGCAGTCATTCTTGAAAGCTTCCCATGAGATTCTAATGACCTATTGGTCAGCTAGAAACCTCTTAGAGATGCAGTATCCTGCTGCCTAACCCCCAAGCTCAGAGCAGAAACTCTGAGCTTCCATGGGCTTCCAGAAGCCAAACTATGCACGTCTCTCCCAGGGCCACGTTCAGTGATGTCTGTGTGGCAGCCTGAGACGGGCTCCAGACAAAGTAGCTCCTTCTGCCACCGCAACGAGCAAACCATGAAGGTCAGGACATTTCCCTCCTCCCGCCCGAGACCTGGACATTCAACATTTACCAGCAGGCCACTGGTGGGAGGCCCCCAGACTGTTTTAACAAGCCCCCCACCACTCCCAGGTAGCTCAGGTGGGCACTCAAGTTTGAGAAGCGCAGGACAGTGTCAAACTCAGGAATGTTGAAAGTACTGGGACCTGTACAAAGTGTCCCCTTTGCAGTCAAAAGGATAAATATGGCTTCCCAAGCCCACAAGGCACCTGGCCACATTTCCAAGAAAGCAGGCAGTGGAAAGCGGAATGGAAGGCTTGCTGTCCTGGAGTCCCTCCCTCTGAGGACGAAACCCTCCCTTCCTGCCAGTGGGGCCCTCCCACTTGCAAGAGTCACCTGCTGTTTCCATTTACCTGGGACATGAGGGTGTCGCAAGCAGAAGATAAGCCAAAGCCCACGGAGACACCAGCGACATTGATAACCTGGAAAGAAATGAAGACGGCCATGCAGAGTAAAAGGGAGGCAGGAAGGTGATTTCTCTGTCCGCCCAGATCAGAGGCTGCTGTGTACCTCCGGCAACCCTCCCAAGTCAGCCGACCCAGCCCTGTCCCTCCCCTGGAGCCCTTGCACAAACCCGCTGGGCCCACTAAAGGATGGGCACAAGTCTGGAGAGAAAAGAAAAAGTCTCAGCCAGAGGTTATTACCAAGCCCTTTCCTTCTGTAAGCCCTGGGCATTTTGATCCCCAATTTGGGGTTCCTCTCAATTTTAGGTTTGGACACCAGGATTTCACCTTCCAGTTCTGTATCATGGAGATGGAAGTGGGGACAGGAGCCAGAGCTCCACGGATTACAAATTCACTGATCTGGGAGAATGAACAACGGCCCTCCAGAGATGTCTGGTCTTAACCCCCGGATCCTGGGAAAATGTGAGATTACATGGCAAAGGAGAATTAGAGTTGCAAACAGAAAAAAGGGGACAGCCCAGTCAACACCTTGTTTTTAGCCCAGCAAAGCCCATTTGAGACATCTGACCTCCAGGACCATAAGATAATGAACTGTGCTGGTTTAAGCCATTAAAGGATGGGAAGGAGCAAGAGGAAACCCGTAAGGACAGCTTTCAGAAAGGCGTGTTAGGAAGTCCAATACATACCGCGATCCCGAGGGTGACCGCGTCCAGCTCCAGCTTCCCCAGGTGGCCACAGAACACGGAGCTTATGAAACTGATCAGAAACACCATCAACTGCGCCAAGAACTTGGAAGAGACAGAAAAGGAGCCGCAGGTGAGTCCCGACCATCACAGCGGGAGAAGGGCATGAGATGCCGGCGGGAGCCCCCCCAAAATCCACTCTAGTCAGAAGTTAAGAAACTGGTGCCTGGGTGGCGCAGCTGGTTAAGCATCCGGTTCTTGGTTTCGGCTCAGGTTGTGATCTCAGGGTCGTGAGATCGAGTCCTGAATCGGGCTCTGTGCTTAGTACAGAGTCTGCTCGAGATTCTCACACTCCCTCTATCCCTCCCACTAGTGCTCGTTCGCTCTCAAGTAAATAAATAAATCTTAAAAAAAAAAAAAAAAGTAGGGGATCCTGGGTAGCTCAGTGGGTTAAAGCCTCTGCCTTTGGCTCAGGTCATGATCTCAGGGTCCTGGGATCGAGCCCCGCATCAGGGGCTCTGCTCAGAGGGCAGCCTGCTTCCTCCTCTCTTTCTCTGCCTGCCTCTCTGCCTACTTGTGATCTCTGTCAAATAAATAAAATCTTAAAAAAAAAAAAAAAGTAAAGGGGTGCCTGGGTGGCTCAGTGGGTTAAGCCTCTGCCTTCGGCTCAGGTCATGATCTCAGGGTCCTGGGATCGAGTCCCACATTGGGCTCTCTGCTCAGCAGGGATCCTGCTTCCCCCTCTCTCTCTGCCTGCCTCTCTGCCTACCTATGATCTCTCTCTCTGTCAAATAAATAAAAAATTTAAAAAAAAAGTAAAGAAATTCTGCCATCAGTGAGCCTCTGCCAACTTTCACAGGCAAATGTGCAACTTCTGGTAGCTTTCTTGAAGGATATTAAAGAGTTTGTTTGCAATTGTGATCAATATCACATCTTTGAGAACTTCCCCGTTTTCTGAGTTGATTTTTCACTTTGGATTCTCAGGCCGGAGATCACAGATCTATTTTCTCTGAAATTCTCAGAGGCTGCCTTCTGGGATAACCCCCTCATTATCTCAAATTCCCAAGGAGGCCTAGAGGGAATACAGCCTTCAAAAGTCAGCAAGAGGGGCGCCAAGGTGGCTCAGTGGGTTAATGGCTCTGCCTTCGGCTCTGGTCATGATCCCAGAGTCCTGGGATCGAGCCCCACATCGGGCTCTCTGCTCCGCAGGGAGCCTGCTTCTCCCCCTCTCTCTCTGCCTACTTGTGATCTCTGTCTGTCAAATAAATAAATAAATAAAACCTTTAAAAAATGGGGTTCTTCAACCGGAAGATCAGCGGGTTCTGGAAATTGTGGGGTGAGAATCCCCCAATCTGCCAAGCACCTTTAATTCCTGACTCCTTCAAGGGAAACAGACGGCTCTGCTTGCTAGCTGCGAGTCCCTGTTCTCAAATCCTGGTTTCAAGCTCTTTGGGTGGGCTCTTGGCCATCGCACTGTGGTTCCCGTACAGGAGGGGCCCCTGGGGACATTGCTCAGCCCATCGATGCCCCGCCCTAGCTCAAGAGACATCCCAAACGTCTTTGGGGCTGTAGGATCTGCCTTTCAACACCCCCACGCCCACCGCATCCAAACACCCAGTCAAGGACGAGACCCATCACGGGGCCCACTTCCGTGCCTGAGGAATTAGGCAATTTTGTGCCCCCCGCGTGCCTCAAGGATGGCTGTCTCAGCAACAGCCTGACTGGCAGGGGCTAGCTGTAGTCAAATGCACAAGCGAAATCATCAGACTGAGACCATGCCTCTATTTCTTCCCGCCACTCACGCCCCACTCGTGTTTTTACCCTGGCAGTATAAACAAAAGTCTTGCCACCTGCAGGCTTTGGAAGGGAGCTCCCCAGGGCCGGAGGACACAGAGGCTAAAAGCCTGCCCAGTGTGCTCGCTATGTGAGCACCGTGCCAGAAGCCCTGGTTTCGCCCCCTCCCATGGATGCCTGAAAGCTCACTCCTGGTATTGAAAGGTTAACACTGGAAGGAGCCAACAACATGGGGTACAGCCTCATCATTGACACAGGGGAAAACCCAGGCAGCCCCAAGTCACACAGCTGGTTCATCATGGAGGAACAACTGGGACCCAAGTCACTTGACTTGTGGGGTCAACATCTTTGGGGCACAAACCACACGCCAAGCACTGGGGACATGGACAGAAGGACAAGGAACGCTGTCACTCCATTCCTACTCTCATGGGACCCACCCTAGAGCAGGGGAAGAAGCTCAACATGGGATAACACGGCCAGTTACCCAGGAGATGGGCACTGCAAAGGCAACAGGAGCTCTAAGAGCACAACCTGGGAGTCAGAGAAGGTTCTGGAAGAAATGAAGCTCCACAGACACCTGAATGGTGAACAGGCAGGAGAAGGTGGGCTGTCCATCTGGGCAAAATGTTCCAGGCAGAGGAAACAGAGCAGCAAGAAGGTGTGGGGTCTGAGGCAAGGCTGAGGGGAAGAACCAGACAAACTCCTGACAGGAGCCAAACCCCACAGGACCTCACTAGACCAACAAAGGGGGGGTGACAAGCTCACACGCACATCCCCCCCAAAGAGGACTTTGGTGGCTGGCTCCACATGGAGTATTTAGGGCGCCTAGCTAAAGAGGGGAGAGGGCAGAGGGAGGCTGCCGTGGTCCAGGCATGGAGCATGGATGGTGGAGGGGAGGTAAGGACCCCCAGGCCTCCCCCGCCCACCTGCTTCCACGCCCATCAGCCTTTGCAATGCCTCTCATTCTTGGAGACCTTTATCACCTAAGCCTAGATCATCTTGTGCCTATGGCAGGCAGCTTGCTTCTGCTGAGCCCTACATATGTCACCAAGGACTTTCCCCACTGCTTCTAGGATAAAAATCAAGCCATTAGCCTGCATGCCTTGTGTTTAGTCTGGCCCGTCCATCCAGCTGCCCCTCACCCTGCGGGGCCGGCTCTGGTCCTCCTGCCCTGCAGCCCTAGAAGGCTCTCCGGCTCCCTCTCAGGCAGTCCTTTCTGCACATGGGCGAAAACGAACTCTCTCGGTTTGGACCCAAGCTATTCTACTCTGTTTCCATCCTTGGCAATGCAGCGCACAGCCCATGCTCCTGGACAAAGTGCCATCCCTCTCTGGGATTATCTTCAGGACTCTGACCTGAGTCATATTACCTGAGTCATGATAAAGGTAAAACACTTTTAAAAAGGGTGGGGGGTGCCTGGGTGACTCAGTGGGTTAAGCCTCTGCCTCTCAGGTCATGATCTCAGGGTCCCGGGATCGAGCCCCATATCGGGCTCTCTGCTCAGCAGGGAACCTGCTTCCCCCTCTCTCTCTGCCTGCCTCTCTGCCTACTTGTGATCTCTTTCTGTCAAGTTAAAATCTTTAAAACAAAAAAAAAAAAAAGACACAATCCTAACAACCAGAAGGAAGCATGACTGAAATGCCCAAGCCTAGGTACTACCAGCTACATCTCTCTCTCACACAAATACGTTTTCTGCACGACAATTAGAACACGTAGTGACGTGTGTTCTGATATGCACCACTTTCCCTTGTGTTAGGAATATTCTCTCTACAGGCCTTACCGAAAGCGCGATGGGAGAGGGTTAAGGGAAGTCTGAACACCTGAGCCTGAAGCCTATCTCAGATCTCAAGGGCCCATGTTCACACGAGAGGCCTGGAAAGCAGGTCGTGAATGGGAGAGACAAAATCAGAGACAGGAAATTCAGACCAGGCATTCCACCTAATTGATGGTAGATCCTTGGAGAACAGAGTATGGGACACTGAGCACAGGAGAAGGAGGCATCTATCTCCTCCCCCTCCAAGCCCCTCAGGAAGCAGAATGCTCGCAGCAGATGGAAACAGAGCTGTAGAAAGACCAAGAGGGGCTCCATATAGAATTCACAAGAAACTGACCAGGTACCAGAACTCTAGGATGTCACTCGGTGAAGCCATCACATACAAACCCACTCTCAAAGGACTGGAAGGAAAATGAATTCCCAAATTATCTCTGTGGCGTTTTCCTTTGGTTGCCTGGGTTTTCTAGTTTTTTTCCTACAAGGACAAATATTAATTACATTCATAACTAACACAGTCCCATACATCTTTACGCTGTACGCGCACGAACATAAAGAACCAAGCATGTCAGGCTGGTGCCCGTCCTTGGAGACCTAGAAGGTCTCCTGCATCAAGGGGGACCAGGTTACTTCGGGAACCTGCAGAGACAAAGGACTGGTCCCCGGAGAGGCAGGGTCTCAGGAAGCTGCCTTGTGGTGTTTGTTGTTTTACTACATCAGTAACAGTCTTATGGAGAGAACTTTCTCACAGCTGCTCTGCAGGGGAAATCTGGGCACGGATCAGGAGCCTCAGTTTATGCATGGAAAAGCAGAGGCTAGAAGAGGGTAGGGACAGGGAATTACTCAAGGTCACACAGCTGTTTCCTAACCTGCCTTCTGAGATCAAAGCAGAGAACTGGGCCCCAGGTATGGAGAATGGAGACTCCAAACCATGCATTCTTTCCGTTTTGCAAGAGAACTTCACAAACACCTTTTTGGTGGATGGATTTTCCTTTCCTGGCTTTCTCCCTGGTGTTACTCTTGGCCCCTGCACAGCACAGCAGGTATCACACGATCCCACCAACAGTGGCGCACCGTGCCAGGAACACGCACCAGCCCACCTTAACCTTCGCCAGTGCGGAATATCTACGCAGCCGCCCAAAACTTATCCCTTAAAACCACAACGGATTCTTCTTGTCCAATGAAATGACTCACTCCGCTGACTCGAAAACCACCCAAACGGTCAGGAAAACAGGGACGGGATTCTATTTCTTGTGGTTTTTAAAACCCACATAACTTTCACCTAGATAACCAGAAAAAACCCTAACCTAATGATGGGAAGAAACCTCAACCTCAAAGAGAACCACATAAAGACATTTTTTAAAAATAAACCCACTAACGGGAGGAGAGTATGGGGCAGAAAAGGATGCCTCTGGTTTCCTTCTGCAGAGTCTGAGTAACTCTGAAGGTTTTGGAGATCTTGATCCAGGACATACAATTTCACCCCCTTCCTCCCTGCCTCACGGAGGATAATTTAGCTTAATTACTAAATTACTAATGTAGTTTAATTACTAATTACTAAATGGATAATTTAATTATCCTGTCTTGGGTGAATTTAGCTACCTGACGTCCCAACTCAACAGCTAGTTCTCAAACAATGTCAAACGGTTCGGCGAACTTGTTTGCTTGATGGAGTCCGCATCCCAAGAATGCGCCCCAGGAGAGCCTGGAGGCGAGGAGGTGCCCGCTCCCTGGGGGCTCCCCACGCCCGGGCGGGTGCCAGCGGCGCGCCCTGTGCCAAGTGTGCCTGCCGCGCCCCGCGGTCCGCCCCGGCGAGGGTGCAGAGCGCGCGACCCGGGACACACGCGGAGGCACCCGGACGCGCGCCTGCCCTGCTCTCTCTGGGCACCGCGTCCCCCCGCGCCCGCCCGCCGGCCGCCAGCTCGCTCGCTCCCTCCCCCCACTCCCCGGTCACCCGGGGCCACACGCGCGCCCCGGGTCCCCGACGCGCGGGGCCGACCTCCCACCGACGCCGCCTTACTTACCGCGGGGCCCGCCAGAAGCAGGAGCGCTCGCAGCTCCTCTCGGAAGCCGGACAGCAGCGGGCAGCGCGGCCCGGAGCTCTCGGGGTCGGCCTCCTGGCCTCCCGGCCCGGGGCTCTCGGGGCCGGCCCCCTGGTCTCCCGGCCCGGGTCCCTGGCCTCCCAGACCGGCCCCCTGGCCTCCCGGCCGGGGGGGCTCCTCTACAGCCTCCATGCACCTGGCGCTCTGCGTTTGGGGAGCGCAGAAGGGGCCTGTGAAAGGGCACAGGACCACCTCTGCACTCTGCGTTTGAGGAGCGCAGAGGCGGCCTCTGAGAGAGCACAGGGCCTCCTCTGCGCTCTGTGTTTGGGGAGCGCAGAGGCGGCCTCTGGGAGGACGCAGGGCCGCCCCCGCCCCAGTCCCCGCCCCGGGCCGCCTGCCTAGCGTCGCGAGCCCGCCAGCAGCCCAGGGCCCAGCCGGGCGTGCCGCCTGTCCGGCCGCGACCTTGGGCGCATCCCTTGCATCTCCACACGAGCGTGGACGCCCGCGGGTCTCGCAGAGGCCCACGGACTCCCGGACTGGGAAACCAAGAGGATGCACAAGGTCTGGGACCAGACGGAAAGAGTTCTGGGCGCCTGGAGTCTCCGAGCCTCGGACGCCACGGCTTGCCCGTGTCTTGGGCCTTGCGCCGAGGGCTTCAGGTTGTGAAACGTGTGGCAAAGAAGAGCCTGGAGTTCTCACTCCGCCCGGGTGGTCGGCCAGGGGCGCGAGCTGGACGCTCGCCTGCATCGCGGGCACCTGAGCTTTCGCGGGACTCGCTCAGCGCAGTGCGCTCAACACGCGCTTTTTGAGGCTGCGTTTGGGACATGCGTACTCCTCCTCGCCCACCAACTGTATTGAAAAACTTAGTATCTACTAAAATAGAGCAACAAGCCCACGTTTTCCAAATAGAACTATGCGGGTACCTCCGGCCTCTTTATTTATTTACCCATCAGCCTGAAGTGGGGGAACAAAAGTTTGTGAGCATTAACAAATTCGGACTCAGGAGACACCTGCCACCCGGAGAGCAGAGCAACTTGCTTACCTCCCAGAGCCTCAGTTCCCTCCTGTGTAAAACTGAAATGGCCTCTCCATCACTGGTTTGGGAGGACTCAGTAAGCTTGTGAAAGTGAACCCCTTGGTTTTCAGCCTGCTAAACAGTAATTGCCCAGCAGACGTTAGTCCCTAGGACAGGATGATTTCTCTAATAGTCGAAATGCCTTTGGTTGTAATAAGTGATTCAACTTTGGGGGCTCTCATAACCAGAAAGTTTGGATTCGGGGATTTTAAAATAAGATCTTTAGTGTTCTCCCTCGCCCCCGCCCCTTCCACTCTCCTCATCCTCCCCCTCGTTTTTTTGATTCTCTCCCCAGTTTCATATTTTTCTCTGTGGGCAACCTTTCTTTCCCTGGAGGGGGCAGGGCGACCTTCAGCAACACTCACCCCTTTCTTTCCCACCCCCTAAGCCAGGTAATAAGACCCTCCCTTTTCTAGATGGAAACAAACAGACAAAAAAGATGTTTGTAGGTTTCATATGTAGGTTTCTTGCTCACTTTGAAACAATCATCCTGGGCAAGGGACTAGGGTGGAATGTTTGGCTGGAGGGTGCCCTGCTCTCAGCTCTGTCCGAAAAGGGCTGGGTGCTATTGATGAGGGAAACAAAGGCAAGACAAATGTAGCTGAAATTAAATCTCCTTCCAGCTTGCATCCCACTGATAAATACCTGAAATTTACAGAGTGTGACCTTCCTCAAGGAATTCATGGCTGCCTTCCTGCCTTAAGGTTTCTGTTTTATTAAAAAGACTAAAAGTGACTTTATCTTAACAGCAGCTAGCCCTTCAAGATCCCGATAGCCTTGTTTTCCAATTCCTTAGAAACTTATGCTATTCCTAAGCCCCGCTAATTAAAAAGTATTTTTTAACACTTCACAAAATCAGTGTCACTGTTTCTGTCCACAGGTCCTGTCCCCATGCTATAATACAATCACCTTTTTGCACCAAAAACATCCAAGAATTCTTAGCTGTCCACTCACAAACCCAAAAGCTTCCAAATGTCACCACTGTAACTGCTAATAGACCCACCAGAATTTCATGTAGGGAGTGGAGGAGGAGGCGTGAGTCCCCACCAGACAAAAGTCCTAGGCTGGGCGCTAGATCTCCAATCATTGCTATTCTTGACTTGAACAGCCTTCTGGAGTTCTGGCCAATGCAATTAGACATATAACAAATGTAATATATAAATATTAGGAAAAGGAGGCAAGAGCTTGCAATTACAATTACACACAATCCAAATAAAGCAAATGGGAAGGAAAGCTAACAGAGTAAGTAACAGGGTTTAACAAGTTGCTACAGTAGCAAGTTCTTCAACAGATAATATCAGTCTTTTAAATTGGTAACACCATATATGAAAATATTGGAAGAAGAAATCTAAAAGTAGTAGTACCTCGTGATGTAGAACAGAATCCCCTCCTTAGAGGGGCTATGTACAGTGACTTCCTTCCAAAAAGCACAGTATGCAAAGGGGGGAAAATCATACCTTCAGAGTGGAGGAAACTGGCAAATGCTGTCTTAGCCAGACGATCAAGGTCATTGTCAAAATCATATTGATAGATGTATCGGTCTTAGGTCCCTATGGTTGCTGTGATAAGTTAACACAAACTTAATGGCAGAAGGATGTCTAAACTCAAGGACTTAGGGGTGCCTGGGCGCCCCAGTCCGTTAAACATTCTACTCTTGACTTCAGGGTCTCAGGATCGAGTCCCATGTCAGGTTCCATGCTCAGCACAGAGTCTGCTTGAGATTCTCTCTCCTTCTGCCCCTCTCCCCACTTCCTCTCTCTTTCAAATAAATAAATAAATTTAAAAATAAAATAAAATCAACGACTCGGCAGGGTTGATTCCCTCTTGGGGGCTTGAGGGAGAATCTCTTCCACGCTTCCCTCCTAGCTTCTGGGGGCGCCTGCAATCTTTGGCATTCCTTGTTTTGTGACAACATAATTCCAATCTCTCTCTCCGTCACCACATGGCATTCCCTGTGTGTCTACCTCTATGTCTCTGTTTTCTTGTAAGGACACAAGTCATGGGATCAGGACTCATTCTAATTACGATCTCATCTTAACTTCATCACATCTGCAAAGACCCTCTTTTCAAATAAGGTCATGTTCTTTTTTTTTTTTTTTTTTTCAGATTTTATTTATTTATTTGTCAGAGAGCAAAAGCAGGGGGAGCAGGAGGCAGAGGGAGAAGCAGGCTCCCCACCGAGCAAGGAGCTTGGTGCAGAACTTGATTCCAGGACCCTGGGATCATGACCTGAGCTGAAGGCAGACGCTTAACTGAGTCATCCAGGTGTCCCTAAGGTCGCATTCTGAAAGTCCAAGTAGACAGGCCTTTGGGGGAGATGATGCTATTTAACCAAGCATAGTACCTTTGATGTGATGGAATGAAAACGGAACTTAACCTCTGGTCTTCTCACCGAAACCCACAACCTCCTCACTTCAAGTCTAAACATCAGAAAAACACCAGACAAATCCCAATTGAGGGATATGCTATGAAACACCTAACACTCCTCAAAATGGTCAAGGTCAACAAAAAACAAGGACCCTCTGAAAAACTGTCACAGCCAGGAAGAACCTAAGGAGACAGGACAACAAAATGTCAAGCAGTATCCTGAGTGGAATCATGGAACAGAAAAAGAAAATCAGGTAAGAACCAAGGAAATCAGAATGAAGTATGGGCTTCAGTTAGTAATAATGTATCCGCATCAGTTCAGCTCCTGAAAATTATTGTTTAGATAGAATCGGACAGAACAAATAGATTGGACTCTCGAAGGCAGGCAAATTGGGAGCTTGGGGGACACCTGGAAGTTCTCCCCTTGCAGAGAACTATAAGCAACGCTTGTAGCTTTTAAGTATCTTTATTGGGCAATAAATAACAGGCTTATGAAACTGTTTGGCGTGCCTGTTTCCGTGTTCTTCAGTTTTCCATCCGATAAAGAGAACCAAAGCTAATGCAATCTGACCAGAACACAGGCATTTCTTGGGCTGTGGCAGGTCCTCAAAAAAAAAAAGCTTAAGAGTAATCTTTTTTTTTTTTTTTAAGATTTTATTTATTTACTCAAGAGAGAGAGAGAGAGCATGAGAGAGGAGAAGGTCAGAGGGAGAAGCAGACTCCCCGTAGAGCTGGAGCCTGATGTGGGGCTCGATTCCAGAACTCTGGGATCATGACCTGAGCTGAAGGCAGTGGCTTAACCAACTGAGCCACCCAGGTGCCCTAAGAGTAATCTTAATAGGAAATAGACAGGGCATGTCTTGGTGAATTTTAGAAAAGACTTGAATCAGTTAGAGACATGTGATGTTCTTGAAGAGGACCAGTCTTTTCCAAGTAATGTATCAGGCTTTAGTCTACTGCAGTACATGTCATACTTAAAAAAAAATTAAAATAACTCAAAAGCATTTAGGAATGTAAAGAAGCAAAGATATGAAAAATATGTGTTTTTCTGGAAAAGGAAAGTAGTGGGGAGAGAAGTTCTGTTAGTCGATCATCAGTTTAAAACAATACACAGCAAAGACTAGACAAGTTGATCAAGGAAATGGTAGGGAGCCAAGAGATGTTCCTTACAGATAGGCTTTTTCTTACATTAAAAAGTCATATTTAGGGGTATCTGGGTGGCTCAGTCGGTTAAGCAGCTGCTTTCAGCTCAGGTCATGATCCCAGAGTCCTGAGATTGAGCCCTACCTCGGGCTCCCTGCTCCACAGGAAGCCTGCTTCTCTCTCTCTCACTCCCCCTGCTTGTGTTCTCTCGATATCTCTGTCAAATAAATAAATAAAATCTTTTTTAAAAAGTCATATTCCCTGGGGCTAATAATATATGTTTATTTAAAAAATTTAAAAATTAAAAAAAATAAAAAGTCATATTTACAAAGGGCTCTTGGAGTCAATGAAGAAGTAAAGGATTACTTCATAAACAGTTGTGGGAAAGCATGCTTAATTTGGACAGTGCTGGGATTTTGACTGACATTTATTCAGAAAGAATGTACCTCATTAAGATACTGAGCCTTCCCGGTTAATCATATCCCTACTTCGACTCATTTCTGATTCCCCTGGAGGAGTAATGTATTGACTTTGCTGGTGACGTTTGACAAATTTTCATTATTCTGTTCATATGTGGCTCTTTTTTTTTTTAAATTTATTTATTTGACACATAGTGAAAGCAAGAGAGATCACAGAGGAAGAGGGAGAAGCAGACTCGCCACTGAGAGGAGAGCCCGATGTGCGGCTCGAACCCAGGACCCCAGGATCATGACCTGAGCCAAAGGCAGTCACTTAACCAAGTGAGCCACCAGGCACCCCAATATGTGGCTCTTGATAAGAGATTTTTTTTACAAAATGTATTGAAGTTACATTTTTCTCTCTTACATTTGTCCCCGTATTCACCAAAGAAATCATGTTCTCTTCTTTTAGGAGAGAAAGAACACAGCAGGGGGATCAGCAGGCAGAGGGAGAGGGAGAAACCGGCTCTCTGTTGAGCAAAGAGCTGGATGCAGGACTCGATTCCAAGTCCACAAGACCATGACCTGAGCAGAAGACAAATGCTTTACTGACTGAGCCACCCAGGAAACCCTCTTCTTTTAGGATTTTAATGTAAGTTCATCCTAGCTTCCCTAATGATTAACCATCACTGGTTCCTGGAATCAGTTTCCTTTTATTATGACATGGTATCATTGGTGTATGGTGGTGAATTTATTATGAGTGTTTTATTCAGGATTTTTTATATCTGTGTGCATAGGTTAGACTCTTTTATCCGTATTCCCGTCTTTGTCCAATGTAGGCTATAACCTTGTAGAATCAATTCTGTTTTTATGCTCTGTATTAAAATATCTTAAGAATTATCTGTTCTTGGGGCGCCTGGATAGTTCAATCATTAAGTGTCTGCCTTTTCAGCTCAGGTCATGATCCCAGGGTCCTAGGATCCAGCCCCTCGCCCGGCTCCCTGCTCAGCGGGGAGCCTGCTTCTCCCTCTCCCTCTGCCTGCAGCTTCCCCTGCCTGTGCCCATGCTTTCTTTCTGTCAAATAAATTGATTAATTAATTAAAAGAATTATCTGTTCTTCGAAGTTTTGAAGGCATTCGTCTAGATGACTGGCCGATCCTTTTAGGGGCTATATTTTGTTTGAACATAAGAAAAAAAGGAAAAGGGAGCAAGTTGCTATTTCTTACGAGGTTGCTGGTATATTCCGATTTTCTGTCTCTTCTTGAATCGGTTTTGGCCAATGATAAATGTTCGTGGATTACGGCTGTAACACATGACCGCAAATTTAGTGGCTCGAAACAAGAGAATGCAGGTGGGGTCCGAAGGTTCCGAGACCAGGTCCAGCCATTTACTGCTGACAAAATCCAAAGGTGGAGAGACAGTGGTGGTGAAACGGACAGGAATTTACTTCAGTGAGGCCAGCACTGGCGAAGACAGTGAACGATTTCAGAGACTGTCTCCAAAGTGCCGGAAATACTTCCAGGTTTACCTAAGAGACGAAGGTCGGTGGGTCCCCACAAGTGGGCAGTGAAGATCTGGTCCATCATTGTCTTAGAGTGAGTCACCTGCGGGAGGGGTCCCGCTGGCTCAGGACTGTTGTTGATGGCTTGACTGGGTGGATAGTTCGGTTCCCAGCCCAGGTGACTTGCCCACCGGGTCTTTTGCCTGAGGTAAGAGATAAGCTGCAAAGAAGAACTTAATCAGTTAGGATGTTAAGGTCAACATGGAGATTGGTGGAGTCCTCTTTCAAAAACTTTATTTTGCAGCGGTCATAAGTCTGAAATGGGTTTCAGAAGAAATCCATCTTCTTGCTTTTTCCAGCATTTCTAGGCTGCCCACACCTCTTGGCTCATGGCTCCTTCCTCCATCTTTTTTTTTTTTTTTTTTTAAAGATTTTATTTATTTACTCGACAGACAGATCACAAGCAGGCAGAGAGAGGTGGGGGGAAACAGGCTCCCCGCCAAGCAGAGAGCTCGATGCTGGGCTCGATCCCAGCACCTGGGGACCATGACCTGAGCCGAAGGCAGAGGCTTTAACCCACTGAGCCACCCAGGCGCCCCCTCCTTCCTCCATCTTTGAAGTTCATTGCTCCAACCTCTGCTTCAGTACCACATTGCCTTTTTCTGATTTTGACCCTCTTGCTCTCCTCTTGTTAGGAGCTTTGAGATTATATTGGCCCTATTTGATAATCCAGGGTGATCTTTACATGCAGGATCTTTAAATTAAGCCTGTCCACAAAGTCCCTTTGCCAGGCAAAAGGGGTTGACCCAGGGGTCGCAGGGATTAGGGTCACAGTGGCCATCTGTGGGGAATACTGTTTTGAGTCCCACACTCACCATATTCTCAACATGTCTCTGGTTTTCCTGATTCTTTATTCTGATGAACTCTTCATTATATAGTGGGTATTTTCTCAGGTCGCCATGTTTTAGAAAGGATGTGCAAGGTATCCTCTGTTTCTAGCACTGTGTGTTACAGATGAAAAATCCAAAGCCGCTCAGATTCTTTTTATTGTAAGGAACCATGGCGGTCATTGTGGCTAATTTTCCAATATTCTTTTTTTTTAAGATTTTATTTATTCATTTGACAGAGATCACAAGTAGGCAGAGAGGCAGGCAGAGAGAGAGAGGGAGAAGCAGGCTCCCTGCTGAGCAGAGAGCCTGACGCGGGGCTCGATCCCAGGATGCTGGGATCATGACCTGAGCCAAGGCAGAGGCTTAACCCACTGAGCCACCCAGGCCGCCTTCGCCACCAGCCCCCACCCAGTCAGGATACTCCACACTCGGAAGTGCTGCTTCCTTAGCTCTGGCAGTCTTAGCTCACAGCGGACCCTTCCACGGTGACAGGGAGACCTGGAAACAGATGCATTTTAACCAAGAGAAGAATGTTGTCTGCAAAACTGTTCCCAAGGTCTGCCGTGAGAGAATGGATTGCCAAATAAGAAAACACTACAGGTATTTGAAGAGGAGAAAAAGTCATGATCTCCAAGTCTGTCCATGACACACACACACACACACACACACACACTTTTTTTTTCACATGAAAATCATATCCATAAAATTGGCCACATGTCTTCAGATGTCGACATTACAAATGTTGAGGAGAAGGGTTTTAGGTCAGGGAGGAAACAATTTATAGGACTCAGGTCTCATTAATTTGGGAAACCAGAACTTGACAGAGTGGGTTTGGGGTTTGGTTTGGCTTAGCTCAGGGTACAAAGTGTTTGCTTTTGATTTGCTCCTGCCTAGGACATGTACATAAGCACCCACTCACCGTGTTAGCAGAGTGTCAGCGATCAGAGTTGCTTTCCCTAAGAACATAAACTCTAGAAGCCCTGATGGGTATGCCTGAGCCTTCCTTCCCTCGGTCTCCTCCATGTCTATCTCTGGTCCAGTTTGCACAACTGTATCTATCACACTGAGAAAAACAGCCTAATACAGAAAGCTTTTCTCTGGGGCGCCTGGGTGGCTCAGTCAGTTGGGCGTCTGCCTTCAGCTCAGGTCCTGATCTCCAGGTCTTGGGATCGAGTCCCACTTCGGGCTCCCTGCTCATTGGGGAGTCTGCTTCCTCCTCTCTCCCTTTCTGTCCACCCATCCCCTGCTCATTCTCTCTCATAAATAAACAGGTAAATAAAAGACTTTTTTCTTCTTCCTCCTTCTTATATGGCCAATCTTGACTTTATCTTTGGAATTTCGATATTTCACTAGAATTTGTCTGAGATCAGGTCCTCCCTCAGTTGCTCCTGATCTTGTGGTGCCCTTCATTCACGAGCTTCCTTAGCACAGCCAAATGGTCCTCACTGACCGGGAAACCACTACCAACAGAGTAACTTGTCCCAAATTCGTACAAACTCTGAGGCCTCTGAATCCAGGTCTCCTGTGTTTTTCCCAATGTCCCCTCACCATTTCCCAGTGGGTTTTGTAAAGGCAAACACACTCTTTAGCGAATCTGGGTGCTGTTTTGTGTGTCTGAGCTTTGTGCCTTA
Organism: Enhydra lutris kenyoni; assembly: GCF_002288905.1. Lineage (NCBI taxonomy): Eukaryota > Metazoa > Chordata > Mammalia > Carnivora > Mustelidae > Enhydra > Enhydra lutris. The sequence continues at coordinate 2,199,314 of NW_019154181.1, read as the reverse complement.
AGGATCCATGATGCATCGAAATAGCTTTGAAGGTATCTTACCCCACGGGGGTGCTCGTATGGATGAGTACTTACAGAAGGGACAACAGTGAACTCCACAAAGTGGCAGAATCAAGGTATTTCCAGTCCACGTGTACACACAACTCTAGCAACTCAGATGTCCCCAAACTGTCCAACCTGCTGAGGGCACCCTGTCATCTTTTCTTTCTTTTTTTTTTTTTAAGACTTTATTTATTTATTTAAGAAAGAGAGTGGGGGGGGTAGGGGCAGAGGGAGAGGGACAAGCAGAGTCCCCGCTGAGCAGGGAGCCTGTTGCAGGGCTCGATCCCAGGACCCTGAGATCATGACCTGAGCTGAAGGCAGACGCTTAACTGACTGAGCCACCCAGTCGCCCTGAGGTCACCCTATCACCTGAAAAGTAAAATTTAAGGGGCGCCTGGGTGGCTCAGTTGGTTAAGCGACTGCCTTCGGCTCAGATCATGATCCTGGAGTCCCAGAATCCAGTCCCGCATCGGGCTCCCTGCTCAGCAGGGACTCTGCTTCTCACTCTGACCTCTCCTCTCACACTCTCTCTCTCTCTCTCAAATAAATAAATAAAATCTTTAAAAAAAAAAAAAAAAAGTAAAATTTAAGTGGTAGAACCTGATCTTGCCTAGAGTGGGAAACTGACTCCCTCCCCAGTAGGGTCCTCAGAAAGGCCTCTGTGGTAGGCTGGGAGAACCAGACTTGGTGACTGATTTAGGCTAACACACTCTTTAGCGAATCTGGGTGCTGTTCTGTGTGTCCGAGCTTTGTGTCTTAAGCCTTCATGCTGCATCCAAGGGGTGACCTCTTCAAACAGGATGGAGTTCAGGCCGTGGTTGAGAAAGAGGGGTGGGAAATAATCCCTTAAAAGCACTGTGTGGTTCCTCTGGCATAGAAGAGGGAGGAACGGGTGCAGAACAGACAACTGGAGGCGATTGTCTTCTGGTCCGAAGTGCTCCGCGAAAGCCAGTGTTCCTGCCCCAGAGAGAGGAGAGGGTGGATCTCTCCTTCCCCTGGGCTTGGAGCTCTGCATTACCCCCCAGCAGGTACACCAACGTACACCTGGAAGGGAATGCCTGCTGGCCCCGCCCAGCCCACACCTTGGGGACCTGATGTCGCACCCTGAGATTTTAGGCCCAGCCAGCCAGTGTACAAAGGTGTGGCTGCCATTCCTTACGATCAAGATAAACAAACTCTGGGCAAGGCCAGAGGTTAACACCTGCACCAGCTGCTGCATCAGTGAGCTCAGGATGCTGGCCGCTTGGAGGCCAGGACTTGCTCTGCCACGAGGGAGCTCAACACCCCAAACCAGTCAGAAGCTCACTGACTCAGCGCTGCCCTGGGGCAGGGGGTGGGGGAAGGGTGCAGGGCAGAGCTGCATGGGGGTTGGATTTGGAGGCTAAAAGGAGACACCTTAGGTCTTTCTCTGGGACAGTGTGAAATAAGCCCATTCGGTTCCCCACCAACGGAGACCTTTAGTTTCCGAAAGCAGCAGCATCATTGAGTGGAAAGAGCCACCCAGGCGTCCCTGGGTTGGTACCAGTGGGTTAAAGCCTCTGCCTTCAGCTCAGGTCATGATCCCAGAGTCCTGGGATCAAGCCCCACATCGGGCTCTCTGCTCAGCAGGGAGCCTGCTTCCTCCTCTCTTTCTCTCTCTCTGCCTACTTGTGACCTCTGTCTGTCAAATAAATAAAATTTTAAAATCTTTAAAAAAAAGAAAAAGAAAGAAAGAGCCACCCACCGGTAAATCAGGAGACCAGGGTTCTGGCCTTGCTTCTGCCATATCCTGGCTGCATGACTGCAGACCAGCCACCGCATCTTGAATTTCAACATTCTTGCCACTAAATGATAAAAATAATTTCTACTTGGTATATTCCCATAAACTTTTTTTTTTTTAATGTCATCTATACTCTCCAATGTGGGGCTCGAACTCACGACCGCCAAGATCAAGTGCCATCGGCTCTACTGACTGAGCCAGCCAGGTGCCCCTCTATCTCCATAAACTTACTGAGAGGCTCAAAGGATAAAATGTGTATAAAAGCACACCACGAACTCTACTGAAGGACGCAAACAGGAGCCTTCCTCCTCTCCAAGATACAAGGGTTCTTACAGAATCTCTAGCTTGCTCTGTGTGTCCTCTATGACCATGACGGCAAACCGTCTAGTCTTTCTTTGAACACCTTCAGTGATGGGTCTCATGATTTCTACCAGTTTCCTGGGGCTCCTGGAACCAGTTGCCACAAACCTAGTGGTTTAAAAAACATCAGTGTAGGGGCGCCTGGGTGGATCAGTGGGTTAAAGCCTCTGCCTTCGGCTCGGGTCATGATCTCAGGGTCCTGGGATCGAGCCCCGCGTCGGGCTCTCTGCTCAGCAGGGAGCCTGCTTCCCTTCCTCTCCCTCTGCCTGCCTCTCTGCCTGCTTGTGATCTCTCTGTCTGTCAAATAAATAAATAAAACCTTTAAAAAAAAAAGAACACCAATGTATTATCTCACAGTTCTGGAGGTCAGAGGTCCAAAGTAGGTCCCGTGGGACTACAATCAAGGTGTTGGCCGGGCTCCATTCCTCTTGGGAAGCCCCAGGAAAGAATCCATTCCCTCGCCTTTCCTAGCTTCAGGAAGCGAGCTATCCCTGTTTCTTGGACTCTTGGCTTCCTCCATCTTCAAAGCTAGCAACACAGATGGAGTCCTTGTCAAATCACATCCGTCTCCACCTGCATCCTTAATTCCCCTTTGCCGTGGGATCTAACATATTCACAGAGTCCGGGGATTAAGGCATGGACATGGTTGGGAGCCTCTCTTCTGCCTAACATACCCCAGAAGGGGGAGGCTCTTCATTACACCGAGACATAATATAAAATCCCCACCGGCCAGTCGTAATGCTGCTCTCACGTGATGAGTGGCTTCTCTGCTTCCCACATGATAGTTCTAGAATGATCTGAGCCAAGGATGTGGTTTCTTCTGTATTTTTTCTGTTAAAAAAAAATTCTGTAGTTTCTTCTGGGGTGTGTGATCTGTCATTGACCCTCTTTCTACTGAAGCCTCCATATCTGACAAAAGTTGAGATGTCATCTCTAAGGATGGTCTGTTCAGAGAACCCCAAACTCCCTTCATTAGGAAGCTGGGAAGATCGGCAAAGAGCGGACAATCTTTACCAACCCCTTTGATGCGTTCTTTTGAAAAGAAAGAATCACCATATCACCGTATCTCAACATACATAAATAAATGTATTTATTTATGGTGTCCGGCTTGGTGAATTTTCACGGAGTAAACACACCTCCGTAACCAGTAGCCAGATTAAAGACAGAACATTACCAAGCCTTCCAAAGGCCCCTTGTGGCCTTCTAGTCACTAATCTCCCCAAATGAACCCACTATCCCGCGTAGTAGCAGATTGAACTGTGCCTCCCCCACACTCTGCAAAAACAGAATCCCTAGAAGCCACAAATGTGACCTTATTTGGAAAAAAGGTCTTCTCGTGTCATTAAATTAACCATCTGGAGAAGAGATCATCCTGGATTACCCTGATGGGCTCTGGCTCTTATGACAAGTGTCCTTACAGGAGACAGAAGAGGGAAAAGACCCACATGGGGAAGGGCATGGGAAGACAGAGAAGGAGAAGACAGAGAGGGAGACCGCCATGATGGGGTCAGGCAAGGTGTTCCTCCAGCTGCCAGGAACCAGAAGGGGTAACCAGGGGTTCTCCCCTGGAGCCTCTGGAGGGAACAAAGCCGACATCTTGACTTTGGACTTCCAGGTTCCTGCCTGTGAGAGAATGAATTCCTTCTGTTGAAAGTCATGGAGTGTGTAGAGATCAACGGTTATGGCAACCCTGGGAAATGAATACAAGCTCCGCTTTGCTCTGTTTTCTACTAACGTAAAAAGAATTTAGTGAGGGCGCATGTTTTGTGTGTGACTTCTCTCATCCAACGTTCTCTCTCAGCGCTAAGGGTTATCCCTGCCCAGGTGCGCAGCGGAAGTTGGCTCATTCTTATGACTCTGTGCTAATCCACTGTCAGAAAATGCCCGAGGGCAGGGCAGGTCATTTCCATTTGCTGTACTTCCTCACCAGAGTGTGCAATCTTCTCATTTTGGTCATCCTGGTGTGTGCGTGCGTGTGTGTGTGTGTGTGTGTGTGTGTAGAACATTTTGCTTTTGATTCCATTCCCCTAAGCATTAATAAGATCTGTTCTCTTTTCACATATTTTTTGGCCATTTCAGCATGTTAAAAAAAAAATTAAAAGATTTTATTTATTTGTTAGAGAGAATGAGCACAAGCAGGGGGAGCAGCAGGCAGAGGGAGAAGCAGACTTCCCGCAGAGCAGGAAGCCAGATATGGGGCTCCATGCCAAGACCCTAGGATCATGACCTGAGCCAAAGGCAGACGCTTCACCAACTGAGCCACCCAGGCGCCCCTGACCCCAAGAATATTAATAACAATGATGACTGAATTGTGTCCCCTCCCTGGTTCCCATGTCAAAGCTCTAACCCCCAGGGTGACTATATTTGGAGGTAGGGCTTTTAGGATGTAATTGAAGTTAAATGAGGTCAGAAAGGTGGGGCCTAATCCAATAGGACTGGTGCCCTTATAAAAAGACGGCATGCATTAGAGAAAAGGCCATGCGAAGACAGAGCAAGATGGCAGCCATACAAGAGTGGCAAGGCAGGTCCCCAGCAGGAAGTGAGCCACCCGGCACCTTGATCTAGGACTTCCAGCATCCAGAACCAAGAGAAAATAAATTTCTGTTGTTTAGGCTCCCAGGCTATAGTATTTTGTTATGGCAGCCCAAGCTGACTAATGCAACAACCATAAAAATGTCATGTCATTACCCATAATTTGACATAATGATATTTTCTTTTTTTGTAATAGCATTAGCCACATATTCCGAGGCTATGCTCAGTGCTTTCATCCATAATCTCCTAATCTTCACAGCAATCCTAGAGCCGTTCTTAACTTCTTCAGAGGGCTTCCTTTCAGGTTCAGATGGCTAAGTAACTTGCCCCAGGGTAAGTGATGACTAAGTGCAGAAAGGGGACTGGTTCCAGAGACAGTGGGAAAATAGAATGTCATAATTTAATATCCGATCATTGAGAGACAGGAATACCCAGCAAATGCATTGTCGAGCCTGCTGTCCCCAGGCACACAGGGACAAAAACAAAGAAATCCCATATTTTCAGATGTGGGGGTTCAGAAAAGGCACCCAACATCTCCATATTGTCAGGACCAGACTCGACCCAAGAGACTATGAAATTTCTACGTTTATATTGATTCCAGCAGTTTTGTTCTCTAAAGTGCCTCAAATCTCTTTAATCTAGATCAGAGGACCACACGAGAGCAGTGAAGTTTGAGAGAGCAATGAGTAGAGAGTATTAATGCTGGAAGGGTTATAACTAGTTGCCAGTAAAATCCTCGCATTCAACACATAGGACAGGGGCGCTTGGGTGGCTCAGTCGGTTAAAACCTCTGCCTTTGGCTCAGGTCATGATCCCATGTCCGGGGATCGAGCCCCCCATCAGGCTCCCTGCTCCTGCTTCCTCCTCTCTCTCTCTCTGCCTGTCTCTCTGACTACTTGTGATCTCTGTCTGTCAAATAAATAAATAAAATCTTAAAAAAAAAAAAAAAAAGCAATTGGCCAAACTAGGATTCAAGTGTAAACATGTCAAACATCAAAATTTATCCTTTCCACTAAGAAGCACGCATTTCATCTATTTTAAAATCTCAGAGACCAGACATCATGTGTGATCAAAAAAGCAAGGGACTGAAGCTCCATTCAATCACAAACTACCCCTATTTTTACAAATTAAAACAAACAGGTGAGTTACAAATATGTTCATTTTCTCACCTTCAGATTCTATTTATAGGACTTGCTAAAAACAGAATTTGAAGAGCTGTAAACTATTTCAGTGAGCAAAGTAAGGCCATTAGATAGATTATAGACACATATGATGCTTATAGTATGTAGTATAAACTCTTAAAAATAATGTAAAACATTTAAAAGAGACATAGCTCCGGCTAGCTGTGCTGCCATTCCCTGTAGTAAAAGAACAATGTCACTAGGAAAATTTTCTTTTCATCCCTTTGCACAGATGCCGTCTGTGAGTTGGTCCTGAAGCTTCCTCTGGGTTGACTTTGATCAGTGATTTTTTTTTTTAAGATTTTATTTATTTATTTATTTATTTGACACAGAGAGAGAGCAGAAGCAGGGGGAACAGCAGAGGGAGAGGCAGAAGCATACCTCCCCCTCCCCGCCCCACAGCAGCAGGGAGCCTGACTTGGGGCTCCCTACCACAGAACCCTGGCATCATGACCTGAGCTGAAGGCAGACCCTTTACAGACTGAGCCACCCAGGCACCCCTCCAATCAGTGATTTCTGATCCAGCCACCCTGTGGGCCACGAACATTTCATTATAATGAAAGCATGTTGCAATGTGCTCTCCCTTACTTTATCTCTCTCTTACTTTATTCACTCAGCTGGGCCAACACAGACCCCCACCCCCACCCCAGTCCAGTGGCCAATGTACTTATTTGGCTTTTCTATTTTCTAAATAATAGGTTTTGACAGCACACCCCAGGACGCAGGAAGACTTTCCAAGGGAATCTGTGACAAGATCAGTTTTAAGGAACTGGTTTTCCAGACTCTCCATTTCCTTGTTACAAGCACCCTGCCTGAGAAAAGCACACTGTGGGTTGAGTGTTCCTTTTGGTTTGCCCTTTCTCTGTTCGGTCTTTATCACCAGAAAACCCACCTTCTCCCTACGGTGCACTGCCCCAGGGTGTAAAAACTTGAAATCTGACCATTTCAAGCTCTGTTACCCAAAACTCGTAATACATCTGTGCTGTTTGAGTGCTGCGCTAATACTAATCAGTGATAATTCCATCCCAAAGAAAAGTTGTTAACGCTTAGACCTCTAAAGTCTCAGGAAATAGGCATTTTAATTTTCAACTCATATTTGCATTTTTATGGAGAGAAGTATGACGGGGGGGTAAAATAAAAAGTCATCCAGCATGGAAAGTGTGTATTATCCTGAATTTGTAGAGGGAGGAACAGGGACATACAAAGAGAAAAAGGAACCATGCAAAATTTCTAACCAGCACATAGGAGTTTGTACTTGTCTTTTTAAAATGCATCAGAGTATCAAATCGTGGCGGTGTTTACACTTCACGGGCTATATTTAGAAAATGATGTAACTGCAGATTTTAACACATTACTATTTATAACATGCCAGCTCTTGCAACGATTTTTAATTATCACAAAAAGTGTTAGGTGCCCACTACAAAATATGCAAAGGTTACATCGATTTCCAGAAAGTCTTTTAGGGGTACTCAAACAGAAAATCTCGAAAGTACTCACTGTGTCAGAGGAAAAAGATTTTCTAAGTTCTCCGCCGGACTTTTCCTGGGTTTGCCGCTTGCGCCCTCTGCTGGTGAGCCGCGTCTCTAAGAGGGCAGCGCCGTCTTTCTGTTCTCTGCGTTCCCAGTTAGGGTCAAGATCACGCAGGGTGGGGAGGGGGGCTATGCACAGAGTCGGGCTGCCTGTGGTTGCCACTGTGGCCAGACCCATGTGGATTTGCATGATCCCTTCACAGCACACAGAGCACAGAATCACCGGTCAGACAGGCAGCCGAATGCTCTCACGTCCGAGTGCTGGACTCACGTGACCTTCCCTTACGGACTAATCTAACCAGAAGTTTCTGGCTTTGGATATAGTAAGTGTCGGAATAATAATGGTAATAATACCCAGCACCACAGTTTGTGGTGTTTATTTTGTGCCTGTCCGTCGCTGTGTGAAGCACTCTCCATAAATTCACTCACTGAACCCTATGAGGTAGGAACCTTTATTGTTCCCATTCTCCAGAGGAGGGTTTTGGGTACTGAGCAGTGAAAAAGAAATAAAATAAATCGCCCACGTCACACAACTGATCAGAGACAAAACCAGGATGTGGAGCCAAACAGCCCCCCAGACCTACCCCATTTGGCACACTTGCCACCATTCTTTACCATTCGTTGTGGGGAAAATGAGAAACATGGGCACAAAGACAAAATAAAAATCTGTCATCTCACCACCCAGAGATAATCACTGGCTAGTGTTTCAGCATGTTCCTTTCCAGTCCCATGTGTGAGTGTGTGGGTTTATCATTCTGTTTGATACATGAGAGACCTTCTATTTCTAGAACGTGCTCGGGACACTTCAAAATACATCTGGGTTTCCCCCGGTCACTTTTGTCTCTATTCTTTGCCACTGTCTGTTTTGCGCATCTCTTGAAGATAAAGGTGGCAGATGTTGCTCTGTTTCTTTCTGACATTCAGCTTCTAGAATTTTCCCCTGTAAGGGCAGCTCAGGGGAATGTGCTGGTAGGGACCCCTCCACACGTTGCTGTGTGCCCCTGGGCTGAGGTCCCCCTGGTTCCCCTGCCCTCCTCTGAAGCACCAAGTTCAAATGGGATGTGGGGAGGAAACAGAAACCGGGCTCACTGCCGAATTCTCGAAGCTTTGGTTGCAATTGTGCTCTGTCTCCTGAAGGAGCAGATTCTGATGCCCAAGCATATTCCATCTCTCTGGAACCAAGGACGACAGGACGCACTCATGAGTCCCTTGGAGAGTCCCACCAGGGTCTCTGAGCCTGGGGCCTGCAGACCTGAGGGGAGGCAGTGCTTACCTGCACTTGGGGACCCAGGGGACCCTGCAGAGAGGCCACCTGATGTGATCTGTGAACCTCCGCTGAGGCCACAAGTTGCAGTGACCCCATAGGGAAGCAGCTGGGGGATAAACAGCCTTTGAGAGAACGAATATACAAATGGACAATGCCAGGCCAATATCAAAGTAGAACTCCAAGGGCGTCTGGCTGGCTCATTCAGTAGAGCATGCAACTCTTGAGTTTAGGGTTGTGAGTTCGAGCCTCATGTTGGGCACAGAGATTATTTAAGGAAAAAAAAGGGGGGGGCTCCAACACACCATCTACTCCTCAGGACAGTAACCAGCCCAGGAAGGCAACTGGCTGTAACTGGGACTTGTAGGAAGTCAGACTATCTCCAACAACAATCCAGAAAGCCAAGCAATGACTTCTAAAACAATCAGCCCCAAATGGCCAGGACTTGATTAACCACTCACAGCTGCCCTGAATTTTGTCCCTGCCTCTGACTTAGGAGCAGCCAGAGAAAAGCAAAGGTGCCCCTGTGAGCAATCACACAGCCTGTTTCCAGCTTCCCCAGGCCACTTGTAAAGCCCTCCTCCCACCCCCTGCCCGCCTCTGGGTCTCCACCAAAACACAGGTGCTGGTCTCGGACTCCGTTCTACAGCAAGCTCAGAGCATATGGCCCTGCTTTCGTGTTCCGTTGGTCTTCATTCTGTCCATACTTCTTCCTTTTCTCCCCCAGTTGGTACGCCGCATCAGCCTAACTCAGTTGGAAGCTAGAGGGCAAGGGTCACATGAATGAGGTCAACAGAGGAGTCACATGGGAAGGTCACACACTGGGTCAGACACACATATGGGCTATGAATGGGACATAATAACTGGGGCACCCACGAGAGAAGTCACATTAGGACAAGTGGGTCACACAGGTGACATACAGAATTCACACATATGGTCGTAGGGGGCCTGCAAGGGAGCCCCTGTTTACTCCATCCACCGCCACATAAGCCACCACCAGGGACATCCCATCCCCGAGCTCTTAGATGTTGAGGTCAGAGATTTTGTTCTAGGAACCTGCTCTCTGCCTGACCTTTTAGCTGTCCCAGGTCCCTCAGTATGCCTGCCTGACACCCTGCCCTTAAAAACTATCCATGCACCAATGTCCCTTATAAGGTCTGTCTGTATCCTCAAGGAGTACAGCACTCACTGATGTTCATAACTTTTTTGTTTGATAAGGTAATATAATCATAATATATTCATCTATCCATAACATATTCATATATTCATATATTTAAAAATCTAAACAACAGGGGTGCCTGGGTGGCTCAGTGGTTAAAGCCTCTGCCTGCGGCTCAGGTCATGATCTCAGGGTCCTGGGATCGAGCCCCGCATCGGGCTCTCTGCTCAGCAGGGAGCCTGCCTCCTCCTCCTGTCTCTCTCTGCCTGCCTCTCTGCTTACTTGTGATCTGCCTGTCAAATAAATTTTAAAAAATCTTAAAAAAAAAAAATCTAAACAACATATAAAATGAATGTGAAATGCTTTGTTCCTATGTCTGCCCCCTTTCACCTTATTCCTAATCAGTTGTTGGTTGATTTTCTAAAAACTATTGGTTTCTGTACGTTTAATTTTGTACCTATCTTACTGACTTCTCTTTTTGTTTCTAGTAATTTTTCAGCCCAGTCCTTCAGGTTTTCCAGTTATGTGATTGAATCATCTGCAAACAGTGATCATTTTAGCTCCTTCTTTGCCATGTCCATAACCCAAATTTTCTTCTTTTGTCTAAATGTCTGGCTTTTGTCTTTGATCCATGAAGTAATTTATAAGTGCTTTTACACTTCCTAATTTTAGCATGCTTTTCCTTGCTGGTTTCTACATTAGTGGTAATTGGGTCAGAGAAAGTGACCTGAATGATACCTGTTCTTTGGAGTTTGTGGAGATTTCCTTCATGGTCTAGAAAATGCTCACATTTATGTACAATGCTCCATGCAGACTCAAGAACGCTGTTACGTAATTGCTGTGTGCCGAGTTCTACCTATGTGCATTTGACCAACTTCACTAATCTGTTATTTAAACCTTAATATCTTTAGCTGATGTTTTTGTCTTCATACTCAACCACTTACCTCTACTCTGTTAGTGTTTATCCTACATTTTAATATACTTAATGGGCCTTCTGTTTCATAAATATCCCTCCTTTCAAAAAATACAATCACTTTAAAAGGCTTTACTCCCAGAGTATGTTGACTCTGGCTTCCATGTTATTCTTATCCAGTACTGCAGTTCTGTTTTGCAAATCCACACATTTGTGATTGTTTGTTTGTTTGTTTGTTTCTGTATGGTCGAGATTTGTTAGCTAATCCACATGTTTACCATTTCCTTTACTCACTGGGTCCTTCTTCTTCTTTTTTTTTTTTTGTTAATATTTTATTTATTTATTTGACAGAGATCACAAGTAGGCAGAGAGAGAGGAGGAAGCAGGCCCCCTGCTGAGCAGAGAGCCCGATGCAGGGCTCTATCCCAGGACCCTGAGATCATGACCTGAGCCGAAGGCAGAGGCCCCAACCCACTGAGCCACCCAGGTGCCCCTCACTGGGTCCTTCTTGCCTTTCAGACCTTCTGTCTGGGAGGGTTTTCCTTCTCCCTGAAGTATGCTTTCCAGAGAGTCCTTCAGAGAGAGATGCTGGTGGTTCCATTTGTTTGAAAATATCTCTATTTTTTTTTTTTAAGATTTTATTTTTAAGTAATCTCAACACCCGATGTGGGGCTCGAACTTACAAACCCAAGGTCAAGAGTTGCATGCTCTACCAACTGAGCCAGCCAGGTACCCAAAAATATCTCTATTCTTTTTTTTTTTTTTTTTTAAGATTACACTTATTTATTTGAGAGAGAGGGAGAGGGAGCAGGAGCAGAGGGAAGGGCAGAGGGAGACGGTGACTCCCCACGGAGTGGGAACAGACATGAGCCTCGATCTCGGGGCCCCCAGGATCATGACCTGAGCTGAAGGCAGATGCTCGACCCACTGAGCCAGCCAGGCACTCAAAAATATCTCTGTTCTTGAAAGATAACTTCCCAAACATATAATTCTAGGTTGGCAATTGTTTTCTTTTGGTGCTTTGGAATTAAAGATTTATTTATTTATTTATGTTGTTGGGGGAGAGGCAGAGGGAGAGAGAGAGAGAGAAAGACCCTAGCGGACACCGTGCTGAGTGCTAGCCGCACATGGGACTCAGTCTCAGCACCCTGAGATCACAACCTGAGCTGAAGCCAAAATTCCCAGGCTTGACCAACTGGGCCACCCAGGCTACCCAGTGGTTTCGAATTAATAGTGCGCTTCTGGCTTTCATTGTTGCTGCTCAAAATTCATCTTCAGGGGCGCCTCGGTGGCTCAGTGGGTTAAAGCCTCTGCCTTTGGCTCAGGTCATGATCCCGGGGCCCTGGAATCGAGCCCTGCATCGGGCTGTCTGCTCAGCAGGGAGCCTGCTTCCTCCTCTCTCTCTGCCTGCCTCTCTGCCTACTTGTGATCTCTGTCTGCCAAATAAATAAATAAAATCTTTTATAAAAAAATTCATCTTCAGTCCAACTCTTATTTTTCTGTAGATAATTGCCTTTTTTTGTAAATCCCCTGGTTGTTTTAAAAATCTTTATTCTCTATATTGGGCAGTTTCCTCATGCTGTATACAGGTATGGGTGTCTCTTTCCTTATCATACTTAGGAGATAAAGTGCTTCTTGTGAGGGAGGACTCATGTCTCCCCATTAATTCTAAAAAGTTTGTACCATTTCTCCAAATACTACCTCTCCCCTACGGTCTCTTTATTACCCGTGGAAACTCCATTTAGGCTGAGATTAGACATTTTCATTGTCTTCATCATCTCCCCCCCCCCGCCATATTTTGTATCTCTTTGCCTTTTTATTTGCTTTTGGTGTAGCTCCTTTAATTCTACCTTTGTATTAGTTATCTATTGCTACATGGGAAATTAACCCCAAACCTTTGCATCTTAACAGTGATTATCTCACACAGTTATTGAGGGTCAGAAATTCAAGGTGTGTCTTAGGGCCTCATATGAAGTTCAAATCAAAATGTTGCCTGGGGCTGCAGTCATCCAAGAGAGAAGCAGGAATCCACAGTTCTTTTCTGTCTAAGTGTCCAAGTCACACACCATACTTATCCTTTCTCTGTTTGTTAGAGGAGGGGCATTAAGTTCAGCCCATATTCAAGGGGATGAGAACTAGGCATCACCTTTTGGAGGGAATGCCAAGATTTACAAACACATTTTGAACTGCCAAAAATTTTATTTCAGTAATTATTTTTTTCCACTCTGTCTAATCTGCTGGATAATATACTTCTGTGTTTCTAATATCAAATATTAAACTGTTCATTTCTAGAATTTTCTTTTGTTATTTTAAAACATACTGAATCATTTTTACTGTCCCTTTTTCTGTTAATGTCTTTTTTTTTAAAAGAGTTTATTTATTTATTTAACAGAGAGATAGAGAGATCACAAGTAGGCAGACAGGCAGACAGAGAGAGGGTGGGGGGAAGCAGGCTCCCTGCGGAGCAGAGAGCCCAATGTGGGGCTTGATCCCAGGACCCTAAGATCATGATGCAAGCCGAAGGCAGAGGCTTAACTTACACTGAGCCACCCAGGTGCCCTCTGTTAATTTCTTAGCCCTCTTTTTATGAGTGTATTTTGACTGGTCCTTTAAAACTAGAAGGCCTGTTTTGAGGGTGTATTTCTTTCAGAGAGAATGTACCCCAGCTCCTACCAGCATGCTGTGGGTCCTACTGACCTACGAAATTATAAAATAATTTTTTGACTTAGAGGTTTTGGGACTATGCAGGTAGAGTGAATTCTGACCTGAAACCCAGGTTTCATATTAGATTCTATGTACCCTCAAATCAGATTTAATTAATGTTAACATTTTGGAGGTGGTTATTTAAAGAAAAAAAAAAATGAGACTCTGCCTCCATCCCTTCTTTTTCCTCATTCCCCAGAGGTAACCACTCTCCCAGAATTGGTGCAAAAAATACCCATCCATATTTTAATATGGATTTATAGTAAATATGTAGCATTAATATATACAGTATGTGTTGACGTTTTTATGCAACTTGCTTTTTTCCCCCCTAGACATCCCTCTACTGGTAGACAGGTAGCACTTTCTGGATTTGGGGCGGGGGTGGTGGTGGTGGTGGTAATTATTAGCAAACAATATTGAGGGGAGTATCCTGGAATTAAGGCTGTGGTTAAATTCACAGAGATTCTGCAAGTGGTGTTAACAATCCAGGTGAGAGGGGACATTGGAGGGGGAGAGAAAAAAAAAAAGATGGTCAGGGCGAGCAAGAAGACACCTGCAGAAGGCACCCAGTCTTCCTTGGGACAGAGGGGCCCCTTCCTGGACGAGAGACCCTTCTGGTGGCGCATTCAACCTTCCAGCAGGGGGTGTTCCGAGGTGCCCAAGTGCGTTGGGGGAGGGGAGCAGGGAGAAGGGTGAGGGCCGGTAGCCCCAGGGGCCAGTGTGGATGGCTGGGCGGCGTGGGCAGAGCGGCAATCAGAGCGCAGCTGGGCGCGACGCCTCCTACCGGTCGCCAGAAGCAACGTCTGCCTCTCGCAGTCGCCTGCGTAAACCCCGGACTCGCGATGCAAGGCAAAAAGAGCGGGGTTTTCTGCCGGCTGCAAGTACAACAACGGTCGCCTGATGCCAAATGTCTCCCACGCGGCTTCTCCCAGCCCGCTGTGCTGCGGAGGAGGAAAAAAGGACCCATGACCCCGACGTGACTTGAACACGCAACCTTCTGATCTGGAGTCAGACGCGCTACCATTGCGCCACGAGGTCACAGCGAACAGACGACTCCGCGTCGCTCAAGACCTCGCTACGCCGGCACGGTCCCGCGGCTCGAGGCACCTAGGCTGACAGGCGCGGTCCCTCCCCCACCAGCCGCCCCGCCCGGCGCTGGGGTCACACCGAAGGGGAGGGGCGCAAGCGGCCCGGCTCCTCCGCTTCCGGGAAGCTCGCGAGCTGGGGCCGCGGAGCCGACTCTCCGCACGGCAGCCAAGCCCAGCCCGCCCCGCCCCGCCGGAGCCCGGGTGGCCGCGGGGCCCGGCTCGCCCAGCCCGCCGCCCGCTCCGCACGCAGGAACTGCAGCCGCCGCGGCTCGGGGCCGGAGAGACCGCGGGGCGCGGCGGGCGGGGAAGGAGAAGTGGGCGGGCGCCTCCCTCCCCCGCCCCGAGCCGGCGCCGGGGGGCCTCGTTCCCCAGGCTGGGAAGACGCCGCTCTTTCATTCTCTGCAAAGCGTAAAAGGAAACCTTTTCTTTGACGAGGGTCACCGCAATATCTGGAAGACAGAGTCCTTGAAAACCCCACCCGGCGGAGGTCGCCTGCTCATACATGATCGTGCGCGATGTTTATTTTTGCAGTTTTACGGGCCGGGTCTAATCCCAAGTAAGAGTTTTGATCTTTGAATTGAGGGATGGCACCCATAGGGAAAAGGATCCTTACACGTTCACGAAGTGTAAAACCGCGTGTGTCCGGCACCCAGATCAAGAAAGTGAACATTACCACCCCGCCCCCTCCTTTCTGGTGGCCTCCAATTCGTTTTTGAGATGCGGTCGTATTGGACACAACCATTTGTCATTGACCTCGCTTGTCATAATACTGTGCACATAGTTTAGTTAATATTTTTTTCCTATCATGATTTTAAGCGGCTCATTGTCCACCTCGTGGGAGTCTGAAGTCCCTCCTTTTGGACAGTACTTTTTCCTTTTTTTATTAAATAAGAAAAAATTATTAAATAAGTGAGTAAATAAGCTCTTGAATTTTTTTTTAAGCCATTAATACTATAGAGCACTATCCTGATCTAAGAACATGAAGCAACAATTACTTTAATAAATGCAATTCCCCACAAGGGCCTGATGTTCTTCAAGGAAGGAACGATCCAGAATGGGCCTCACTCTTTACAGGAGGGAAAGAGTGAGTGTGTCTGGGGCTCTCAGTGAAGCCGGTTGGGGGTGAAGGGCTCTCTCACCATCCTGATTACTTGGGGACACCTAAGGCCACCAGAGCTTCTCTGAATCTTGGGTAGGAATCTTGTCAAATTTTGTGTTTATGGCCAAGTGTGAGAATAGCAGGCTTTGAGGTTAACTGTGAGTCCTGAGACAGCTGCTGAAAGGCTGTCAGAGAAGCAGAGACCAGAAGGTTCTATCCCTGTCTTCAACTGGGGGAGAGTCAGCTAGCCCAAGATTACTGATTGCCTCTACAAGTATCCAGACAAGAGTCCCTTACTTACTGCTCTTAATGGCCCGAGGTGAATTGGACCCTGATTAGGGGAAGGTGTGGCGAGGTAGGGAGTGACAGAAATGTTTCTCAGATCTAAGAAGCGACCGAAATGCCAGAACTCTGAGGTTTGGATTCTCTTTCCGGGTGATGATGAACTTCCTTCCCTGCTCCCTCTTGAGGACGGACCTCCTGCACTGGCCACATAGCAAAGTCACTGTGAGGAACAGCCAGCCCCTTTCCCACAGAGGTCAAGAGTGCAGAATCTACTGGAAGGGATGCTTCGCACCCAAGGAAAGACCAGAGACACTCTTGAAAGCCCTGCATAGATTTTTAGATATACCTGTCATGTCCTGGCCCTTCTCCCCAGATGTGGAACCAAAAGCTAGTTTTTATTTTAAACTACAGTGTGGTAATATCATCAGGTGAAGGGATTAAAGAGATTTGTGCAGGTAGGGTTATAGGGTCCTTTTTAAAAGTAAGATTTGGGTACCTGGGGGGCTCAGTCATTTAAGAATCTGCTTCTGCTTGGGTCATGATCCCAGAGTCCTGGGATGGAGGCCCACCACCGACCAACCTTCCAGGCTCCCTGCTCAGTGGGGAGTCTGATTCTCTCCCTGGCTTGTGCTCTCTCTTGCTCACTCTCGCTCAAATAGATAAAATCTTTAAAAAAAAAAAAAAAAGAAAGAAATAAGACTCTTGCTTGTCAGGGCCTTACCAAAGTGAAGGGAAGGAGGCAGTCATGCCCATGGGAGGAGCTAAAGCCTCTTATTTATTTATTTTTTTATCTTGACTACCGAGTTTTTTGGTGCCACCCACACTGCTTGCATTTTGCCCCTAGCATAGGGCCTCGCTGGTCTTGCCCTCATCCCAGCCCAAGGCTCACTGAAATTCTGGGACTGCCCAGACACCACAAAACACTGCTTCTTTATTTTAGAACTAAACTCTTATTAAAAACAAACACAGGGGCGCCTGGGTGGCTCAGTGCGTTGAGCCTCTGCCTTCGGCTCAGGTCATGATCTCAGGGTCCTAGGATCGAGCCCCGCATCTGGCTCTCTGCTCAGCAGGGAGCCTGCTTCCCCCTCTCTCTCTGCCTGCCTCTCTGCCTACTTGTGATCTGTCAAATAAATAATCTTCAAAACACCACCACCACCAGCAACAACAACAAAAACACACACACAAAAAAAACAAGAAAAAATGGAAACAAAAAATCCCCCGTAAAATACACAAAACTTCAAAACTACATGACAGTCAATGTCCAGTTAAATACCAAAAGAAAAAAGGTAGTGCCAGCATTGGCGAGGGTGTGGGGAAAATGAAGATCTATGAGATTTCATGCAACACTGGAAAAGAATGTGTGGATTGGTAACACTGTGTGGACTGTGATGTGGCAAATGTTTTTAGAAATCCTTCTGTCCAGGCATTTTCTCTTGCAGAGAATATGTACCTGTTGGGTCCCCCCAAAATTGGGTACCCCAATAATGGGTCCGTGATTAAAAGAGTGATAGATAAAAGATAGATAAAAGTCTGATAGAAAGCTAAGGTCAAGCAAAGCTTTATTTCGCGCCAAGCATCAGGAATCAGACTGACCATCAAACAGACCGGTCGGGGCCACCCTTATAGAGAGGACGACCCCTCCCTGCTTTCCAGACTAACTTTTATAGAGCAAAGGCCATGTGGTTGGGCCTGGCCACACACAGGTGGCCAATGAGATTGTAACACACACAGGAAACTCCAGTGATGCTAGGTGACCATTTGAATTAGAATTTACCTTAGTAGACATTTGAACCAGCCTATCACCTAGTTCAGAATTGGCGCCCAAAAGGTGCCCAAAGGGCGGGCCCATACTCCTTGGTAGCTAGGAGACAGTTTGCGCCCCCACTGATTGAATACCTCCACCTGGCCTGATCCACCCTTGTATTTGGACTTTGTTACTTGGGACTGGTTTCCCGGACTTGCTTTTTTTTTTTCTTTTTTTTTTTAAAGATTTTATCCATTTATCTGACAGAGAGAGATCACAAGCAGGCAGAGAGGCAGGCAGAGAGAGAGGAGGAAGCAGGCTCCCCGCCGAGCAGAGAGCCCGACGCGGGGCCCAATCCCAGGACCCCGAGACCATGACCCGAGCCGAAGGCAGCACCCCAACCCACCGAGCCACCCAGGCACCCCCTTTTTTTTTTAAGATTTTATTTATTTATTTGACAGAGATCACAAGTAGGCAGAGAGGCAGGCAGAGAGAGAGAAAGGAGGAAGCAGGCTCCCTGCTGAGCAGAGAGCCCGATGTGGGGCTCGATCCCAGGACCCTGGGATCATGACCTGAGCCGAAGGCAGAGGCTTTAACCCACGGAGCCACCCAGGCGCCCGCCGGACTTGCTTTTAAGTAAGTTCCCCTGTGGGGTGGGGTGTGGGGTGCAAGGTCAATTTAAGTTTTACAACAAAATGGCAGTTAAACCCGGGTGGGGCTGCTCTGGCTGAATAGGCCCTTACAGTACCAAACAGTGAAGAATGAATGCACAGCTGTATCTTCAAGGCTGTTCTCATCAACACTGTGTAATAAGGAAGCAATGGGCGCCATCTTGATGGCTCCATGGTCCAAGCCCAGTGTGGATTTCCAAGGGAGCGAGGCAGGGAAGGTGGCTTTGGTGAATGCGTGCCTGTATGAGGGAACATCTCTTGAATAAAGAGGTGTGGAAGGGAGAAGTCCAGAAGGAACTGCTGTGGAGAAGGAAGGCTGCCGGTGTTATCCCAAGGGCTGCCCGACCACTGAGAAAAATGTTAACTTTGGCTTCTCAGTCTCTGCTTAGACCCAGGCAATTGAGCTATCGCTTAGAAGAAGTTTTTCCTTGGCTTTGTTTCCTAAGGACTGAAAATGTTCCAACTCCCCAAAGCCCATCAAAGATGTCCTAGATCTTTCTGACGGACACATTCCTTTTCCAGCACATTCCAACAGCGACTTGAAAACAAAGGCCCGAGAAGGGTGGTGGTGCTCTGTGGAGTGCGTTTTTCTATCATGCAGCTCTGGGCAGGCTGGCTTCTTGGGAAGCATAGGGGGAGACTGGGAGGAGTGCCAAGAAGGTATTTTGGGAGGAACTCTGGTGAGAGGAGGAAGCATGGCTTTGGGGAGGAAGGTGAACTGGAGGGGGGTGGGGGGAAGCTGTGAGGCTGTGATGGAGCCCTGGCAGCCGCTCTGCCACCCCGTGGAGAGAGCTCGGAACAAAGACAGCCTGTGGGAGGACCCCACCCCCTGCATCAGAAGACAATGACAGAAGGCGGATGGCAGCAAGGTGTGGTGGCCAAGGGCTCACAGCGGGAAGCTGTCTGCTTACTTCTCCCCTCTTCAGAAGGACAAACACCCTTGGAACTGCTGGAACATTTATAATTTCATCAGAAATACTCACTGGGATGCAGTGTGGCATAATCCAGAGCCCTAGCCAAGGACTGGTCTCCAGGCCCTAGCCTCCTGATGACCTGATGTGAAAGGACCCTCCTAAACCAGCGAGGCGGGAGGGGGTGGGGGTGTGGGCGGGCGGGGAGATGGAAATTGAATCTGGTCACTGCATAGAGGCCAAAAAAAAAAAAAAAGACGGCAGATTTGGGGAGTGTGTGAACCTTAGGCACTTGGATTTTTTTTTTTTTTTTCTGGTAGGCATTTTGATTATCATGATAATTTGCTTTGATCCTAGGTTTCCATTCTTTGTGCCTCAAAACCTTCGTTATGAAAGAAACCCTCCCTTTAAAATGGGAAAATCCAAAGAGATTACGAGTGGAAACAGTTGCTGCTTCTTCCCTCCCTGCCCCTCCCTCCTTTAAAGCTTCTGTGACCTGCTAGGCTTTAGTTTTGCTGAGGTGGTTCTGTTGACCCCGGAGACCCTTGACTGAGAAGTCAGGACTTGAATTTTTTTTTTCTTTTTCTTTTTTCTTTTTTTTTTTTTTTAAGCTCTATGCCCAACGTGGGGCTTGAACTCATTACCCTGAGATCAAGGGTCACATGCTCTATGGATTGAACAAACCAGGTGCCCCCGGAGCTTGAATATCTTTCAGCGGTTTAATTAGGTTGTCACTTTTGGTCACTTTCAGGACCAGAGGAGACTGGGACATGGTGGATACCCTTTACATTGGAGAAATGGAATTCCAGAAGCAGAAACTTTTAGGTCTACTAGGGTATCAGCTATGAGCACGGCTATTAAGAGCCAAGGGTCCTGATTACTAGTCCCAACGTGACAATAAATGTGACCTTCTCAGTTTGTCTTTGCCTCATGTGATGCTGTTCCTTGAACTGATCCCTGGAGCTTTTCCTAACCCCCAAAGCCATGCTTACTAACGCTCACCAAAGAAACTGGATGGCAACTGTGGCTTAAGGAGTAGGGGCTACACGTGATATAGAAAAATATTGGGGTTTGCAGCCAATGGCCAAGAAAGAATTCTTGAGACGTCTTCGGCGCAAAAAGGTGGTTTTTTTTTTTTTTAAGATTTTATTTATTCATTTGACAGAGATCACAAGCAGGCAGAGAGGCAGGCAGAGAGAGAGGAAGGGAAGCAGGCTCCCTGCTGATTAGAGAGCCCGACACAGGGCTCGATCCCAGGACCCTGAGATCATGACCTGAGCCTAAGGCAGAGGCCTTAACCCACTGAGCCACCCAGATGCCCCTCTACTAGAGTTTTTATCAGACGAATTTCCGGGACAGAGCCAGCCACCTCTGCTCTTCCTTGGTGTAGCAGGAATCAGACCTCCTCTTTGCGTTTTCAATTCTGTTTAACAAAATGCATATTTCCCACAACTCTGATGAGTGCTGGGAACTCTGTGGCCTTTTCTTTACTCCAGATCTCAGCCTTCGGGCCATCTGATGACCCATGACCAAGCCTGCCCCCAGAATCCACCTTCTCAACCCACCTGATGGCACACCTCCCAGGTTCAAGTGGCTTCCAAGGTCCTGTTCAGTCCACTCCAAGGCTTAAACACATTTATAGGGCTTGATTTCTCTGCTTGTTTTGTTGTGGTCATTGCCTCGTCTCTCCATCCTGACCCAGCTTTACTGCCACAGCTCCCCAACACTTCTGTTCCCCTTCCATGCCAGCCAGTCTCTGTGCACCTCCACTGAATCTCCCTGTTTCCTGGCCCTCTAGCCTCAGCTGAAATTCTGCCTTCCTCCAGCTTTTGATTTTGCAAACTGTCCTTCACTCAAACTCTAGTTAGGGTGAGTTTTCCTCGATTAACTCTAGACCATTAAAATAATAATTTTACTACTTACACGGAGCACAAGCAGGGGGAGGGACAAGCAGAATCCATCCTGAGCACAGAGCCCGACGCAAGGCTTGATCCCATGACCCTGAGCTGAAACCAAGAGTCGGACTCTTAACCACCTCCAGAAATTCTTTTCTTTTTCTTTTTCTTTTTAAGATTTTATTTATTAAAAAAAAAAAGATTTTATTTATTTATTTGACACAGAGAGAGAGAGAGAGATCACAAGCAGGCAGAGACGCAGGCAGAGAGAGAGGAGGAGGCAGGCTCCCTGCTGAGCAGAAAGCCCGATGCAGGGCTCGATTCCAGGGCCCCGGGATCATGACCTGAGCCGTAGGCAGAGGCTTAACACGCTGAGCCACCCAGGCGCTCTAAATAAAATCTTTAATAAAAAAAAAAAATTTTCTGAAATGATTCCAATATGCAGTCAGTGCTGTGAACTACAAGAATCTTTCCAGTTTGTACTGTCTTCCTATCAATATCCTTGTAGGAGGAAGCCAGCTGATGAGAAGGCCTGGGTTATTTTCAGACAGGGTAAACTTTTGCCCATTGCTAACTCCTGGTGACTAGTTGGTGTAGTTACCCACACAAATATCAGAACTCCTGCAACATTTCCAACACAAGAAATAATACTGATCGCATTATGTTTTCTAAGGCCACCATAACAAAGTACCACAGACTGGGTGGCTTATTATTTTTTTTTAAGATTTTATTTATTCATTTGACAGAGAGAGATATCACAAGTAGGCAGGGAGGGAGGCAGAGAGAGAGGAGGAAGCAGGCCCTCCGTGGAGCAGAGAGCCCAATGCGGGGCTCAATCCCAGGACCCTGGGATCATGACCCGAGCCGAAGGCAGAGGCTTTAACCCACTGAGCCACCCAGGCGCCCCGACTGGGTGGCTTATTATCAGAAATTTATTTTCTCACAGTTCTGGAGCCTAGAAGTCCAAGATGAAGATTTCACAAAGGACTTCCAGAACAGGCAAACATACAGAAACAGACAGATTTCTGAGGCCCAGGGCGGCAGTGGAGGTGGGAAATTCAGGGGCAGTAGCTTAAGTTTGCGGGGTTTCTGTTTGAGATGAAGAAAATGTTCTAGAATTGATTCTGGTGATGGTCGCGTCACTCCAGAAATATTTAAAACCACTGAATTGTGTATGCATACGAACGGTCTCTTTTTTTTTTTTTTAAGATTTTATTTATTTATTTGACAGACAGGTCACAAGTAGGCAGAGAGGCAGGCAGAGAGAGGAGGAAGCAGCCTCCCTGCTGAGCAGAGAGCCCGATGCGGGGCTTGATCCCAGGACCCTGGGATCATGACCTGAGCTGAAGGCAGAGGCTTTAACCCACTGAGCCACCCAGGTTCCCCTAGAATAAGTTTCTATAAACAAAGTTTACTGTGGTTCTTAAATCCTATATGACTTTTCTTTCTCGGGTCACAGGCTGAGCTACATTCCCTTGGGTCCCCCCTCCTGCTGATGTCCCAGTAACGTCTTGGCTGCCTGAGTCCATCTTCAGGGCTGGCCGCTGCGGGATTCTGACCACCAATCAGTGCTCAGGTCAGGGCTGGGGTGTGGGGGTGTCTGGGTGGGGAGAAGCTTCCAAGAGATGGATGCAGCCAGGGAAGGAAAGACTGGGGAGGCAGGCAGGACTAGCCACTGAGACCTCTAGGAGAGTCGTAATGTCAGGCATCTAAAGATTCAGCCCCCACAAGAGTGAGGAACGAGGAGGAATAATGCAAGGACAAGAAGGGAGACTGAGGAAGGCATTGCCACGCACGTCTTTCCCTGGAATCCGTCCCTCCTCCACTTCTGAAATTCTATTTCTCCTTCAGCCTCAGCTCACACACCATCTCCCCAAGGAGGCCACCCCTAGTGGCATGGTTGACACTCTGTCCCCTGTGCCTTTGCCTACACCTTCTCTTGTCCCTGCCACGTTAGCTGCACTGTTACAGACTTACAGTTTGTCTTGAGCAGTCAATGATCGCTTTTCGACAAGAACAGTGAGCTGGGGTTTTTTGTCTGTTTCTGTGACTCTCATATGGTATATTGCACACAAAAAGTCGTTCATAAATGTTGATTGAAAATCTCGAGAATTTGTCACAAGAGAGAAGTTCATGTGCAGAGTGGGCTCGTGACTCATTCAGCTGTTCCCGTATTCATCATCTATAATGCACCAGAACAGACCCTGGGATAGGTATGGACACCACTATCCTAAACAAGACAAATAAAGACGTTCATCCTCATGGATCATTTTACCGGTACGTGCTTTCCCCAAGTGTGCGCTGATGAGGGAGGGAAAGTTTCCAAAGAGGAGTGGTGTAGGGCCTTCTTCATGACAAGGTCATGTCTTAACATTAAGACTTCAGAGGTGGGTTTTTACGGACTAGCCACCAGGGGGCACTCCAGGCACAGAAGAAAGAAGTCCTGTGCCGTTATTGCAGACCCTGAACTGGGGACCCATTGGCGTAGAGTTGCCCCAAATCTCAGGCAGGGAAGTCTGCAGTTTCCTGCATTTCCCTTGGGTGAGACCAGGCAAGGAAGCCACGAAACAAAGTTCTAAGGGTACGAAAGATTTTATGCCCCTGGGCTTGTGCAGGATTTGTAACAGGGGGCGGACATCCGATACACCACACTTTTCTGTTCCCAAATCCTGAACCATAGTCGGATCTTGGACGACCATGCCTCGTGCCACAGGTTGTCTATCTGTAGAGTGGAAATTTTGGATGGATGGTGTGTGACGTCACAACTGGCTCAGATTTCTGGAGAGCACATATTTGCTGGGGGAGGGGGAAGCTTCTGTCATCATCTGAGTTTGCAGATTTTTCTGGGTTGTCGAGAGAACCAAAATCAGACAAAGGAATGAACCCTGTCTCCATGCATTGCTAGGCTTAATAACCACAACCATTCCAAAGCTTCCACGGGGCCCTAGGTGGGTGGAGTCCTGGCGCCCACCCTGGCCAGTCCTGCTGGGGGCATCAGGCGTGGCGCCCCAGCCTGGGAGGAGCCCGTCCGGGATTTGCTCTCTTCAGTATGGAGTTGTTTGGGTTTGTGGTTTTAACTAATCAAGGCATTAAGAAATTTGTCTTTTGCTGGGGGAAAAAAAAAAGTGCCATCATTTTCTTCCAAACCCTCCAACCCATTCCCTAAATCAGTCTCCAATCAAGTGACTGTTTTCTGGAAAGCTGCAAACAGTTCCAGGCAGGTCTCTGCAGATTCTCTTTGAAATTATTTGACGTGTCTGGTCATTGGAACTGAAGTCCTGGGGAGGCAGAGGAGAGACGAGGGGCATCTGCGTGAGACGCTGCTAGAAGTTAATGGGCTTATTGGCTGTGCTCCCCAGTGCCCTGCCCCATTCGGGTGGTTCACACAAGAAGGATTTTTTTCTTCCTGCTGGGGTCCCTGCAACATGATTTGCTAAAGTAGCAGCTTTGTGTCTCCCTCACCCTAAGAGTGTCTCTGCAGATTGCCAAGGGGGAGGAGGGACGGGACAGGGACACCCAGGATGGAAAGGGCTCCCCAGTCTCCTGGGTCTAGTTAGAAATATTCAGCTGGCGTCTGAATGAGCCTCACAAAGATTGGACCATGCAGATACTTCATAAATAACAGGAATTAGCTGAGAAGGTGCACACACAAAGTACACACAGACACTGGTACATATAGACACACACACACACACACACACACACACACACACACGCACACTGTTTCTTCTCCCTGAAGCCCCAGGGACAGCCCCGGGGCAGGAACCCAGCTCTTTTTTTTTTTTTTTAAGATTTTATTTGACAGAGATCACAAGTAGGCAGAGAGGCAGGCAGAGAGAGAGGGGGAAGCAGGCTCCATGCTGAGCAAAGAGCCTGATGTGGGGCTCGATCCCAGGACCCCGGGACCATGACCTGAGCCGAAGGCAGAGGCTTTAACCCACTGAACCACCCAGGCACCCCAGGAACCCAGCTCTTGAGTATGTCCCAGGAGTCACGTGGGTCTAACAGTTAGTGGGATGGAGCAAAACTCTGGGAGAATATCCCAAGAAGGCTCTAGTGTCAGCCCAGGCATCCCGACCCTTCCCTGACAGTATTGTGTCTTAAATTTTCTGTATTTTATGATACTTTGACATCCTGGTGGCCTTGTGGACCTGGAAGGGACCGCCCCTGCCAGAGTCGGCTAATTCCTAGAGAGAGTAAATGATGGGCCTTTAAGCACACCTTTGATCTGCAAAGCAAAACCCAGCACCTCTTTGCCAAGCTCGGGCAGTGTGGGACAATATCCCCCTGCCTTACATCACCCCAGGTCCATGCACCAGACAACCTGGGACAGTCCCCACACCCCAAAGCCACTGCAGGTATTGGAACTAGCCAATCCCAAGCCTGTATTCCCTATTTCACCCAATCCTTCCAGCAAAAACTAAAGGCTTCTGTCCCTTGCTCTCTCCCTTGCTCCTTTTGCCTCCTGACTTGCCTGAGTGCCTCCCCATGTGGCCTGTGTGGCATGGCCCCCTCCTCTTGAGGATTGTAACTAAACTGTCTTTCAATAGCAGTCATCATCATTTTTTTTTTAGAGTTTATTTATTCATTTGAGAGAGAGCTGAAGAGAGCACAAGCAGGGGGAGGGGCAGAGGGAGATGCAGACTCCCCGCTGAGCTGGGAGCCAAATATGGGCCTCGATCCCAGGACCTGGAGATCATAACCTGAGCCGAGGGCAGACAGTCGACCATCTGAGCCACCCAGGTGCCCACACAGAGCGATCATCTTTCAATCCACTGGCCTCGCCATTCCTGAATCAAACCAATATCTCGGGTACATTTTAAAACACTGACTGTCATGGGAGTCGGGTCCTGGGACTGAAAGGTGAAGAGAAATGGTGTGACTAATGTCCAGGGGTTCTAAAATGAAGCTGGAGGCCATTAACGGGATGGGCTTTATGCTCTCACCAGTGGAACCATGAACTTTGGAACTGAGCCAGACTGAAAACATTCCAAGGACTCAGCATGACCACCTGTGACTCCCTATAGTAAGAGACTCTGGATACTGATTTCATAGGAACCAACTATCTTCAGCAAAGATTAGCTTTCTTCCGCCAACACCAGTCAAAAGTTCTCTGCAAACAACATACGCAACGTTCCCTTTTGGCTCTAAAAACTTGACCTTTGCTTTCTAATGGGACTCTATTTGGGTAGCGACCCCTGTCTGTGTACCCCAAATAGCAATTCTTCGATCCCATATAAATGTTCTTGCTTAATCATTGCCTCCTAATAATTTTAGGTTGACAAGGGAAACGTGCAGGGTCACCTCTGGAATTACATGGAGGGGTGACTCTGGGGTCTCAAGTGACTGGAGAGAGAAGATAGGGGAAAGGACACCCCAGTCTTCACTTTTTTAAAAAAAGATTTTATTTATTTGACACAGAGAGATATCACAAGTAGGCAGAGAGGCAGGCAGAAAGAGAGGGAGAGAGGGGGAAGCAGGCTCCCCACCGAGCAGAGAGCCTGATGCAGGGCTCGATCCCAGGACCCTGAGACCACGACCCGAGCCTAAGGCAGAGGCTCAACCCATTGAGCCACCCAGGCACCACCCCCCAGTCTTCACTTTAACCATCACTGATTAATAGGGTGTAGTTGTCGGACTCATGGACTGTCAGGCCCAAAATGAGCCCCAGAATGGAGCCAATCCCTACTGGCACAGGATGATGCTGGGAGGGAAGGGACATGCACACAGTGAATCAGAAATTTGATCTCACTGCCTCTTTGTCACCTTCTCATAGCCTGAGCCCAGGCTAAAGGTGAAACAGGAAAACCGGTCCCCTTTTGCCACCCCCAGAAGCTTGGGAGCCAATCTCAAGGTTGTAAATGGTTATAGGGAACCTGAGATGATGAGGTAAAAAGGTTCAACAACCCTAACTGTCCAAACAGTGCCAGGAGGACCACTGATGTCAGAGACTGCTTTCCTGGATGCTCCCAGCCTTGTTAAGTGGCCCTGGGTCAGGTTATCCACTGGTCCTTATACTCCCCATAAATGATGAAAAGTATCTGGCCTCCAAATGCTATGAAAACTCCACCAAAAGACATGTGCCAGGATATCCAAGGCAGCTTTATTCATATCCAAGGCAGATTTCCAGCAATAGGAGAATGGAATATGGCTCAGCAGTAAAAAGGACAGGCTCCTGACACAGACAACAAACAGCATGGTCAAGAGAAGGCAGCCTTACCCAACACAACACATACTGTATGATTCCACAAATACGAGGTTCTAGAACAGGCAGAACTTACGCACGGTGGGAGAAAATCCTAACAGTGGTGGTCTTTGTAGACTCAGAGGCCTTACCTGATCAGAGGGGAGCCCCGGAACACGAGGGTGGATAGGGCCATCCAAAGGACATTCAGCTCGTTAAGTGTGCCTGCTTGGGGAATGATTAATATCCCAGGAGGGGAAAGGCTTTGTGCTGGCTGCCGTCTCATGAATAAGCTATTATCGCGGACTCAGGTTCATCACTGGGGTGGAGAAAATACCCTACAGGAAACGAGTACCCAGCAGGACTCTCTTTTCAAGATGTTGAACTTCTGATATGTTCGTTAGAGCTCTTGAGTTTCCTTCCAGGGTTTCACATTTTAAAACCCTGGAATTTCCCATATTGATGAGGCTCAGTGAGCTCACGACATTGATCATTCCGGTGATGGCCTTCCCTTTGTTACTGCTCCACAAGACTCCAGATTTTGGTTTTTCCCTCTGCAGCCCAATGGGGCTCAGCTTGGTGTCTTTCTTCCCGTCCCCCTCCCCCTTTTTTAGCTGCCACGGGATAGTGAAGGTAGATGTGGATAGTGAGGGGGAGACCAGAATCTATACCGAAAACCCGGGAGACTGGGAAGGGGGCCCTGGGTGGGAACGAAGGTTGTGGGGAGGAGAGGCCCGGTAAAAGCAGGGATGGAGAAAGCGCCCCTCTCCCCCCACCCACTCTCAGTGCAGGGTCTGTGCAGAGTCCTGGCCTTTTATCCCAGCCCTGTGCCCATCCAACCAATCATAGCTAAGGCTCCACATGCGTCATAATGGGACGTCTGTGATGTTCTGCTGTCCCCTCCCCCTGTGACTCCGTCCATGGCAGTCCTCTCAGCTGGTCCGGAGTCTTTCCTCTTCCTTTGCACAAACTCTCTGCCCCTGTCCAGCAGCTCAGGAGATGTCTCTGAATTCATTTTTGTATTTCTTGTTGAATTTATCATGGTCTGTTGGCCAGGAGGGCGCAGGTGAGCTCACAAGAAAAACGTTAGGCAGAAAACTTAAGAATGCAGGAAAAGAGAAGCTAGATATCAGGGGTGTGGAGTCTTGTGCGGTTTGTTCTAGAAAATGACTGCGTTAGCGGCTCCTGGGTTAAAGAACACCGTCCCAACAGAGGAAACAAGAATAAGAATTGCAACGTCTGTTGTACCTGGAAAACCTGAACAGTGTATGTCCCCAAAAGGGGTTTCCATGAAGGAATCTCTGAGATCGGTAAGACATGAAAGCGGTAACGATTATAGTTTTCTCTCCTCCCGTGTGGCTCATTGTAGCTGACCCACAGCTCCTGTCCCCCTACAATCAATCCGAAGTTTCTGGGAAGTAAAACGAGCTGGAGCACATAATGCTCACATCTCTGGAATAATCAAGTTGCTCTGGAGCTGGGCCATCTGAATTCCAGTCCCCACATGGTGCTGGCCCTCATGTGGGTCTCGAATGTGTCTTATTGAAACTCCCTCACTCTCACCATCTCTAGCTGTCCTCATGGCTTCACACCTGCGTTTGGACAATGAACTCTAAGACACCAACATCATCTGCTTAGCATCCCTTTTTTTGACTGGGCCACCCATTAGGAAGACATAATGTAAAATATTTCCCTCCATATTTGTGAATTTCAAAGTTTCCACTGAGTTGTTTCCTGGGTTAGGAGAAGCGAGGGACTGGGTTCCTCTCAGGCTGGCGTTATATTGTCAGGTACCTTGTGGTTCCAAATCTGCAGTGTAGGGGCGAGGTAGTCAAAGAAAGCCCTACATCACAAGCTCTAACTTTATAGGAAGGAGCTTCCAGCTTCAGAATTTCTGCATTCAAATGAAGGGATTGGTTCCCATGGTGATGGAGACTGAAGGCCCAGGACCTATAGACAGAAGGTTGGAGACCCAGGAGTGTCCAAGTCCAAAGGCCTGAGAATCAGTTACTCCAGTCCAAGTTTAAGACTGAATGCAGGAGAAAACCAATGTCTCAGTGCAGAAACAGGCAGATAAATAGAGCAAATTCTCCCTTACTCCACCTTTTTGTTCTATTCAGACCTTCAACTGGTTGGATGAGGCCCACCTACACTGGGGAGGGCAATCTGCTTTACTCAGTCTACCAACTCAGATTTCATCTCATTCAGAAACCCCTACATAGAGAGGCCTAAAAGAATGCTTAGCCAGATATCTGGGCCCACTGGGGCCTAGTTAATTGACACATAAAATTAAACATAAACAAATAAGACTTTTTCTTTAGGGAAATCTGTTTATATAAAATGAAAAATATTTTTGCCACTAGAATCAATATATTTATTGTGTATTTAGGTAGCTCTTTGGAGAAAAATTACTACATATCTACAAAGAGGCAGGTAAGGATTATTCATGTTTATTGGTTCATAACAGCAAAAGCAGAAGAAATACTCTATATGCCCACCAACTGGGAACATTTAAATTTGTTTGACAGACGGAGATCACAAGTAGGCAGAGAAGCAGGCAGCGAGAGAGGAGGAAGCAGACTCCCTGCTGAGCAGAGAGCCCAATTCGGGACTCGATCCCAGGACCCTGGGATCACGACCTGAGCTGAAGGCAGAGGCTTTAACCCACTGAGCCACCCAGGCGCCCCCACCTGAGTAGCTTTCTAAAGCTTAACACACCTTAAAAAACAAGTTGAAGGGGGCACCTGGGTAGCTATGTCGTTAAGCATGTACCTTTGGCTCAGGTCATGATCCCAGGGTCCTGGGATCGATCCCCGAATCGGACTCCCTGTTCCGCGGGAAGCCTGATTCTTCCTCTCCCCACCCCCACAACTTGTGTTCCCTCTCTCTCTGTCTCTCTCTCTGTCAAATAAATAAATCTTTAAAAAAAAAAAAAGTATATACTACCCCCAATCCTTAAAAAAAAAAAGTTGAAGAATTATGCATACAATACAATCTTTTAAACTGTATGCAAGTTTTTAAAAAGTATATAAAAAAGTTCGCTCTATATATTTCTATTTATCTGTGTCTTTACAAGTCTGCTGTCTAATCAATGTGATATGAGAGTGCCCGACCCTACTGCTGTCTCATGGCTTATGATGGCCTTGGGGATAGAAGTTGTGGCTCTGAGAGGGAAGCTATACCCTATATTAGTTTCCTTGGGCTGCTGTAACAAAGAACCACTGACTGGGAGGCTTAAAATGACAGAAATTTATTCTCTCACAGTTCTAGAAGCCAGAAGTCTAAAACCAAGATGGTGGCAGGGTTGGCTTCTTCTGGGGTCTCTGAGGAAACATCTCTTCTATACCTCTTCAAGCCTCTGGTGGTTACTGGAGATCTCTGGTGTTCCTTGGCTTATTGACATAATCTTTCCAACCTCTGCCTCTGTCTTCACAAGGCATTCTCCCTGTGCGTGTCTGTCTCAAATATCCCTCTTCTTTCTCTTATGAGGACATCAGCCAGCAGATTTATGGCCCACTTTAAATCTAGGATAATCTCCTATTATGATCCCTGACTTGATTACATCTGCAATGGTCCCGTTATTTCCAAATAAGGTCACATCTGAGGTCCCTGGTGGCCATGAATCTTTGGGTGACACTGTTCAACCCAACATAGACCTATCTTTTGCTTGCCAAAGTTCTGGGTCACTGATTGCTGTTCTGCTACACACTAAGACTTGGACATTGGGCATATCCCATAGCCTTGCTTATCTTTAGTTTCCTCACTACTTAAAGGAGGTTTGTTTGGTTTGCCTCACTCCTTCAGGCTTGCATTCAGTGTGTTTGTATTTATTTGGTTCCATACATTTGGGAACCTCATGTGATCTCTCTCTCTCTTCTTCTTCTTTCTTTTTAAAAGATTTTATTTATTTGACAGAGAGAGACAGCGAGAGATGGAATACAAGCAGGGGGAGTGAAAAAGGGAGAAGCAGGCTTCCTGTTGAGCAGGGAGCCCGAAGTGGGGCTTGGTGCCATGATCACCTGAGCTGAAGGCAGACGTTTAATGACTGAGCCACCCAGGTGCCCCTCATGTGATCTCTTAAGGTAAATAATGGAAGAGTCTGGGTGATCCCAGCAAGATGGACTAGGAAGTCCCAGCCCTCACTCCCCAACAGAGATACCAAGTTGGTATGGACCAAAATACCTTTGGGAGAACTCCAGAAACCAGTTAAACAAAGTTCCCCAGGCAAGTGTAAAGCAAAGTACACCCAGAAGGGTAGAAAAGCCATTTACTTTATCCACGATCACCTCTCCCCCCACACTGGCACAGGTTCTTGTTGGGGTGGAGTGATGAGAGTAGATGGAATGTGCATCCATCATTTCAGCTTTCAGAGGGCTGCCTAAGAGACTGGTTTCTGTCTCTCCTGGCTTGGAGGGCTAATAGACACAACATAGTTTGGATGACTAGGGGCTACAGAAAGAAAGGAAGAGTGGGAGCATTTTTCTACAGCACCAGGGGGGCTGTGGTGCTACAGACAGAGACTAGGGCAACTCGGTGTGATCAAGAGAAGGCACGCAACTGGGGAGCTTCTCTTCAGAAGGAAGATGAGAGTAGAACACGAGTCTGGTGTTCTGACTATGCAGAAAGCTGCTCCACGGCCTGGTATCTGTCTCACTCGACTTGGGGAGCCAGCAGTGAGCTGGCATACTTTGGGCACCTGGGGAGAACACGGGAGGTCCGAGAACAGAGGAGATCTGGGCTGGCTTGCTGTTACAGCACCAAAGAACTTGCAACACTACAGACAGACCACAGAGGAGCTCCTGAAAAAGAAATAAGCCAACCTCTCTAATTGGGAAATTCAAAAAAGTTGAATCCTTCCAAAAGGTTTCAGAGGCCCCCATAATCTCTAGTCAGGCTACTTGGTGAAGGTCTTCCCCTGTGTGAAGCCAGTCCATAAAGACTGGGAGAGCTGGCAGTTTTTTCAAGTGCATAGAGCTCAACAAATGATCACAACGCATGTGAACACACAGGGAAACGTGTTCCAAACAAAGGAACAAAACAAATCTCCAGAGCCCATACCAAAAGAAATGAATGTCTATGAATTACCAAATACATCAAAGTCATTGTGTTAGAGAAGCGCAGTGATTTACAAGAGAACACAGACAACTAAACAAAATCTGAGAAATGACGCATGAACAAAATGAGAGTATCAACAAAGAGATAGAATCTATGAAAAAAAAAAAAAAAAGAACAAAAAAAAAAAAAAAATCAACAAAAAAAAAAAAAAAAAGAACCAAACAGAAAAAGAAATCCTCTTACACTCTTGGTGAGAATGCGAACTGCTGGGGCCATTGTGGAAGACGGTATGGAGGTTCCTCAAAAAGTTGAAACCATAACTACCCTATGATCCAACAATCACACTCCTGGGTATTTACCCAAAGGATACAAAAATACTAATTCGAAGGGGTACATGCATCCCAATGTTTATAGCGGCATTATCAACAATAGCCAAATTATGGCAAGGACCCAAATGTCCGCTGATGAATGGATAAAGAAGATGTGATATGTATATCCAACATATTGGATATATAATATATATATTATAGAGGAATATATATATATATATATAGGAATGTTCCTATATATATTATGTATTATATAATAATACTATATATAATATTCCAAATCTATACATATAGGAATAGTAATATTCCTATATTACTCAGCCATAAAAAAGAATGAAATCTTGCCAATTGTAATGACATGGATGGAGCCAGAGGGTATTATGCTGAGTGAAATAAGTCAGTCAGAGAAAGACAAATGTCATATGATTTCACTCATATGTGGAATTTAAGAAACAAAACAAATGATCATGGTGGGGGAGGAAGAGAGAGGGAAACCAAGAAACAGATTCTTAACTATAGAGAATAAACTGATGGTTACCAGAGGGGAGGACGGTTGACAGGTGGGTTAAATAGGTGATGGGGATTAAGGAGGACACTTGGGATGAGCACTGGTGTTGAATGGAAGTGTTGAATCACTAAACTGTACATCTGAAACTAATGTTACACTATATGTTAACTAATAGGAATTTAAATAAAAACTTCTAAGAAAAGGAAAGAAAAGGCATGCAAATTGGTAAATAAAAAGTAAAACTTTCACTATTTGCAGATGACATGATACTGTATATAGAAAACCTGTAAGGCTCCACTAAAAAAACTGCTAGAACTGATAAATGAATTCAGTAAAGTCACAGGACACAAAACAGTCAAAGTCCGGAAATCCGTTGCATTTCTACACTACACACCAATAATGAAGCAGGAGAAAGAGAAATTAAGAAAACAATCCCATTTACAATTGCACCACAAATAAGACATCTAGGAATAAGAGGGGAAAGACCTGTACTCTGAGAATATGAAACACTAATGAAGGAAATGGAAGGTGACACAAAGAAGTGGAAAGACATTCCATGCTCATGGATTGGAAGAAGAAATATTGTTAAACTGTCTCTACTACCCAGAGCAACTATTCAATGAAGGCAATCCCTATCAGAATACCAACAGCATTTTTCACAGAACTAGAGAGAATGGTTCTAAAATTTGTATGGAAAGACCCCCAATGGCCAAAGCAACCTTGAAAAAAAAAGCAAGGCTGGAGGCATCGGAATTCCAGACTTTAAGTTATATTACAAAGGTGTAGTAATCAAAACAATATGGTACTGGCACAAAAAGTAGGCACATAGAGCAACAGATCAGAATAGAAAACCTAGAAATAAACCCACAATTATGCGGTCAATTAATCTTCAACAAAGCAGGAAAGAATATCCAGTGGGAAAAGGACAAGCTCTTCAACAAAGGGTGTTGGGAAAACTGGACAAGAACATGCAAAAGAAGGCGACTGGGCTGCTTTCTTACAGCATGCACAAAAATGAAGTCAAAATGGACTAACCACCTAAATGTGAGATCTGAAACCATAAAAATCCTAGAAGGGGACACAGGCAGTCATCTCTTTGACATCAGCTGTAGCAACTTTTTTCTAGATATATCTCCTGAGGAAAACAAAAGCAAACAGAAACAAAAGCAAACAGAAACAAAAGCAAACAAACAAACAAAAAACCCCAAAGCCTTGGAACTACATCAAAATAAAAAGCTTCTGCACGGGGTGCCTGGGTGGCTCAGTTGGTTGATCAACTGTCTTTGGCTCAGGTCATGATCTCAGGGTCCTGGGATTGAGCCCCGCATTGGGCTCTCTGCTCAGCAGGGAGCCTGCTTCCCCACCCCTACCCCCGGCCTGCCTCTCTGCCTGCTTGCGCTCTCTATCTGTCAAATAAATAAATAAAATCTTAAAAAAAAAAAAAAAAGCTTCTACACAGTGAAGGGAACCATCAACAAAACTAAAAAGCAAGCTATAGCATGGGAGAAGATATTTGCAAACGACATATCCGATAAAGGGTTAATATCCAAAATATATGTGGAATTTAGACAGCTCAACAGCCCCCAAACCAAATCATCCAATTAAACTCTATGCCTTTTAAAGAAGCTGAGAGAGGAAAGGAGAGCAAAACATATTTCTCACTTTTGTCTTAATGACCTGTTTATCTCTTCTGCTTATCTTCATTTGTTCTTGTAAGTTCCAGTTACCATCTGGAGTCATTTCCTTTTGCCACTCACATCTGTTAAAATCAAAAACAAATGGAGACCAGCCTTGAAAATCCCCTGAGCAGACAAAACCACTTCAGTCATACAAACAAAGCTTAATTTAGCTTATTATGCAAGACTAATTTGACCCGGGTCATTTCTCGCTTATGCCTCTGGAAATCATAAGCAAAATTTCAACTGTTTCCCAAGATGGTTTTGAGGTAACCTCACTGACCGATTCCTTATCATTTAAGAAAATTCTAATATTATAACCAACCACTGTGAAGAATAAATAATCACTGCTTTCTCGCTAGATAAGCTACTTTATCATAATATACTGCTGAGTCTCATTCCATGTTTTGGTGTGCCTTCACCTGGCTTGCAAACTGTCTTCTTGTGCACAGGAGACATTTATTGGTTACTACTTTGGTGATTCATGGTTTTGCTTCTATCATTTCTGAACGTTTGACACCTTTTGCCGGTCACTGTACCACATTTTAATGTTATAGACCTGGGAGTATATCATCTACATCCTGCTTAATATAGTCGCCCTCTAA
The DNA here is from genome assembly GCF_002288905.1 of Enhydra lutris kenyoni. NCBI lineage: Eukaryota > Metazoa > Chordata > Mammalia > Carnivora > Mustelidae > Enhydra > Enhydra lutris. Next base: position 2,163,823 of record NW_019154181.1, on the reverse strand, counting down.
ATAAGACATGAGAGGGGGTGCCTGGGTGGCTCATGGGTTAAGTCTCTGCCTTCAACTCAGGTCATGATCCCTGAATCCTGGGATCGAGCCCCGAAATGGGCTCTCTGCTCAGCAGGAAGCCTGCTTCTCCCTCTCTTTCTCTGCCTGCTTGTGATCTCTATCAAGTAAATAAATAAAAATCTTTTTTAAAAAGACATGAAAGGAGTAAAATGGGCATTTATGCTAATAGAAGGACATAATTACCTTTACTTTTGCTTTTCGCTTTTTCATGCAGATCTGAGTTACCAGCTGGGATCACTTGCTTTCAACTTAAAGAATATCCTTTAGAGGGGCGCCTGGGTGGCTCAGTGGGTTAAGCCTCTACCTTCAGCTCGGGTCATGACCCCAGGGTCCTGGGATCGAGCCCCACATCGGGCTCTCTGCTCAGCAGGGACCTGCTTCCTCCTCTCTTTCTCTCTGCCTGCCTCTCTGCCTACTTGTGATCTCTATCTGTCAAATAAATAAATAAAATCTTTAAAAAAAAAGAAAGAATATCCTTTAGAGTTTCCTGTACGTTTGGTCTGCCAGTAATAAATTCTCAAGTTTTTGTTTATATGGGAATGTTTTATTTCACTCCCACTTTTGAAAGAGGCTTTTTTGTGTGCAGGGTTCATGGTTGACAGTTGTTTTCTTAAGCATGTTGAATGTTACTGCACTGCTTGCTAGAGTCATTTCTCGGGAAGAAGTTAGCTGCTAATCTTTGTTTTAAAAGATCTTTTATTTATTTGACAGAGAGAGATCACAAGCAGGCAGAGAGGCAGGCAGAAAGGGAGGAGGAAGCAGGCTCCCCGCTGAGCAGAGAGCCCGATGCGGGGCTTGATCCCAGGACCCTGAGATCATGACCACTGAGCTACCCAGGTGCCCCAGTTAGCTGCTAATCTTATTGGGGTGCTCCTATAAGTGATGTCTTTTTTTTTTTTCTCTTGCTGCTTTCAAGATTTTCTGTCTTTTTTTGTTTCAACATTTTTACAGTGAGTCTGTTGCAGATCTCTTTCCATTTATTCTACTTTGAGTTTGTTGTGTCTACAGAACATGCTTTCCCCTCCCCACAAGTAATCTGGGGAGTTTTAGCCATCATTTCTCAAATATTTTTTTATCCCCTTCTCTTTCCCTTCTCTTCTGGTATTCCCATTATGTGTATGCTGATGTACTTAACAGTGTCCCACAGTTTTCTGAGGGTCTGTTTATTTTTCTCCTTTTTCTTTTTTTTTTAAGATTTATTTATTAATTTGAATGAAAGAGAGAGCACAAGCAGGGCGCAGGACCAGGCAGAGGGAGAAGCAGGCTCCCTGGAGCCTGATGTGGGGCTTGATCCCAGGACTCTGGGATCATGACCTGAGCTGAAGGCAGATGCTTAACTGACTGAGCCACCCAGGTGTCCCTTGATCCTTTTCTTTTAACAATTTCTATGTCTTTGGTTGTGTTCTCTTTTTGATAAAGTAGTGTCATTGCACCTTCCTTTACTTCTCGAATGTATTTATAATGACTACTTGAAGGCTTTATCTGTTAAAATCAACATCTGGTCTTATTCACTGGCAGTTTCTGTGCCTGCTTTTCAATTTTCCTGGTATATGGGTCATACTTTCCAGTTTCTTTGCATGTCTCAATTTTTTTTTTTTTTTTTTTTTTTGGACCCTGAACATTTTGGATAATCCACTGTAGCAGCTCTGGGTAGTGGTCCTTTTGCTGGGCCTGTTCTTGTTATTTGCCTGTTTTTTTTCGTTTAGCGACTGGTTGGATTATTTTTGTAGAGTCTCCCATCCCTGCGGTGTTAAGCTTTGTGATACTACTCAGGGGGCAGGGGTTTGGACAAGCTTGCTTGCAAGCCGTCACTTCGGAATAACACTGGTTTGGGCAGGGCTCTCTTGGTCTCCTTTCCTAACTACATCCAGCTGTTAGAGTGCTCTCATTGAGTGCTGATTTCTCTATTGTTCCAACAATAACCTAGGGCAAAAATTGCTCCACAGACCAAACCCATCAAATTCCCATGTTTGTAGAAGCCAGCTCTGGAGATCTGTTCTGACCTCTGACTCCTCCCAGCTCTCTCCCTCCCTGGTTTTCTTGGGCAAACCTGCTAGCCTATAGTTTAGCTTATATGTCCAGTGATTTTTACCAATCACCTTCCAATTGCCTTTTATCACATCATCCACTCCTGAGAGCCCCTTCCCCTCTACCCTCCCTCCAAGAAGCTTGCACATCTCCATATTCTACCTTAGTGAAGTCAATTCCTCTGGGAAGAGTTTAGGACTTATCTGGATTCTGGCCTGATGCGCCCTCTAGGCAAAAATCTCTGAGCCTGGGTCTGGAGCAGAGGGTGAAGGCAATGGCCTCCTTCTCTCTGAATGCCAAGCCCACGGGATGCACTGAGCATTCATGAAGTGGAAGACCAGGGGCAGGATGGAGGTTAGGGTGGGGAGTAGACTTGGGTTTTCCTGGCTTGCCTCTCCAAATGTGGAAGCACCACCTTACACACTCAGATGATGGCAATCAGGGCCAGAGTATTCTTGGTGGCACTGAGCCCAAGGTAGAGCTTCTGTCCCATCTGTGGATCTTGAGGAGGAAAGGAGCCCCCATCTCTGGGCCAATTTTGCACAGAACATGGTTCCATGGCAGGTAGTTGGGGACTAGATGAGAAAGGCGGGATCCTGCCTTCTGGAAATACGGCCCTCTGGTTGGGAGTTGGGGTGAGAGGGAACCCTGTGTTCTTGGCTGCCCCAGTCTAGAGTGGGTTTTCCAACTCCCTGAGCTGGGAGGGCATAGGAAGTGAGTGAGTCCTGATTCAAACACCTCCAATGCTTAGCATTGTTATTGAACTCTAGTAGATTTTCTTGAACAATTTTTTTTTCATTTTCTCTAGGTCCCTAGACCATTTCTAAAGACTTCAAAGGGCAGTGCTTTTGTAATTTTAACCGGTTGCTCTAGAAAGTGGGTCTGCAGGGTTCCTCACACTGCCATGTCTGTTACTTCATTCTTCACATGTTTTCTCCTTTTTGTTTTGAGTGACATTTAATGCCTCTTTCATTAAGGAACAAACCACACACCCTTTGCTCTCATAACCCTTTGTAAGTATCTCCCACCAGTTATCTGTGAATGTCACCCATACACTGACCCATGTGTCCTAGCCTGAGTTCATCATCCATATGAATTTTACAGTCTGTCTTTACATTTTTGCAAAAAAAAAAAAAAAAAAAAAGACCAGTGGAATTTTGAGAGAAATTGCATTGGGTCAACATCTTATTGGGGGGTAATGTCATCTTAACAACATTAAGTGGTCTACTCCATGACCACGGGGTGTCCTTCCATTTATTTAGGTTTTTAATTCCTTTCAGCAACATTTTGTACTTCTTAGTGTATGAGTTTTGCACCTCCTTGGTTAAATTGATTCCTAAGTATTTCATTGTTTTTAATATTATTGCAAGTGCAATTGTTTTCTTCTTTTGAGGATTATTTCTTGTTATTGTATAGAAATACAATTGATTTTTCTCTGTCCATCTTGTATTCATATTGGACCTCTTTATTGTATTTATTAGATTTCATAGTCTTTCTGAAGATTCACGAAGATTTTCTATGTATAAGTTCATGTTATCTGCAAGTAGCAATAATTTTACCCCTTACTTTCCAGTATGGATGGTTTAATTTATTAACCTTGCCTAGCTCTGTCTATAACCTCCCAGTAGAACTTTGAAAGAGTGGCAAAAATGGGCATCCTTGTCTTGTTCCTGATCTTAGAGGAAAAGCTTTCTTTCTTTCAGCTTGAAACTAGTTTTTTCGTTAATGCTTTTATCAGGTTGAGGATATTCCTTTCTATTTATAGCTTATGGCATTTTTTATCATGAAAGTGTGCTGGAGTTTATCAAATGTGTTCTTGCATCAACTGAGATGATCTTTTCTTTTTAAACCTTCATTCTATTAATATGGTCTATTACATTGATTAATTTTCTTATGTGAACCATCCTTGCATTTCTGGGATAAATATCACTGGTCATGGTATATAGTTATATTATTGTACTGCTGGATTTGGTTTGCTAGTTTTTCAGTGAACACTTTTTGCATCTATATTCATAAGAGATATTTTCCTGAGTTTTATTTTCGTATGCTGTCTTTGGCTTTTGTATCAGGTTATCATAGAACGAGTATGTGTTTCCTATTATTCTGTGTTATTCAAAGGGTTTGAGAAAGATTGGTCTCAATTTCCCTTTAAATGTTTGGTTTTATTCAACAGAGTAGCTATCGGGCTTTGGACTTCTGTATCCATTAGCATAGATTTCTAACTATTTTAAAAAATTTTATTTTATATATTTATTTGAGATAGAGGGAGCATGAGTGGGAGGAGGGACAGAGGGAGAGGGAAGGAGACTCCCCGCTGAGCAGGAAGCCCAATGTGGGGCTTGATCCCAGGACCCTGAGATCCTGCCCTGAGCTGAAGGCAGATGCTTAACCGAGCTGAGACACCCAGATGCCCTTCAAACTACTGTTTTATAAATCTGTCTCTTAAACCACCCAGGAAAAAAAGAGGAGCTTTTTAAATTACCCTTAAAAAACAAACAAACAAACTTTCACCAGTGTTATTTTTTTCTTCCAATGACTTTGAGTTAGTCTAATTTCCTTTCTTTTCAGCCTGAAGGACTCTCATAGCATTTCTTGTGGGGTGTGTCTACGAGTGACAAACTCCTTCACCTTCTGTTTATCTGAGAATGTCTTAACTTCTCCTTTTTGAAGGATAGTTTTTCCAGATGTGGAATTCTTGGTTGACACATTTTACTTTCAGCACTTTGAATGTCTTTCCACTGCCTCTTGGTCTCTGTCATCTCCAATGAAAAATTAAACGTCGATATTATTGAGGATCTTGCATGCGATGAGTCACGTTCTCTTCCTGCCGTCCAGATTTGCTCTGTCTTTTGACAGTTTGATTATGATATATCTCAGTAGCTCTTTGAGTCTATCCTTCTCAGAATTTGTCGTGATTCTAAGATGTGTTGATTTATATGGTTTACCAAATTTGTGAGTTTGGCCACTGTTTCTTCCCATATTTTCTCTGCTCCTTTCTCCCTTTCCTCTGGGAGTCCCATTATTTGTATATTGGTGTTTCCAGGTCTCTTAGTCTCTGTTAATTTATCTTCATTCTTTTTCTTTCTGCACCTCAAACTATATAATTTCAATTGAACTATCGAGTTCACTGCTCCTTTCTTCTGCCTGCTTAAACCTGTTGTTGAAATACCATACTGATTTTTTTTTTTAAGTAGGCTCCATGCCCAGGACTTGAACTCATGATGCTGAGATCAAGATCTGAGCAGAAATCAGTAGTCAGATACTTAACTGACTGAGCCAGCTGGGCACCCCACACTGAATTTTTAAAATTTCGGTTGTTGTACTTTCATGTGCAAAATGTCTATTCCTTCTTAAAATTTTCTATTTACTGATATTCTCTGTTATTTCTTTTGGGTTTTTTTTTTGGGGGGGTCCTTGATTTAATTTAGCCCTTTGAGCATATTTAAGATAAATAATCTAAAAACTTTTTTTTGTAAGTCCAATATCTGTGTTTCCTCAGGGACAGTTTCTGTTAATTTGGTGTTTTTTAACCTGGGAATGGACTTGGGAATGGTCTATATTTTCTGGTTTCTTTGCATGCATTGTAAACTTTTGTTGAAAATTGAACATTTTGAATATTACATATGGTAACTCTGGAAATCAGATCCCATTATCTCCTCTGAGTTTGTTCTTGTTGTGTACTATTACTCGGAGTTGTTTGGTTTTTAAAGTAGCCTTTCTGAACTATTTTTGTAAAGTCTGAATTTTTTGTTATATGTAGTTTCTAACATGACCGTTCCTTTAACTTTGTGATCAGTTAGTTGGTTGACAGAGATTTCCTTAAACATCTGGAGAGAAGAGAAAGAAAACACGTTCCCTGTGTTTAGCAAATTGGCTCTGTGTTGGGGTACTCCTTCAAAGGTTAGCCAGGCTATCTACAACTCTGCCTTAGTCTTTATGTCTTACTAATGATAAGCCTAAAGATCAGCTAGAGGTGAAAATTATGGTCTTCTCAGAAATTTCCCGAGTCACTCAAAGCCATTATTACCCAAAATATCTGACTTCCTTCCCATCTTTTCCTCCCAGGCTTCTAGTATTAAATGTTATCTTGTGCCACAGGTGGTAACAGCGTGCTCATTTTTATTTCAATATTTTTAAGGGATGCCTTTCTGCATAATAACTTCAACACCCTAAGAGAATTCCGAGTTTGGGAAATAAAGGCAAACCTCTTTTTATCAGTATGTCAGGAATCTCTCAGACATGTCAAAACAGACAAGCACAATTTATTTACAAGGTCTTTGTGGGCTGAATTGCAGGTTCCCAAAATTCATACATCAAATTCCCAGCCCCTTGTACCTCAGAATATGACTATATTTGGAGAAATGGCCTTCAAAGAATAAATAAGATTAAATGAGGTGTGTGGGGGCAACTAACTCAATATGACTGGTGTCCCTATAGTAAGGGGAGATTAGAAGGGTAAAATGTTACAAAACTCTCTTATTGTGTTTCAGTCAACTTCTCCTATTTAAGCCATCGCTTGGTTGTGCTAGGCCACTATATTCCAGAGTCCAGTGAAGTTGGTTCTGACTGCTTTTCCCCACTTGTTGTTTGTTGATTCGTTAGTTTGGTATGACTTTGGAGAGACCAGCCCCTGGAGGCTCTTACACTGTCATTTTCTCTCCTGGTTCTGCTGATTTTCCTCATTGTTTTTCTTCTCTGTTCATCAGAGTGGGTAATTTCAAGTGACCTATCTTCATGTTTGCTGGCTCTTTTATACTTAAACTGGACTGGAATCACTCTGGTGAATTTTTTATTTCAGTTACTGTACTATTCAGCTCCAAAATTTCTGTATGAATGTTTTGTGTATATGTGTGTGTGAATCCTTTTTTTTAAAAGAAGCTTTTATTTAAATTCCAGTTAGTTAACATACATTGTAATATTAGTTTCAGGTATACAATACAGTGATTCATCACCTGATGCCATCACAAGTGTCCTCAATCCCCATCACCTATTTAGCCCATCCCCCCACTTACCTCCCCTCGGGTAACCACCAGTTTGTTTTCCATAATTAAGGGTCTGTTTCTTGACTTGCCACTCTCTTTTTTTCTCCCCCCTTCTCATTTGTTTCTTAAATTCCACATATGAGTGAATATGAGTGAAATCATATGGTATTTGTCTTCCTCTGACTGACTTATTTTGCTTAGCATAGTACCCTCTAGCTCCATCCATGTCATTGCAAGTGGAAGATTTCATTCTTTTGTTATGGCTGAATATCAAAATACATTAAGATACAAAGCTTCTGGGGGCACCTGGCTGGCTCAGTGGGTTGGAGCCTCTGCCTTCGGCTCGGGTCGTGATCTCGGTGTCCTGGGATCGAGCCCCGCATCGGGCTCTCTGCTTGGCGGGAGCCTGTTTCCCCCACCCCCACCCCTCTGCCTGCATCTCTGCCTACTTGTGATCTCTGTCTGTCAAATAAATAAATAAAATCTTTAAAAAAAAAAAGATACAAAGCTTCTGTGCAAATGGCAAGATTTCATTCTTTTTTATGGCTGAATATCAAAGTACATTGAGATAAAAAGCTTCTGTACAGTGAAGGAACCAATCAACAGAATTAAAAGCAACATACAGAATGGGAAAAGATATTTGCAAATGGTATATCCAATAAGGGGTTATTATGCAAGATATATAAAGAACTTGTAAAACTCAATACACAAAAAATGAATAATCCAATTTAAAAATGGGCAGAAGACATGAACAGGCATTTTTCTGAAGAAGACACGCAGGTAGCCAACAGACACATGAAAAGACACTTAACATCAGTTATCCTCAGGGAAATGCAAATTAAACTGCAATGAGCTATCCCCTCATACCTGTCAGTATGTCTAAAATCAACAACACAAGAAACAACAGTTGGCGAGGATGTGGAAAAGGGGAACTCTCGTGCACTACTGGTGGGAATGCAAACTGGTACAGCCACTCTGGAATACAGTATGGAGTTTCCTCAAGAGGTTAAAAATTGGCCTACCTTACAAACCAGCAATTGTGCTACTGTGTGTTTGCCCAAGAATATAAAAATACTAATTCTATTAGTATTATCTATTAGGATCCTTTAAATAATTTCTACCTCTTCATTAATATTTTCTGTCTGTTGAGACATTGCTTTCCTGGTTTCCTTTAGTTCTTTTTCAATGGTTTCTTTTAGCTCTTTGAGGATATTTAAGACAGTTTATTTACAGGGTTTTTTAAACTTTGTTTAAAGATTATTTATTTATTTATTTGACAGAGTGAAATCACAAGTAGGCAGAAGTAGGCAGAGAGGCAGGCCGATAGAGAGGGAGAAGCAGGCTCCCTGCTAAGCAGAGAGCCTGATGTGGGGCTCAATCCCAGGACGCTGGTTTTCATTGCTTACAGCTATTACAGTAGCTAACTCTGGAAATCAGATTTTCCCCACTCTCAGGGTTTGTCCTTGCCTCTAGTTACAGGTTATAGTCGATTATTTGTTTATCTAATGACTTTTCAAATTATTTTTGTCAAGACTGCATTTTTTTGTCGCATGTGGTCAATGAAGCTTCTTTCCCCCAGCTCAACTGTCAGCTCGTGTTTTGACCAGTGTTTCCTTGAATGCTTGCCTCCGACAAAAGCCATAACCCTAACACCAGGTTTGTTGTCGCGGTGTGACATATGTACTCCTTTCCTTGCAACATGGGTTGGCAACCATAGAAAAGAGCTAGGTGAGGGCAAGTCATGGTGAGACATTGCTCAGGGTCACGTGGGGTGAGACTGTTGTTTGTGACGTAGGTTGAAACACTTTACAGGACTAAGAGAATGACTGACTCAGTAGTGATGTCTCTGTGAAAGCTTTTCTTTGGCAGTGTGTGCTGTCTCTCCTCCATTTTATTGATGTGTGTTGAGACTATGCACTCAAAAAGAAGCGAGCAATCTTTCCCAGTGAGTGACATCTTCTTGAAACACTTTGCTTAGTGCCGTGTTACGTATGTACACTTTCTTTAGTGACATGTGTTGAAACATTATGTTTTATGGAGCTATGTTTTACAGAGTACATTATGCCTCATGTGAAAGTGTTTAGTGTTGTGTGTTGTATGTTGACATATGTTTAAAATCTGTGTCTCGCAGAGCTAGAGATGCTTGGTTTGATGAGTACTATGATGTCTGTGTTTAGTACTGCGTGATGCATCTAACAGGGTAATTATGTAATTCATTGAATGGCAACTTAGGTGTGTGACAGAATGAGTATAATGATATCACTTTATAACACTCTACCTAGCATCGTGCTATGCATGGACTAGTTTCTTTATTGACATATAACAGAATTCTCTAACAGAGCCAGGTAAACAACTGATTCAGTATAAAGACATCTCTGTGAAAACTTTGTTAGCAAATGAATGTACTCATTTCTTTTGTGACCTATATTGACCCTCTGTGTTACCAGAGATAGGTGCACATTTGATTCAGTTTAGTGATGTCTCTGCCAACCATTGTGTTTAGGCCTGTATGAGTAACACACTCCTGCTTTAGTGGCCTATATTAAGAATTTGTGAGGAACAGGGGCGCCTGGGTGGCTCAGTGGGTTAAGCCTCTGCCTTCGGCTCAGGTCATGGTCCCAGGGTCCTGGGATCGAGCCCTGCATCGGGATCCCTACTCAGTGGAGAGCCTGCTTCCTTCTCTCTCTCTCTGCCTGCCTCTCTGCCTACCTGTGATCTGTCTGCCAAATAAATAAATAAAATCTTTAAAGAAAAGAATTTGTGAGGAACAGAACTAGGTGGATGGCTGATTCAGCATCACAGATTTGTCTGTGAAAGTGCTATGTCTAGCCCCATGTGGTGCATGCATGCATTTCTTTTTTTTTTTTTAATTTTATTTACCTATTTTTCAGAAGAGAAAGAGCACAGCAGGGGGAGTGGCAGGCAGAGGGAGAAGCAGGCTCCCTGCTGAGCAACGAGCCTGATCTGGGATTCCATCCCAGGACCCTGGGATCACGACCGGAGTGGAAGGCAGACGGTTAACCTACTGAGCCACCCAGGCGTCCCCACACATGCATTTTTTTATTGACAAATACTGAAACTTCATTTAACAGAACTGGGTGGCGATGATCGATTTAGTATAGTGAGATCTCTGGGGGATTTTTGTCTAACACTGTCGTGCACGTATTTTGAAACTTTGGGTTTTACGGGACTAACTTCATGATTGATCTAGTAATCTGAGGTGTCTGTAAAAAATCGTGTTTGGCAGTATGTGGCATATACATTCCTTTCTTTCTTGACAAAGTTTTTTAAAAGATTTTATTTATTTATTTGACAGACAGAGATCACAGGTAGGCAGAGAGGCAGGCAGAGAGAGACGAGGAAGCAGGCTCTCCGCTGAGCAGAGAGCCCGTTGCGGGGCTCGATCCCAGGACCCTGGGACCATGACCTGAGCCGAAGGCAGAGGCTTTAACACACTGAGCCACCCAGGCACTCCTTTCTTGAAAAATTTTTGAACTCTGATTTTAAAAGCTCGGTGCCCATGATCAAATGTCTGGGAAGCACTGTGGTTAGCAGTCAGTGATGTGCGTCTCATTTTCCTTAGAGATGTGTTGAAACAATGTTTATCAGATGTAGGTGCATGGATGGATTGTTAAGCGATGCCTTTGTTTCACATAGAATTTCCACTTATGTCATTGTGGAAAGGAGTGCTTGCACCTTTGTACTATACACACTCTTTCAAAGAGACGTCCCTCTCCTGAGTCAATCATGCCCCTGGCAGAGCTAAATGCAGAGTTTTAACATATATCACTAAAATCAGTGTATGTGGACCACATGGTGTTAAACATTATTACAAACACACATTTCTTTTTTTTTAAGATTTTATTTATTTGAGAGAGAGAGTGAGAGAAAGCATGAGAGGCGAGAAGGTCAGAGGGAGAAGCAGACTCCCCAAGGAGCTGGGGGCCCAATGCGGGACTCAATCCCGGGACTCCGGGATCATGACCTGAGCCGAAGGCAGTCGCTTAACCAACTGAGCCACCCAGGCACCCAAAACACACATTTCTATATGGACCCAATCAACCACCAACCTCAGCCAAGCGCAGGTTCAACATACGTCATTAAAAAGTAGTACGTGCATCACATATTTCCAAACTGTTTCCTACAGACACAGATCACCTGTGGAGAGCTGTTAAATGTGAGTTTCAATATATGGTCCTAAAGAAAGGGTTCTCTGCAACCACTCAGCACCAAACGCTGTGCGTCACAGAGCACCATACTCAATCAAAAATACGTCAAGGTACGTTAACCACAGCGTTTCAACTTAAGTCGCTGAAGACGACATTATAGGCACCACATAGTGTCAGCACCGTATGGGCTCGACATGGTGATTCCACATTGATTCTATATCAGTATCAGTGCTAATATATGCACTGACTTCTTTTAACACAGTTTTGTCAGTCGTGCTAAAGAAAGAAAGGCTAAACCCAGAGACATGACTATGCTTAGTAAATAAGAACACGGAGCTACATTGCTACAACACACAATGACAGCTCCTAAAGAAAGGACCGCAGGTCCCACACAATCATAAGCATAAGGTTATTCGTAGAGATGCCGCTATACTGAGGAGAACATGCATGCGACTAGTGCAAAAATAGAGTTTCACTGTATGTTATCGCAGAAAGGAGCACATGACCCACATAATGGTAAACACAGTGTTTCCCAGGGACATCCCCATACCGAATCAATCACATACCTTGGTCTGGTAGCACAGAATTTCAACATTTCTCGATAAAGCATAAGTACAGTTCTACACAACAAACAAAGTCATCGATGCAATGAAAAAGAAACCTGACAAATGGGAGAAAACATTTACAAACCACATCTCTGATAAGGGGTTAATATCCAAAATATGTAAAGAATTCATACAAATCGATAGCAAAAGAAGAAAAAAAAAAACAAACCAATTCTTAAAAACTGACATTTTTCCAAATAATAGACATTTTTCCAAAGAAGAGATCCAGGTGGCCAGTAGGTACATGAAAAAGTGCTTGATGTCACTCATCATCAGGGAAATGCAAATCAAAACCCCAATGAGATATCATCTCATACCTGTTAGAACAGAATCAAAAAGACAAGAGATAAGTGATGGTGAAGATGTAGAGAAAAAGGAGCCCTTGTGCACTGTTGGTGGGAATGTTGACAGGTGCAGCTGCTAGGGAAAACAATATGGAGGTTCCTCTAAAAATTAAAAATAGAAAATTCCATATGATCCAGCAATTCCACTTCTGGGTATCTGTTTGAAGGAAAGAAACACTAATTCAAAAAGATAACTGCATGCCCATGTTCACTGCAGCATTATTTATAGTAGCCAAGATATGGAAACAACCTGAGTGTCCATCAGTGGATGCATGGATAAAGAAAATGTGACACACACACACATATACATACAATGGAATTTATTCAGCCATCATAAACAGGAAATCATAAATGGATGGACCTTGAGGGCATTAAGCTAAGTGAAATGGGTGAGAGAAAACCTAACACTATATGATCTCCCTTATATGTGGAATCCTGAAATACCCACACCAAAACCCCAAAACTGAGCCCATAGATGCAGAGAAAGATTGGTGATTGCCAGAGGTAGGTGGTAGGAAATGGACAAAATGGGAGAAGGAGTCAAAGTTTGTACAATTCTGTTAAAAAAAAATAAGATTGGAGATGTCGTGTGCAGCATGGTGACTGTAGTTAATATACTGTGTTGTATATTTGGAAGTTACTAAGAGAGTAGATCTTAAAAGTCCTCAAGAAAAAAAAAATTGTAACTGTGACGTGTTAGATGTTAATTAGACTTATTGTGGGGGGTAGTTTCACAATATATACAAATATTGAATTGTTAGGTTAGACACCCGAAACTAATATAATATTACATGTCAATTACATCTCAATTTTTTTAAAGATTTTATTCATTTATCCGACAGAGAGAGATCACAAGTAAGCAGAGAGGCAGGCAGAGAGAGGGAAGCAGACTCCCCGCTGAGCAGAGAGCCCAATGTGGGGCTCAATCCCAAGACTGCGAGACCATGACCCCAGCCGAAGGCAGTGGCCTAACCCATTGAGCCACCCAGGCGCCCTACATCTCAATTTTTAAAAGATCTTATTTATTTATTTATTAAAGAGAGAGAGAGAGAGAGAGGGAGAGAGAGTATGAGAGGAGAGAGGTCAGCAGGAGAAGCAGACTCCCCGCTGAGCAGGGAGCCCATTATGGGACTCGATCCAAGGACTCCAGGATCATGACCCGAGCTGAAGGCAGTCGCTTAACCAGCTGAGCCACCCAGGCGCCCCTACATCTCAATTTTTTAAAAGAACCAAAAAATAAGAGAATAAGCACAGTCAGAACACAGTGCTAAACACGGGGCTTCACTAAAGAGGCACGGATTCAATCACGCACCGCTGTTCTGTTAGACGCGGAGTTATGTGGCGTATGTAGTATGATACCACATACTAAGTAAGAGTATTTAGTGACATGCTCCTTAAACCAGAGTAACCCACCACCTTCTACAAAATACAGTGTTTTACAGATTACTCCCAAATCAATCATGCAAATAGCTCAGTTATACACTGTTTCAACAAACACACACGTCACCAAAGAAAGTTGGACATGCAGGGCACAGTACCAAACAGAGTTTATAATGTATTTTTTTTATTTGACAGACAGAGATCACAAGTTGGCAGAGAGACAGGCAGAGAGAGGGGGAATGCAGGCTCCCCACCAAGCAGAGAGCCCGATGTGGGGCTCTATCCCAGGACCGGGAGATCATGACCTGAGCTGAAGGCAGAGGCTTAACCCACTGAGCCACCCAGGCACCCCCCCAAATGGGGTTTATAAGAGACATCACTAGGCTGTATATATTACAGGGGTAGCTCGTTGAACACAGGTTTCAACACATGGCACTAAGCAAAAGAGTACAAGTGTTCAACATTTCCCCATGGCATTGCTGTTCTGAGTTGACCGCGCACCTGCTCCCATGAGCAGAGTTCCCACATGCATCGATAAGAGAGGAAGGAGCATCTGTACCACCCGGAGCGAACCAGACCCTCACAGAGATATCCTGATACTGAATCAATGTTTACCAAGCTCTCTTAAGCACTGAGAGCCAGCACACACCACGAATGACAAAATACACGCATACACAATGTTAAACACTGTGGATATCTATTTAATCATTCATGCACACAGGCATTCAAACACAGGTCATTGACATTTATTACTAAAAATTGAGTGCCTGGGGAGCACCTGGGTGGCTCAGTCGGTTGGCCATCTGCCTTCAGCTGGGGTCATGGTCTCAGGGTCGTGGGGTCGAGCCCCATGTTGGGCTCCCTGCTCAGCCGGGAGCCTGCTTCTCCCTCTCCCTCTGCCCCTCCCCTCCCATCTCTCCTCTCTCAAATAAATAAAATCTAAAAAAAAAAAATCGAGTGCATACACAACTATATGCTAATGTTACTAAAGCAGAGTGAATGGTGCATGAATTCTTTTTTAAGATTTTATTTATTTTAGAGAGCAAGAGAGGGCAAGCAGGGAGAGGAACAGAAGTGGGAGGGAGAGGCGGGGGAGGGAGGGGGGAAGACTCTCAGTGGGGCTCCGTCTCGTGACCCCGAGATCACAACCTCAGTTGAAACCAAGAGTCGGATCCTCAACCCACGGAGGCACCCAGGCGCCCTGATGCATACATTCTTTTTTTTATTTCTTTTCAGTGTAACAGAATTCATTGTTTATGCACCATACCCAGTGCTCCATGCAATACGTGCCCTCCATAATACCCACCACCTGGCTCCCCCAACCTCCCAATCCCCGCCCCTTCAAAACCCTCAGATTGTTTTTCAGAGTCCATAGTCTCTTATGGTTCCCCAATGATACTGATGCATAAATTCTTTTTTTTAATTAAAATTTTTTTTATTTTTTTATAAACATATAATGTATTTTTATCCCCAGGGGTACAGGTCTGTGAACCGCCAGGTTTACACACTTCACAGCTCTCACCATAGCACATACCCTCCCCAATGTCC
>NW_019154181.1:1930377-2148307 GCF_002288905.1 Enhydra lutris kenyoni | reverse complement strand
TCCCCTTTCTCCGCATCCTCGCCAGCATCTCTCATTTCCTGACTTGTTCATTTTAGCCATTCTGACTGGTGTGAGGTGGTATCTCATTGTGGTTTTGACTTGTATTTCCCTGATGCCGAGTGATGTGGAGCACTTTTTCATGTGTCTTTGGTCATCTGGATGTCTTCTTTGCAGAAATGTGTTCATGTCCTCTTAGGCGATTTTCTTTTATCTTGTGGTAGAATATACATGACATAAAATTTTCCATTCTAACTCTTGTTTATTATACATTTCAATGGCATTAAGTGCATTCACACTGTTGTGCACCACCATCACTACCCATCTCCAGAATGTTCCATCATCCCAACCTAAAACTCTGCACTCTGTAAATAACTTCCTATCCCACCTTCCCCCAGTCCCTTGCATTTTCTGTCTATATGAACTTGTCTATTTTATTTACCTCATATAAGGGGAGTCATACAATTTTGATCTTATCTCACTTAGCATAATGTCTTCAACATTCGTTCATATTATAGCACGCATGAAAATTTCTTTCCTTTTTAGAGCTGATTAATATTCCATTGTGGATCTATACTTCATGTTGCTTATCCCTTCATTTGTTGATAGACATTTGGGTTGTTTGCACGTCTTGGCTATTGTGAATAATGCTGTTAGGAGAGCTAGCCCACAAATTACTATTCAAGCTCCTGTGGTCAATTCTTGGGGATACATACTTAGAGATGGAAGAGCTGATCCTATGGTAATCCTATGTTTAAATTTTCAAAGAATTATGATACTATTTTCCACATCAGGTACACTATTTTACACTCCAGCAGCAATGCATAAGGGTTTTAATTTTTCCTTATTTTTTAAAATGTTTTTATTTTAAGTTTTATTTTAATTCCAGTATAGTTAATACCAGTGTTATATTAGTTTCAGGTGGACAATATAGGTATTCAACACTTCCATACATCAGCCAGTGCTCATCGCCACAGGTGCATTCCTTACTCCCCATCACCTATTTCCCTCCATCCCCCCACCCACCTCCCCTCTAGTAGCCATCAGTTTGTTCTCTATGGTTAAGAGTCTATGCTATGGTTTGTCTCTTTTCCCTTTTGCTTCTTTATTTTGTTTCTTAAGTTCCACAGATGAGTGAGATCATATGGTATTTGTCTTTCTCTGACTGATTTATTTTGCTTAGCATACTACTCTCTAGCTCCATCCATGTTACTACGGATGTCAAGATTTTGCTATTTTTTTATGGCCAAGTAACATTCCATTGTATGTATACACGACCTCTCCTTATCCATTCTGTTGTTGATGGATACTTAGGATGCTTGCATAATTTGGTTATTGTAAATAATGCTGCAATAAACATAGGGGTGCATGTATCCCTTTGAATTAGTGTTTTTGTATTTTGGGGGTCAATACCCAGTAGTGTGATTAATGGATCATAGGATAGTTCTATTGCTAACTTTTTGAGGAACCTCCATACCCTTTTCCACAGTGGCTGCACCAGTTTGCATTCCCTCCAGCAGTGCAGGAGGGTTCCTTTTTCTCCATATCTTTGCCAACTTTTGTTGTTCCTTGTGTTGTTGATTTTAGCCATTGTGACAGGTGGCATCTCATCGTAGTTTTGATTTGCATTTCCCTGATGATGAGTGATGTTGAGCTTCTTTTCATGTGTCTGTTGGCCATCTGTATGTCTTCTTTGGAGACATGTCTGTTCATGTCTTCTGCCCATTTTTTTTTTTAAAGATTTTATTTATTTGTCAGAGAGAGAGAGAGAGAGCGAGCACAGGCAGACAGAGTGGCAGGCAGAGGCAGAGGGAGAAGCTGGCTCCCCACAGAACAAGGAGTCCGATGTGGGACTTGATCCCAGGACGCTGGGATCATGACCCGAGCCGAAGGCAGCGGCCCAACCAACCGAGCCACCCAGGCGTCCCTCTTCTGCCCATTTTTAATTGGATTATTTATTTTTGGGGCGTTGAGTTGTATCAGTTCTTTATATATTTTGGATACTAACACTATACTGGATATGTCATTTGCAAAAGTTGATTGCCATTAAGGTTTGTTTGATTATTTCCTCCACTGTGCAGACGCTTGTTGTTTTGATATAGTCCTAGAGTTTATTTTTACTTTGCTTTGTTTTTGTTTTATTTGCTAGGGTCTCCATCAGAGAAATTAATGCCTGTGCTCTCTTCTAGGATTTTTTTAGGATTTCAGGTCCCACATTTAGGTCTTTAATCCATTTCAAATTTATTTTTGTGAATGTTGTAAAAGAGTGGTCCAGTTTCACTCTTTTGCATGTACCTGTCCAGTTTTCCCAACACCATTTGTTGAAGAGACCATCTTTTTCTCATTGCATAGTCTTTCCTCCTTTGTCAGAGTTTAACTGACCATATAATTATTTTTATACAATTTTTATATGACTAATAT
The DNA here is from genome assembly GCF_002288905.1 of Enhydra lutris kenyoni. Classification (NCBI taxonomy): domain Eukaryota; kingdom Metazoa; phylum Chordata; class Mammalia; order Carnivora; family Mustelidae; genus Enhydra; species Enhydra lutris. Next base: position 2,145,889 of record NW_019154181.1, on the reverse strand, counting down.
ATAATTAGCTTTATTTCTGGTTTTTGTCTTCCATTCCATTGACATATGTGTATATTTTTGTGCCAGTACTATGCTATTTTGATTACTACAGTTTTGTAGTATAACTTGAAGTTTGGAATTGTGATACCTCCAGTTTTGTTTTTCTTTTTCAAGATTGCTTTGGCTATTTGGGGTCTTTTGTGGTTCCATACAAATTTTACGATTGTTTGCTCCAGGTCTGTGAAGAATGCTGTTGGCATTTTTATAGGGATTGTATTAAGTGTGTAGATTGCTTTGGGTAGTATAGACATTTTAACTAATTTGTTCTCCTAGTGCATGAGCATGGAGTGGCTTTTCATTTCTTTGTTTTTGTTTTTGTTTTGTTTTTATAATAGCCATCCTAGTGGATATAAAGTGGTTTTGGTTTGCATTTCCCTAATCGTTAGTGAAGTTGAGTATCTCTTCACATGCTTATTGGCTATTCGTACATCTTTGGAGAAATAACTATTCAAAATTTTTGTTCATTTTAAAATTTTGTTTGTTGTTGAATTTTAGTAGTTCTTTATATATTCTGGATGTTAGCCTCTTATCAGATATATGATTTGCAAATATTTTTCCCCATTTTGTGGGTTGATTTTTCACTCTGTTGATGGTATCCTTTGATGGACAAAAACTTTACATTTTGATGAAATCAAATGTTTTTTTTTTTGTTGCTTGTGCTTTTGGTATTAAATCCAATAAACCATTGCCAAATCCAATGTTGTGAAGCTTTCGCTTTATATTTTCTTCTGAGAGTTTTATGATTTTGTTATTATATTTAGGTTTTTGGCCCATTTTGAGTTAAATTTTCTATAGGGTACAAATATTCAATTTCATTCTTGTGCATGTGGATATGCAGTTGTTCCACCACCATTTGTTGAAAACATTGTCCATTCCCTGTTGACTCACCTGGCACCCTTGTTGAAAATCAGTTTGACTGTATATATGAAAGTTTGTTTCTGAGATTTCTATTCTATTCTTTTTGTGTATATGTCTTTATGCAGTGTCATGCTATTTAGTTCCTGTAGCTTTGAAGTTTTGACATCAAGAAGTGTGTCTCCAACTTTGTTCTTTTCTCTCAATATTATTTTGCTTATTTTGGGTTCCTTGAGATTCCCACATAAATTTTAGGATGTCTTTTTATATTTTCACAAAAAAATGTCATTCAGACTTTGATAGTGATTGCACTGAATCTGTGGATTGCTTTAGGTAGTATCAACATCTTTATATTAACTCTTCCAATCCATGAACATAAGATGTCTTTCCATTTATTTTTGTCTTCTCTGATAACTTTTAGCAGTTTTTTTTTGTAGTTTTCACTATACAACTCTTTTTCTTCTTTTGTTACATTTATTCTAAGTATGTTATTCTTCTTTATGCTATTGTAAGTGAAAATTTTTTAAAAATATTTTATTTATTTATTTGACAGAGCGAGAGAGACAGCGAGAGAGAAAGAGAGAGAGAGAGTGCGTGCACAAACAGGGAAAGTGGGAGAGGGAGAAGCAGGTTTCCCACCAAGCAGGGAGCCCTATGTGTGGCTCAATCCCAGGACCCTGGGATCATGACCTGAACCAAAGGCAGATGCTTAATGACTGAGCCACGCAGGTGCCCCGGAATTGTTTTCTTGATTCCCATTTAAGATTGTTCACTGTCAGTGTGCTGAAATGCAACTGATTTTATGTGTTATTTTGTGTCCTCGATTTTGTTGACTTTGTGAATTAATTCTAACAGTGTCTTTTTTTTCAGTCTTTATAAAGTCAGCTTGTTGTTTTTCTTAATATATAAGACCATATCATCTGAGAACAGAAATCATTATATTTCCTCCTTTCCAATTTGGATGCTTTCCATTTTTTAAAATTACCTAATAACTCTGGCTAGCATTTCTGATACTATCTCAAATAGAAGTGGTGAAATTAGGCATCCTTGTCTTTTTCCTGACCTTGGGTAAAAGACTTTCAAGTTTTCACCATATGGCATTAGTTACTTGAGAAATTATCCTTCTATTCCTAGTATGTTGAGTATTTTTATAATGAATAGGTGCTAAACCTTGTCAAATACATTTTCTGCCTTAATTTGATGGTCGTGTCTTTTTTTCCTTCATTCCATTAATGTGATGTATTACATTGATTGATTTCTATATGTTGAATTTTCCTTGCATTCCAGAAATAAATCCCATTTGGTCATGATGTATCATCCCTTTAATATTCTGCTGGATTCCATTCACTAGTATTTTGTTGATAAGGATATTCATCAAGGATATTGGTCTGTAGTTTCATTTTCATAGTTTCTCTGTCATTGATATCAGAATAATGTTGGCCTCATAAATGAGTTAGGGAGTATTCCCTCCTCTTCAGTTTTTGGAAGAGTTTGAGGATTGGTATTAATTCTTGTTTAAATGTTTGGCAGAATTCATGGATTGGAAGAACAAATATTGTTAAAATGTCTATTGTACCTAGAGCAATCTATACACTCCATGTAATCCCTATCAAAACACCAGCAACATTTTTTAAACAGCTGGAACAAATAATCCCCAAATTTGTATGGAACCAGAAAAGACCCTGAATAGCCAAAGGGATGTTGGAAAAGAAAACTAATGCTGGTGGCATCACAGTTCCAGACTTCAAGCTCTATTACAAAGCTGTAATCACCAAGACAGTATGGTACTAGCACAAAAACAGACACAGAGATCAATGGAACAGAATAGAGAACTCAGAAAAGGACCCTTAACTCTAGTCAACTATTCTTCAACAAAGCAGGAAAGACTATCCAAAGGAAAAAAGACAGTCTCTTCAACAAATGGTGTTGGGAAAATTGGACATCCACATGCAGAAGAATGAAACTGGACCATTTCCTTACACCATACACAAAAATAGACTCCAAATGGGGGAAAGACCTAAATGTGAGCAGGAATCCATCAAAATCCTAGAGGAGAACACAGCAGCAACCTCTTTGACCTTGGCTGTGCAACTTCTTTCTAGACATGTCTCCAATGACAAGGGAAAGAAAGACAAAAATGAATTATTGGGACTTCATCAAGATAAAAACTTTTGTACACCAAAGGAAACAGTTGATGAAACCAAAAGACAACCTACAGAATGGAAGAAGATATTTGTAAATGTCTTATCAGATTAAGGTCTAATATCCAAAATCCCTAAAGAAACTTATCAAATGCAACACCCAAAGAACAAATAATTCACTCAAGAAATGGGCAGAAGACATGAATAGACATTTCTCCAAAGAAGACATACAAATGGTCAATAGACACATGAAAAAATGCTCACCATCACTTAGCATCAGGGAAATACAAATCAAAATCACAATGAGATACCACCTCACATGAGTCAGAATGGGTAAAATTAACGAGTCAGAAAATGACAGATGTTGGCAAGGATGTGGAGAAAGGGAAACCCTCTTACACTATTGGTGGGAATGCAAGCTGGTACAGTCACTTTGGAAAACAGTATAGTATCCTTAGGTTCCTCCTAAGGTTGAAAATAGAGCTATCCTATAGCCCAGCAATTGCATTACCGGGTATTTACCCCATAGATACAAATGTAGTGATCTGAAGGGGCATGTGCACCCAAATGTTTGTAGCAGCAATGTCCACAATAGCCAAACTTTGGAAAGAGCCCTGATGTCCATCAACAGATGAATGGATAAAGAAGACGTAGTGTATATACAAAATGGAATATTACTCAGCCATCAAAAAATGAAATCTTGCCATTTGCAATGACGTGGATGGAACTAGAGGGTACTACGCTAAGTGAAATAATTCAATCAGAGAAAGACAATTATATGATTTCACTCATATGTGGAATTTAAGAAACAAAAAAGAGGATCATAGGGCAAGGGATGAAAAAATAAAATAAGACAAAACCAGAGAGAGAGAAAGACAAAACACAAGAAACTCTTAATCAGGAGGGCACATTATGTAATGGGTACTGGGTATTACATACAAGTGATGAATCATTGAATTCTACTTCTAAAACTAATACACTATATGTTACTTCATTGAATTTAAATTAAAAAAATAAATGTTTGGCAGAATTTACCAGTGAACCATCTGGCCCTAGGCTTTTCTTTGTTGAGAGGTTTTTGATTACTGAATCAGTATTTTTAATAGTTATAGATCTCCTCAGATTTTCTATTTCTTCGTGAAATAGAAAGGTTATGCATTTCTATGGATATGTCCATTTCTTTTAGGTTGTCCAATTTGTTGGTGTATAATTGTTCATAGTACTTTCTTACGATCCTTTTTATTTATGTAAAATTGGTAGTGATGTCCCCACTTTAATTTCATAGTAATTTAAGTCTCATCTTTTGAAGTTTTCCTGATTCTAGCTAAATGTTTATTAAGTTTATTGATTCTTCTCAAAGAATTTGGTCTCATTGATGTTTTCTATTTTTTTTTCTATTTTATTGTGTTTAATCTTTATAATTTCCTTCCTTTTGCTAGCCTTTGGTTTAACTTATTCTTTTTTTCTTGTTCCTTAAGGTATGAACTTGGATTACTTATTTGAAATTTTTCTTCTTTGTGAGAGGAGCGCCTGGGTGGCTCAGTCAGTTAAGCATCTACCTTTGGTTCAGGTCATGATCCCAGGATCTGGGATCCAGCCCCAAGTCCGGTTCCTACTCAGCAGGGAGTCTGCTCCTTCTTTTCCCTCTGCCCGCTGCTTTCCCTGCTTATGCTCTCTTTCTGACAAATAAATAAATAAAATCTTTAGAAACCAACCAACCAAACAAACAAAAACACCCAGAAAGTTGAGTTATAAATCACAGAAGAATGCAATTCCATGAATCACAATGTGCTAAACATAGCATTTCACAGACATAACGTTGTGTTCATTCATTCACACACCTAGATAGGTGAAACAGCATTCAAGTCTATATGACTAACCCATGAAGCACACGAACTGTGCTCATTTGAACACAGTTCTTAATATAGAAAACATCATAGTCATTAACTCACACAGCTAGCTCAGTTAAACAGAGTTGCATCTGGCAATCTAAATACTGTGTTTAAACATTTTCATGGAAGAATGAATTATCATACCACATGCTTTTAAACACAGTTTTTCACAGAGATGACAGTACGTGCCTTCACACACAGGCTCGGCACCGCCAGACACAGAGTGTAAAACCATAGCCAGAGGAACATACGGCAATTCCCACACACATCTGAACACAGAGTTTCATTGAGTAACAGTACCGCCAGATACAAATTAGTCCTGCAAACAGGGTTTAATCATGTCACAGAAGGATAAAGTACATAATCACAACTTTTTTTTTTAAGATTTTACTTATTGGGCGCCTGGGTGGCTCAGTGGGTTAAGCCGCTGCCTTCGGCTCAGGTCATGATCTCAGGGTCCTGGGATCGAGTCCCACATTGGGCTCTCTGCTCAGCGGGGAGCCTGCTTCCCTCTCTCTCTCTGCCTGCCTCTCTGTCTACTTGTGATCTTTCTCTGACAAATAAATAAATAAAATCTTTTAAAAAAAGATTTTACTTATTTATTTGGACAGAGAGCACAAACAGGGAGGGCAGCAGGCAGAGGGAGAAGCAGACTCCCTGCGGAGCAGGGAGCCCGATGTGGGATGTGATCCCAGGAACCTGGGATCGTGACCTTATCTGAAGGCAGACGCTTAACCGACTGAGCCGCCCAGATGCCCCCGTATTCGCACACTTCTAAATAATGTGTTTCACGTAAGTAACACCATGCTCATTCACGCATGCATCTAGATCTCAGATTTTCTATTTCTTCATGAAATAGAAAGGTTATGCATTTCTATGGATATGTCCATTTCTTGTAGATTGTCCAATTTGTGGGTGTATAATTGTTCATAGTACTTTCTGATGATCTTATGAAATTGTTCATAGTACTTTCTTAGATCAGTGAAACACAAAGTTCAAACATCTTTCACCGAAGGATGAAATAGATGAATTGCCCCCTTTTATACACAGTGCTTCACAGTGATAGTGAGATGCTTACTCATGTGCACACCTAGCTCTATTTTACGGAGTTTTATTTATTTTTAAAGATTTTATTTATTTATTTGACAGACAGAGATCACAAGTAGACAGAGAGGCAGGCAGAGAGAGAGTAGGAAGGAGGCTCCCCGCCGAGCAGAGAGCCCGATGCAGGGCTCGATCCGAGGACCGTGAAATCATGACCTGAGCCAAAGGCAGAGGCTTAACCCACTGAGCCACCCAGGTGCCCCTATTTTACAGAGTTTTAAAACATGGATAACCAAAGAGTGAATTATATGAACTATCCATTTCTTATTTATTTATTTATTTATTTTAAAAATTTCTTTTCAGTGTTCCAGAATTCATTGTTTATGCACCACACCCAGTGCTCCATGCAATACGTGCCCTCCATAATACCCACCACCAGGCTCCCCCAACCTCCCACCCCCTGCCCCTCCCAAACCCTCAGATTCTTTTTCAGAGTCCACAGTCTCTCGTGGTTCGTCTCCCCCTCCAATTTCCCCCAACTGCCTTCTCCTCTCCATCTCCCCATGTCCTCCGTGTTATTTCTTATGCTCCGCAAATAAGAGAAACCATGTGATAATTCACTCTTTCTGCTTGGCTTTTTTTTTTTTTTAAGATTTATTCATTTATTTTAGAGAGAGAGCACACGGTGGGGAGGGGCAGAGGGAGAGAGAAACCCAAGCAAACTCTGTGCTGAGTGCAGAGCCCCATGCAGGGCCCAATCAGGTGACGTGAGATCACCACCTGAGCTGAGACCAAGTGTCAGATACTCAACGGACTGTGCTACCCACGTGCCCCTGAACTATGCACTTTTGAGGATAATATTTTTCAGAGGTAACTCTGAGCTTTTTTTGTGCACCTAATTCTGTTCAATGCAACGTTTGTTTGTTTGTTTGTTTTTAAAATATTTTGGGGGCACCTGGGTGGCTCAGCTGGTTAAGCCTCTGACTTCCACTCGGGTCATGATCTCAGGATCCCGGGATCGAGCCCCAAATCGGGGAGCCTAATTCCCCACCCCCCACCTGCCTCTCTGCCTACTTGTGATCTCTGTCAAATAAATAAATAAAATCTTTAAAAGTAAAATAAAATAAAATATTTTTAATTTATTCATTTGAGAGAGAGTGCATGAGAGCATGAGCAGGGGGGAGGGTCAGAAGAGAGGGAGAGGGGAAGCAGACCCCCCACTGAGCAGGAGCCCATCTTGGGGCTCGATCCTAGAACCCCAGGATCATGACCTGAGCCAAAGGCAGACGCTTGACCCACTGAGCCACCCAGGCACCCCTCAATGCAGTGTTTATAGATGAATCACAGAAGAATGAATTTCATGATCCCCTTACTTCTAAACATAGCATGTCACAGATAGAGCAGTATGAATATTCACTTCTGCAAATAACTCAGTAAAATAGTTTCAACACATGCCATTAAAAACAGTGTATGCACTACACAGTGATAATTGCATCACTTCCCAGAGACAGCACTGCTACAATGTATCAATCATGCCCCTAGCTCTGTCCAACAGAGTTTATACAAATGTCACACCCCACACGTTGCTAAACACACAGTTTCAGAAACAGGTCATGATAGGGAATCAAACATCTAGTTATAGTAAACACAGAGTTTTCCCATATGTTATTAAGATGCACCAAACATTGGGGGTGCCTGGGTGGCTCAGTGGGTTAAAGCCTCTGTCTTCGGCTCAGGTCATCATCTCAGGGTCCTGGGATCGAGCCCCATATCAGGCTCTCTGCTCAGCAGGGAGCCTGCTTCTCCCTCTCCCTCTGCCTGCCTCTCTGCCTACTTGTGATCTCTCTGTCAAATAAATAAATAAAATCTTTCAAAAAATTATTTAAAAAGATGCACCAAACATTGATTAAAACGTATTTCACAGGGATGCCTAGGTGACTCAGTCGGTTAAGCATCTGCCTTCGACTCAGGTCATGATCCCAGGGTCCCGGCATTGAGTTGGGCATCGGACTCCCTGCTCAGCGGGAAGCCTCTTTCTTCCTCTGCCTGCCACTCCCTCTCCATGTGCTCTCGTTCTCTCTGGCAAATAAATAAGTAAAATCTTAAAAAAAAAAAAACTTGCTTAAAAAAAAAAAGCATATTTCACAGAGAAACCATGAAACAAATCAATTGTATCTTTTATATTCAGAGTTCCACAACATCTCACTAAAGATGTACAAGCAGCACTCAGTGCTAAACACACTGTTTCAGAGAGAAATCACGCCACTCCATCTGTCACACACCTAGCCTGGATAAGTACAATTTTGCAACACGTATCATTAAAGAAAAAAGAACACACGCCGAACTGCGCTAATGACACAATTTCAGAGACATTTTTATAAGGACTCAATCATGCACCGAGCTTTATGAAACACAGACTTTCACCGTGGGTGACTAAAATGTGAATATATGCGCCACATGTCACTAAACACCACGTGTAGAGGGGACCCCGGGATGCTGAATTCATCGCTCACGGACTTTGGCTAAACAGAGTTTGAACACGACACAGGAAAGCAGATGCCTCACGCTGTTCTAAACCCCCTGTTCCGCAGAGGCATCACCAAATTGAGTCATTCATGTACTTCTCTCAGAAACACAGAGCTTCTGCATATGTCACTACAGAGAACGCGCACGTGCCACGGAGCCCTAATCGCAGCGTGTCACAGAGGTGGCGCGGTTCCGAGTCATGGACACACCTGCTGTGTGTGGCCATGCGTGGTGCGCGTGTACCTTTCTCCGCGTGTACCTTTCTTAAAACAATCTAGACTGTTTTAAAAATAGCTTTGGTGCCTGATTGATTCTAGAAAGGGGAAAACTGGACAGCGGTGTGTGGTGCCCGTCACCAAGTGACAAATGTCACCGTTGGAATAACAATCTGGAATAGGTGATTTCGTCCTTAGGGTGACATCCCTGCCAAAGAGTGTGTTTTGCACCATGTGGTGCAGACACGCCTCTCTTCAGTGCCGGAAGTGGAAACTCCAACAGAGCTGGGTGCCTGGACCATTTAGTATAGGGCATCTGCGGGATGCCTTCCGGGGAGCCCCGTGTGGTATATTTGCTCCTGATTTAGTGACGGATGAACCAATTGTGATTAAGAATTTATGCATCAGCAATGTCCACAATAGCCAAACTATGGAAAGAACCTAGATGTCCATCAACAGATGAATGGATAAAGAAGATGTGGTATATATACACAATGGAATACTATGCAGCCATCAAAAGAAATGAAATCTTGCCATTTGCGATGACGTGGATGGAACTAAAGGGTGTCATGCTTAGTGAAATAAGTCAATCAGAGAAAGACGACTATCATATGATCTCCCTGATATGAGGAAGTGGAGATGCAACGTGGGGGGTTTGGGGGGTAGGAAAAGAATAAATGAAACAAGATGGGATTGGGAGGGAGACAAGCCATAAGAGATTCTTAATCTCACAAAACAAACTGAGGGTTGCGGTGGGGAGGGGGGGAGGGAGAGGGTGGTTGAGTTATGGACACTGGGGAGGGTATGTACTATGGTGAGTGCTGTGAAGTGTGTAAACCTGGCAATTCACAGACCTGTACCCCTGGGGCTAATAATACATTATATGTTAATTTTAAGGAAAAAAAGAAAGAAAGAAAATCACCTAGAAGTCAGAGAGACCAACAAGAGTCTATGGCATATGAGCCTCAAATGGTTTCTTCTCCTTCACCCTTGTATTTCATCTTGATCAAACTTCCAGGTCTGTGGCCAAGAACATAGGTCTTGCTCTCTCCTCAGCTGCCAATCAGAGGTTATCTCCCCAAGAGGGTTGGGCCACAAGCATTGCTCATTTTACTTCAGACTGAAGTGGCTAAATTCCTGACGACCCAGAAGTCAGGGGCTCTTTTCCACCCAGTCCTCGCCAACAGGATGAAGGCTCTAACCTAAGCCAAGAGAGCTAGGGTCCTGATCACCTCTGTCCAGCTTACAGGACAAAGGTTCCATACTGAGAGAGGCAAGCAGACAACACAATAACCTATCACTTACCCAAAATCCAGAGTAGTAATTCAGAGACCTTTTTTTTTTAAAAAGATTTTTAATTTATTTATTCAAGAAAGAGAGAGAGCAAAAATGAGGGAGGGGCAGATGAAGGGGGAGAAGCAGACCAATGGAACAGAGTAGAGAGCCCAGATATGGACCCTCAACTCTGTGGTCAAATAATCTTCGACAAAGCAGAAATAAATACCCAGTGGAAAAAAGACAGTCTCTTCAATAAATGGTGCTAGGAAAATTGGACCGCTATGTATAAAAGAATGAAACTTGACCATTCTCTTACACCATACACAAAGACAAATTCAAAATGGATGGAAGACCTCAACATGAGGCAGGAAACAATCAAAATCCTAGAGGAGAACATAGGCAGTAACTTTTTCGACATCGGCACAGCAACTTCTTTCAAGACATGTCTCCAAAGGCAAAGGAAACAAAAGTGAAAATGAACTTTTGGGACTTCATCAAGATCAAAAGCTTCTGCACAGCAAAGGAAACAGTAAATGAAACAAAGAGGGAACCCACGGAATGGGAGAAGATATTCGCAAATGACACTACAGACAAAGGACTGACATGCAAGATCTATAAAGAACTCCTCAAACTCAACACCCCAAAAACAGATAATCATGTCAAAAAATGGAGAGGAGACATGAACAGACACTTCTCCAAAGAAGACATACAAATGGCTAACAGACACATGAAAAAATGTTCATCATCATTAGCCATCAGGGAAGTTCAAATCAAAACCACATTGAGATACCACCTTACACCAGTTGGAATGGCCAAAATTAACAGGACAGGAAACAACCAGTGTTGGAGAGGATGTGGGGAAAGGGGAACCCTTTTACACTGTTGGTAGGAATGCAAGCTGGTACAGCCACTTTGGAAAACAGTGTGGAGATTCCTCAAAAAATTAAAAATAGAGCTACCCTATGACCCTGCAATTCCACTACTGGTATTTACCCCCAAGATACAGATGTAGTGAAAAGAAGGGCCATCTGTACCCCAATGTTCATAGCAGCAATGGCCACAATCACCAAACCGTGGAAAGAGCCAAGATGCCCTTCAACAGACGAATGGATAAAGAAGATATGGTCCATATACACAATGGAGTATTATGCCTCCATTAGAAAGGATGAATACCCAACTTCTGTATCAACATGGATGGGACTAGAGGAGATTATGCTGAGTGAAATAAGTCAGGAAGAGAGAGTCAATTATCATAGTGTTTCATTTATTTGTGGAGCATAAGGAATAACATGGAGGACATTAGGAAAAGGAAAGGAAAAGAGAGTTGGGGGTAAATTGGAGGGGGAGATGAACCATGAGAGACTATGGACTCTGAGAAATTAACTGAGGGTTTTGGAGCAGAAGGGGTGAGGGGATGGGTAAACCAGGTGGTGGGTATTAAGGAGGGCATGTATTGCATGGAGCACTGGGTGTGGTGCATAAACAATGAATCTTGTAACACTGAAAAAATAAAATTAAATTTAAAAAAAAGATTGCCATGACCAAGGAGGGGAATATTTATTTCTTTATTCAAGAAAGAGAGAGCACAAATGGAGGAAGGGCAGAGAGAGAGGGAGAAGCAGACTCCCCACTGAGCAAGGAGCCCCACGTGGGGATGGATCCCAGGACCCTGGGATCATGACAGGAGCCAAAGGCAGATGCTTAATTGACTGAGCCACTCAGGTGCTCCTAATTTTTTAAGTTTATTTTAATTTAATTTTTAAAAAAAAATTTACTTGTCAGAGAGAGAGAGAGAGAAAGAGAGAGAGCAAGCAGGGGGAGTGGCAGGCAGAAGGAGAAGCAGACTCCCTGCTGAGCAAAGAGTTGGATTTGGGACTCAGTCCCAGGACCCCAGGATCATGACCCAAGCCAAACGCAGACGCTTAATCAACTGAGCCACCCAGGTGTCCCTAATGCAGAGACCTTACCTAAGGGAAGAGGCAGATCATAAGAAAAGAGAGTTCCAAAGCTAACCCCTCGAGGAACTGATTTTATTTGAAGTAGAGTATGGGAGAGCGTAATCATAAAACACTCTCAGAAACAATAGCTCCTCTTCATTTAAGGTGACAAACTAGACCACAGGCCAGCTGGTCAACCAGAGAGACCTGTGTAAAGAAACAACTATGAAGAGCCCTCCTGGGGACAGAACAAGCCATGGAGACCAACCTCAGACATTACCCCACCAGGATTTTATTGGATCGGACTGCTGAGCAATTTGTGTGTCAAGACATTGTCAAAAACACTAGAGCAATCACCTGATAATTAGTGCAGCCCAAGGGCTGGGTATAATACAAAATGAGTCACATAGTTAAACACAAAGATCAAGGGCATAGATAATGGACAAGAGCACTGCCATTCCAGGGTGACTGTACACACCCTCGGGACTGGGCCCTCTGAGGAGTGATACCAAATGCTATGCACTGCGGGGGGCAGGACGGAGGGAATAGACTTCACTAAAATAGACTAGCCAAATCACAAAACGAAAAAATAAGCAAAAACTAAAAACAAGCCCCAGAGAAGAGGGAAGGTAATCGGCATGCAGAATTAATACAATGTATTACCTTAAATGTCCAATTTCCATTAAATTTGTTTTATTAACAAGACATGCATGCCTGGGTGGCTCAGTGGGTTAAAGCCTCTGCTTTCGGCTCAGGTCATGGTCCCAGGGTCCTGGGATCAAGCCCTGCATTAGTCTCTTTGCTCAGCGGGGAGCCTGCTTCCTCCTATCTCTCTCTGCCTACCTCTCTGCCTACTTGTGATCTCTGTCAAATAAATAAATAAAATCTTAAAAAAAAAAAAAAGACATGCAAACAAATAAGAAAATGACATCCTTACACAGAAAGAAGGCGGCAATCATTTGGTCTGTGAAAGTTAACAGATATCACAGTTAGCAAACAAGACCTGCACGTACATATTACAAATATTTTTAATGGAAACCATGCTTAAAGAAGTAAAGGGAGGGGGAGCCTGGGTGGCTCAGTGGGTTAAGCCTCTGCCTTCGGCTCAGGTCATGATCCCCGGGTCCTGGGACTGAGCCCCGCATCGGCCTCTCTGCTCAGCGGGGATCCTGCTTCCCCCTCTCTCTTTCTGCCTGCCTCTCTGCCTAGTTGTGATATCTGTCTGTCAAATAAATAAAATTAAAAAAAAAAGTAAAGGGAGGATCAGCTTCTGGCATGACAGAATGAGGAGCTCCACTGACCCACTCCCCACTGAAATTGGTGAAGTTATTAAGAATTAGAAATCAACAATTCAAAGCCTATGAAAATAATCCTAAGGGTGAACAGCAAATGAGGAAATCATATTCAGGAAAATCTATGAACCTATGTTAAGAAATGTGATACTGTGGCGTTTGAACCAAGACCACACCCTTTCTTTCTCTTCCAGCTCAGGCTCTATTCAAGACAGATGGAGTGAAGAATACAGGGCTCTTTCCCCTGGACCAAGAATACAGGGTCTCTCTAAACTTAACTCCCAGCTAGATGGTCCTCTTTCCAAGAGGAGCAAGACTTCATTTTTTCACATCCTACCCCCAGCTACCCGTTCCTGACGCTAAGTCTCATGTGAATGTAGTCAAGTTGGAAGATCCCTTCTTCTGCCCAGATTCCACCCATGGAATGGAGGCTCTATCTTGGGCAAAGTATGCTGAAAATACTGGAGCCCTAAACACCCTATTCTCAGCTCATGAAGCAGTGGTTCCTCTTGAGAAGAGGGAAGCTAAAAGGATTTAATTTCTTGCCCTCCCAAACAGCTGCTCGAGTGGGAATGTCTCTCAGAGAGAAAAGTACCATAGTGCCTACCCTTACTTCCAGGGCCCTAGTCAACAGATTTGGGAGGGCAGATCATAAAACTGATAGCTTCTATTCTACTCTCAAATGAACTTGAGACAGGAAAATTAAAGGGACCCCATAAAAGACTACTTTTTTTGGTTCCTTCTCTTTGCTTCTATTCTTGCTAGGGCAGACACCTCTGTCTTACACATGCCTTATAGAACAGAAAACATATGCCCCCTTGTAAAATTCAATGAATTAATGATTTCTTTGGGGTATTCCAGAACAATAGATAACATCTAAAGAGTGATGAATGGGTTCCTCATGAATGTTTTCTAAGACCACTGATTCAACAAAACCCCTGGAGGATATAAGTGACATATGGAGAATACCTAAACACTCATCTTTGTTCCTAAATGCCTGAGAAGACACGTGTACTGGACCTCAATCCTCAAAAATAACAAGACAAAACAAAAAAATAAAAGCCAGACTCCAAGCAAAGACAAGACTCATCCTTCTTTCCTTTCCAAGTCTCCCAGACATTCTGTCTGTGTTTGCACTCTCTCTATGCCTTCAATAAACTGTGTTCTCACTTCTCAGCTCAAATTTGATTTCTGTCCTGTGTGAAGCCAAGGATCCTCTCTACTAGTCCTGCGGACCCACTTGGGTCCTTGAACCCAGCCAGCTTGCATCAAACTGACTTCATTTGCCACAAAGCATGGAGAAGTTCAAGCCTAAGCATGCTCTCAAGAACAGTGGAAGTTGTGGGGGAAGACAGCTGGGTGGAGGTTCATGAATTGAAGGAAGATTCAGGCTAAACTGAAGGCTGGGTAGTTTGCAAGCAAGAACTGGGGAATGGTACATATAGGAAGACCTCTCCCAAGGTCAGAACAAATATCAAACACTGACATAGGAAACTATTTCAGTGGAGCTCAAATTTGATTGGGTTAGTTTGTAGAACAATGTATGCCCCAAGATAGTGTTGAAAACAGTAGAGCAATCAGAAAAAAAAAATAGTAAATTTAACAGCTGAATGTTAATTTAATACATTTAACAGATGTATTGGGAAAAGAGGGGAAGAGAGCCCTACCTAGACCACCGTCATCCCAGGGTGATTGTGGGCCCATACGAAGCTGCATCTTTCTGAGGAGCAAGGGAAGAAGCTTAACACTGGGTGTATAGTGGAGAGACACTACACTTTTGTAAAGTAATCCAGCTAGTAACTAAAAAATAAAGAAGCAATGATAAGAACAAGCCTCAGAGGAGGGGAGAGTTGTATCTGGTATTGTTCCAATAGATTATCTAGAATTTCTAGCTTCCAACAAAAAAATTATGAGCCAAGGAAACAAGAGAGTACGACCCATGCAGCAGAAAAAGAAGGCAAGAAAAACTGCCTGTGAGAGTGACAAGATGCTGGATTTAACAGAAAAAAACTTCAAAGTAATCATTATAGATATGTTCTTAGGGCTGTGGTGGCCACAGCTCAGTCCCCGACAGGCAGCTCTTTGTCAGCGCTCAGGAGCTACATACCCTCAAGGTGACTAGCCAGGAGAGAGTCATCCAGAATAAGGCTCATGTAGCCTTGCTGAAGGGCATGGGTCCAGAAGATCAAATCATACCCCTGGCAGGCATGCCCCTAGAGGATGAGGCTACCCTAAGTCAGTGTGGAGTAGAGGTTCTGACCACGCTGGAAGTAGCCAGCTATGGGCTTGGAGGTGAAGTCCATAGTTCCCTAGCTGATGCTGGGAAAATAAGACGGCAGACTCCCAAGGTAGCCAAACAAGAGAAAATGAAGACTGGCTGAGCCATTTGGTGGATTAGTGCTTTGTCAATGTTGTGCCCACCTTTGGCAAGAAGAAGGGCCCCAATGCCATATCTGAAGTCCACTATAATCTTGGCTTTCCCCAATAAAGCCACTTAGTTCAGTCAAAAAAAAAAGTGTCCACAGAATTAAAAAATTAATGATTAAGGAAGTAAAGGAAGGTATGATGACAATGTTGCATCAAATAAAAAATATCAGTGAAGAGAGAAATTTCCAAAAAATTATTGTTTTCAATAATTTCTTTTTTTAGTGATTTTTCCCAGTTTTATTGAGATATAATTGATAAGTTTAAGGTATACAACAGAATGGTCTGACTTCCAAAAAATTCTGAAATAACTAAAATAGAAATTATTTTTAAAGAACCAAATAGAGATTCTAGAGTTGAAAATACAGTAAGTGAAATTAACTGATGTAAGTTGCTCAGTTAGTTAAGCCTCTGACCCTTGATTTTGGCTCAGATCATGATCTCAGGGTCTCCACGGGCATGGAGGCTGCTAAAGATTTTCTCTCCCAGGGCGCCTGGGTTAAAGCCTCTGCTGTCAGCTTGGGTCATGATTTCAGGGTCCTGGGATCGAGCCCCACATCAGACTTTCTGCTTGGTGGGGAGCCTGCTTCCTCCTCTCTTTCTGCCTGCCTCTCTGTCTACTTGTGATCTCTGTCTGTCAAATAAATAAATAAAACCTTAAAAAAAAAAAGGATTTTCTCTCCCTCTTCCTGTGTCCCTCCCCACTGCTCATGCTCTTTCTCTTAAAAAAAAAAATTCACTTAGATGGAAACAGTATATTTGAACTAGTAGAAGTATATTTGAACTAAACAGTATATTTGAACTAGTAGAAGAAAGAGTTCATGATCTTAGGGATAGATTGAGAGAAATTTCGAAGCTGAGGAAAAGGGAGAAAAAAAGAATGAAAAAAATGAACAAAACCTCAGAGAACTTTGGAACAACATGAAATGCAGAGTTCAGAAAGGAACAAAAAATATTTGAAAAACTAGTTACTGCAAACATCCAAACAAAATTTTTGAAAAACAATGAACTGACTTCCAGGAAGCTCAAAGTAATAAAGAAAGGTGGAGAAATGGCTTTTCAAATAGAGAATTATAAAAAGAAACAGAAAATACATATATGAATCAAATGGGAAATTCTGGAGTTAAAAAATACGAGTGGGGTGCCTGGGTGGCACAGTCAGTTGAGCAGCCGACTCTTGGTTTTGGCTCAGGTCATGATCTTGGGGTACCGGGATTGAGCCCTGCATCCAGCTCTGTGCTCAGTGTGGAGTCTGCTTCAGGATCCTTTCTCTCCCTCTGCCCCTCCTCATGCTCATGCATGTTCTCTCTCTCTAGAATAAATAAATAAATCTTTAAAAAAAAAAAAAAGTACGATGAGCAAAATGAAAATTTGATTAGAGAGGCTCAACAGCTGATATGAACTAGCAGAAGAAAGAAACAGAAAACTTGAAGAGGGAGCAATAGAAATTATACAACTGAAGAACAGAGAAAGAATAGATGGATAGAAATAAGCAGAGCCTCCAAGACGTATGGGCTATGCTTAAGCACAACAACATACCTACAATAGGAGTGCCAGAGGAGAGGAGAAAGAGAAAGGAACAGAAAAAATAATGACCTTAAAAATGTCCCTAATTTGTTTGAAAGCATTAATTTACATGTCCAAGAAGCTCAAGGAACTCCATATAATATAAATACAAAGAGGGTACCTGGGTGGTTCAGTTGGTTGGGTGACTGCCTTTGGCTCAGGTCATGATCCTGGGGTCCCAGGTCAAGTCCCACATCGGGCTCCCTGCTCAGTGGGGAGTCTGATTCTCCCTCTGACCTCCCCCCTATCATGCTCTCTCTCTCTCACTCTTTTTCAAATAAATAAATAGAAATCTTTTTAAAAAAAGATAAATACAAAGAGATCCACACCCAGGCACACCAATAAAAATGTGAATGACCAAGAGAAAACCTTGAAAATAGTCAGAGAATGACTCATCCCATACAAAGTAACCCTAATATGATTTCTCATCAGAAATAGTGGAGACCTGGGGCACCTGGGTGGCTCGGTGGGTTAAGCCGCTGCCTTCGGCTCAGGTCGTGGTCCCGGGTCCTGGGTTCGAGCCCCACGTCAGGCTTTCTGCTCAGCGGGGAGCCTGCTTCCTCCTCTCTCTCTGCCTGCCTCTCTGCTTGCTTGTGATTTTTCTCTGTAAAATAAATAAATTAAAAAAATCTTTAAAAAAAAATAGTGGAGACCAGAAGGCAGGGAGATGACATATTCAAATGCTGAAAGAAAAAAAAAAAGTCAACAAGATTCTTATACTCAGGAAAACTAAAACTATCTTTCTTTAAAAAAAAAAAAAAGTTTATTTATTTTAGAGTGAGAGTGCACACTAGTGGCGGGGAGGGGCAGAGGAAGAGAGAGAGAATCTAAAGCCCAGGATGGAGCCTGACATGGGGCTCAATCTCATCACCCTGAGATCATGAACTGAGCTGAAATCACGAGCTGGACATCCAACTGACTGAGCCACCAGGATCTCCTAAAAGACAGAAGACAAAGTAAAGGTATTCCCAGAAAATTAAAAAAGATTAGAGAATCATTGCTAAGAGATCCACCTTAAAGACACACTAAAGAGTCTTCTTCAGGCTGAAAGCAACTAAATTCAAATGAAAATTTGTAATAGAGAGAGAAACAGAGAACTGACAAAGGTATTTGTAATCATAAAAAAATTATATAAATGCATATTTCATCTTCTCTTTTGCCTTAATAGATTTACAAATTAAGTTTTAAATTGATGATCAAAATATAAGAGCTGAAACCATAAAACTTTTAGGAGAAAACATAGGGGTAAGTCTTTATGACTTTGGATTTGGCAGTGAATTCCTATATATAATGCCAAAAGCACAAGCAACAAAAGAAAAACAGACAAACTGGACTCCATAAAAATTAAAAATGTCTGTGCATCAAAGAACATTGTTATGAAAGTGAAAGGACAGGGGCGCTTGGGTGGCTCAGTTGGTTAAGCATCTGACTCTTGATTTTGGCTCAAGTCATGGTCTCGGTGTTGTGGGATTGAGCCCCACCTCGGGCTCTGTGCTGAGCAGGAAGCCTGTTTGGAATTTTCTCCCTCCCTCTCTCTTTGCCCCTCCCCATCTCTCTCTCCCTCTCCCTAAAAGTAAAAAATAAATAAAATTTAAAAAGAAAAAAAAAAGAAAAAGAAAAAAGTGAAAGGACAATCTACAGTATGAGAAAAAATATTTGTAAATCATATACTTGATAAAGGTCTAGTATCCAGAATAAATAAAGAACTCCTACAACTCAGCAAAAAAATGCAAATGACCTGATTTAAAAACCAAAGATTTTGAGTAGATACTTCTCCAAAGAAGATATACAAATGGCCAATAAGCCTATGAAAAGGGGATCATTAGGGGAATGCAAATCAAAGCCACAATGAAATATCATTTCACACTTGTTAGAATGGCCATTATTAAACAAAACAAAATAACACCATTGCCAAGGATGGGGAATCATTGAAACTTTTGTATCCTGCTGGTGGGAATGTGATACCACAGCCACTGTGGGAGACAGTATTGTGGTTCCTCTGAATATTAAATATAAAATTAACATAAGATCCAGAAATTCCACTTTTTTTTTTAAAGATTTTATTTATTTATTTGACAGAGATCACAAGTAGGTAGAGAGGCAGGCAGAGAGAGAGGAGGAAGCAGGTTCCCTGCCGAGCAGAGAGCCCAATGTGGGGCTCGATCCCAGGATCCTGGGATCATGACCTGAGCCGAAGGCAGAGGCCTTAACCCGCTGAGCCACCCAGGCGCCCCCCACTTTTGAGTATATATCTGAAAGAACTGAAGATAGGCACTCCAACAGATATCTGGACACCCATGTTCATAGCAACATTATTGGCAATGATTGTGGAAACAATCCAAATGTCCACCAACAAATGAATGGAGAAACAAATATGGTATATATGTACAAGAAAATATTATTAGGCCATAAACAGGAAATAAATTTTGGTACATGCTACAAGATGGATGAACCTTGAGAACCCTATGCTAAGTAAAATAAACCAGACACAAGAGAACAAATACTGTTTGATTCCACTTATATGAGGTACCCAGAAGAGTCAAATTCATAGAGACAGAAGGTAGGGTGGTGGTTACCAGAGGCAGGGGAGAGGGAAGGATGGGAAGATATGATTTAATAGGTCTGAAGTTTCAGTTGGAGACAGTGGAGAAGGTTCTGGAGATGGATGATGGTGAGGGCTTCACAACAGTGTGAATGTACTTCATGGCACAGAACTGTACATGGAAAAATCATTAAAATGGGAAACCTTATGTGTATCTTACCACTGTAAAAATAAATTAATTCCTTTTTTAACTGGAAAAAAAAGTATTAAAGGGTGCTGGGCAACTTGCAATCCATAATTGGGTTGTAGGTAAAAGATACGTACTGGAAAGGAAGGAGACATCTGGTGCAACCCCCTCTCTTCTAGTGAGGGAAGAAGTGTTACAGGCAAGGTTCAGCCTCTAGTAGGAGATAAGGTCTGCCACCCTCTTCCTTTAAACAAAGTCACACTCTTGTAGAATTAGAGGATAATCTGTAGATCCCAGAAGGAATTGATCATAGAGACATTAAAGCTAATGGCAAGACTTCCATCCATGGTAGGTGTGAAGGGCAGGGTAGGGAGGCTGGCTGAATTTCACAGGAGATGGGAGGGGAAACAGATCTGTGAACCCCTCTCCTACACCTGGCAGGTGAGCCTGTCCTGGGCTAGGCTGGCCCACTCAGGTGGCCTAAGGAGTCACAGTTGCAGCTGTGGGCACGTGGGGCCCGGCCTGGCAAGGAGCTGTGCCTATACCCTTAAGGGATTTGGTCAGCACAGCCTGCCCTATGCCCACTGCCTGGGCCAAGCTGCCTGCTGACCCATCTTACCCAACTCATGCCAAGAAAGAAGTAGTAAGGACCACGGCCAGTGGGTAGGGCTGAGTGCAGACAGTGGTGTTCCTAGCCAGTCCTCTTCCAGGGCCTGAATTAATTTGGTCCCCTGGGAAGATGTACATTTCTGGAGCCCAAATCTTGACTTGTGGTTGGGATGATTTATGATAGTAAGAAGTAAGAATGGTAATGGTCACTGTTTGGTGTCTTGTTATTTTTTGGCCTCTTTTCATTGCTCCTCATACCAACCCCCTTTGAAATGGAATGCTCCTGTTTTGCAGATGGGAAAACTGAGACATGGGGTGGGGGCAATAGTATGCAGGACGAGGGAGCACAGCAGGTAAGTGGCACAGCCATAATCTTGGCCAAGTCCATCCCACAGCCCTGGTGCTCATGGCTACATCCAATTTCTCAGTGCCCTTCAGCCAGCTTAGGAGGAACATATGTGTAATATGTGTCATTGACTGAGTTAGGGTTTATACTGGCTAAAGGGAAGGAGAATGCACATCATGGGAACCTATTATGGGATTCAGGCACTAGGGGGGTGATTTGGTGCAGGGTCCAATCCAAGGAAGCCAGGGATTTGCTCCACATCCAATGGTATTAGAAAGCAGGGAACAGTCTTACAATTGGGCAATTTGCAGATGGCACAGTGACCTTATTTGCATCTGTTCTAAGATGAAATGATGAAGCAGCTTTGGTTTGTTTCATTTTACCCTGGTCTCAGAGTAACCTGTGAGGCTGATAGTCTGTGAAGGTTCGTATGTCCAACAGAACAAAATGGCCTGGCTGCGAGCCTCAGACAGGCTCATGATCACACTGAGATCCTGCTATGAATATTAGATCAATTCCAGATGTCAGGGGCTGCTTTTTTTCCCCTCTTGGTTTCTCTTTTGGCCAAGGACAGATGACGTCAGGCTGCAGGACATTAATTCATGATGTCTAGATTTTACTCTTGTCAAGATGTTGTTGATTAAGAACAGAAGCACGTGTATTACACTTACTCCATAGCTGACCCAAGTTAATCTCTGTTTTTTTTTTTTCTGTTGTAGGATGAGTTGTGGGGTCACCTGATGTGACAATGACTGCAGTAGCATTTAAAACTTTGGACAAGATCTATAAATCAAACAAAATGACTACTGATGCTTGTGACCGGTCCCCAAACCAATGGTTGCACAATCTAGTGGTTCTGTTTTGGAGAGTCAAGACCTTTTTCTTTAGCTTAGTCAGACTGTTCCATATGCCCTATAGCACTTATGTTGTGTAACAAGGTCGTATAGCATTAGGGACCACCCCCCACCTTGGCTGGCTAAGAGCAAGTCAAAGGCTATGATTGCCATGACCACTTTAGCTAATGCATTTAGATTAGTTTGTTGGGCCTTCAGAACAGAAGTGTCATCTTTGATGACTTTTGTGAAGGTTAGAGAAAAGTTTGAACACCTTTTCTTGTTGTTTTGTTCCCTTTGTGGGAGATGTATTTTGTGGGGCATGCATGAAAAGGGAACCAATTGTCCCTTCTGGAAGTTTTTAAGAGTAATCCGTGTTTTGTTTGTTTTAGGAGCTTCTGGATGTCCTTTTTTTTTTTTTTTTTTTTAAAGATTTTATTTAGAGAATGTGTGAGCAGAGGGAGCAGCGGAGGGGAGGGGAGAGGGAAAGGAAAGAATCTCAAGCATGGAGTGCAGAGCCCCATGTGTGGCTTGATCTCATGACCCTGAGATCATGACTGAGCTAAAACCAAGAGTTGGATGTTTAACTGACTGAGCCTCCCAAGCACTCCTGGATGTCCTTTTTAGGACACATGATCGACTGGAGTGGTGGTGGTTTTAAATACCTGGATAACTCTTCTAATTACTCAGGTTACACGCGATAAGTTAGAATACGGTAGGCCAGTACGAGCCTGATGTCTATATGAGGAATAATATCCTAGTGAAGTCTACATTATATTGGGAGCATAAATTTATTATAATAGGAAGGAGTCCATTAGACTGTGTTTCTTGAGTCTTCACTGATACCAATACAGTATTTCAAATTGGCCCTTTGCTTAGAGCACCTAACGAGGTTTTGTGGGTTGTTTTTTTTTAACCCAAAAATCCAATTTGGAACTTGTAGACTGAACAATTACTGGCACCCATGCAGGGCTAGGAAGAGATCCAACATGGAAAGGGCTTTTAATACATGGGACTAGATATTGTCTCCTTTGAAAGGCTGTTGTACTTTGTTTTGGAACACAGCTAAGCTACTAGGGATCCATTTGATTCTTTCAAGCTATTTGTCAGCAGAAAATCCCACACTCTTTGGAGGAGTTCAATGACATTTGGGGTCTGACAATGTAAAAGTCACAATGTCTAACATTCAAAAATCAGTAGGCCATGGGTGCCTGGATGGTTCAGTGGATTAAGTGCCTGACTTCAGGTTGGGTTGTGATCTCAGCGTCCTGCGATCAAGCCTGACATCAGGCTCCATGCTCAGCAGGGAGTCTGCTTGTCCCTCTCCCCTCCGCCCACCCCATGCTCATGCTCCTTCTCTCTCTCAAATAAATAAATAAATAATATTTTTAAAAAAATCAGTAGGTTTGACTCAGAAAGGGGAAAACCCTGTCACAGGCTACAATACAGATAGACTT
Organism: Enhydra lutris kenyoni; assembly: GCF_002288905.1. Lineage (NCBI taxonomy): Eukaryota > Metazoa > Chordata > Mammalia > Carnivora > Mustelidae > Enhydra > Enhydra lutris. The sequence goes on along the minus strand of NW_019154181.1, from coordinate 2,122,706 downwards.
TAGAGATATGTTGCTAAATGTCCTCCTGTAGCAGGACAAATATTGTATGATTCCACTCATATGAGGTCCCCAGAGTAGTCAAATTCATAGAGACAGAAAGTAGAGTGCTGGTTTCCAGGGCTGTTGGGGGGGGTGTTTTTTAAAGGGGACAGAGTTTCAGCTTTGCAAGTATGGAGTTTAAATGGTGGTGATGGTACTGCAGGCATAGAAAATTATTACAATGGCAAATTTTGTGTTACATATATTTTCCCAGTAATTTTTTTCAGAAAAAAATCAAAAGTCATGGAAAGAAGCAGGAAGATACTACCCACAATGAAGGGAGAATCTATCCATAGAATCACATCTGTAAGTGACAGAGATGATGGAATTAATAGACAAAGACATAGAAACAGTTATCATAAATATGCTCTGTGTGCTCAGGAACACAGAGGATCAGGAGCGAAATAGAAGATATTTTAAAAAGAAAGACCAGATGGAATTTACACCAGAGTAGATATTAGAGAGTAAAGATCAGAGAGGAAAATACAGAGAAAGAATGAAAAGAGGAGGGAGAATAGAACATCAGGGATTTGTGGGACAATAGAAAATAGTTCACTGTACATGTCATTGAGGTTCTAGAAAGAGAAGAGGCAGAAAAAAACCGTTAAATAATAATAATGTCCTGAGGGATGCCTCGGTGGCTCAGTCATTAAGCATCTGCCTTCGGCTCGGATGGTGATCCCAGCGTCCTGGGATCAAGCCCCAGATCGGGCTCCCCACTGGGGGGGAGCCTATTTCTCCCTCTCCCTTTCCCCCTACTTGTGTTCCCTGTCTTTCTGTCTCTTTCTGTCAAATAAATAAAAAGTCAAATAAATAAAGTCTTTTTTTTTTTTAAAGAATAATGTCCTGAAATTTTCCAAATTGGATGAAAACCAACAGATACAGGCTCCATAAATCCAAAACACAAGAAAGATAAAGAAAGCCACACCAAGGCAATCCTATTAATAATTACTTAATTTTAAAAAATATTTTTATTTATTTCAGAGAGAGAGCACATGCATGCAAGCAGTGGAAGAGGCAGAGGGAAAGAAACTCAAGCAGACTCTGTGCTGAGCATGGAGCCCTACATGGGCTCAATCTCACGACCCTGAGATCCTGACCTGAGCCAAAACCAAGAGTTGGACACCCAATGGACTAAGCCACCCATATTAATAATTACTTTAAATGTAAATGGCCTAAATAATGCAAACAATAGGCAGATATTATCAGACTGGGAAGAAAAACAAGACCCAAAATATGCTCTCTATAAGAAACACAGTTTAAATATAAAGACACAGCCGGCTAAAAATGAAGCCATGAAAAGGATACACCAGGCAAGCACTAAATAAAACACGCCTGGAGCAGCTGTATCCGTATGAGACAAAGCAGACTGCAAAAGGACTTTTACCAGGGTGATAGAGAAACATTTCATAACATCGCATTCAAGGAAGACATGACATTCCTAAATAACAGGACTTCAAAATACATGAAGCAGGGGCTCGTGGGTGGCTCAGAGGGTTAAGCTTCTTCCTTCAACTCAGGTCATGGTCTCAGGGGTCCTGGGATCAAGCCCCGCATTAGGCTCTCTGCTTAGCAGGGACCCTGCTTCCCCCACCCCCAAACTCTGCCTGCCTTTCTGCCTACTTGTGATCTCTCTTTCTGTGTCAAATAAATAAATAAATAAATAAATAAATAAATAAATAAATCTTTTTTTAGAAATCCCGAAAACAAAATACATGAAGCAAAAACTGATAGAACTGCTGGGAGAAATAGACCACCACTTTTTTATACCAGATTTATAATATATTTATAAAGAGTCCACCATTACAGTTAAAGATCTCAACCCCCCTCTCTCTCTAGTTGATAACCAAGTAGATACAATCAGTTCAGACCTAGAAGGGTTAGCAGTGCTGGCAACCATGTTGACCTAATTATCATTTTTTAAAAAGACTCCACCCAATAACAAAAAGAGTTCTTTTCAACCATTCCTCTTTCTCTGTGGTTCCCTCCCTGACAGAGGAACAGGAGTTCTTACTTTCTCCCGATTCCCCTGGAAATCCACAGGAGAGATGCCTGCTGTGCAGGTGGAAACCTACCATGTTCTGGGCTCCGAAGGAGTGGTTGTGGAGCTCCCTTGACAAAAGACTGACTTGGTTACCCTGTGGCTCCTGAGAGAGAGAGGGAGTGACAGAGCGGGATTCTTACACCACGCTAGAAAAGCACCCGGGCTGAAACACACCCAGACACCAATTTGGGGGCTTGGGAATTAGGATACTGGTTTCTTTGGAGATATAGAACAGATAAAAATAGCTCACTGAAGGAATAAGTCATGGCCATGTATAAAAAAATATCCTTTTTTAAGGGCTCCATTAGAGGAAATCAAACTAGTTATTTTTTAAAAAATTAGACAACAAGCCATCATTTTTTTAAAAAGGGACACTCACCCTGTCATAGTCCCATACCTCCAGCAAGCAAGGAAGGTGAATTTGAGATAAAGGGTTGACCCCTGTAGGGATTTGTACCAGATCTTAGAGAACCGAATGAGTTTGTCCTTTCATTGAGCCCTGTGGTCCCCACACCTGCAACTTTTCTGACTTTGATTCTGTCACCTACAAAGTTTTTCTTTACATTCTGCTGTTTTCTTTTTTCCTGTCCCTCTCACTAATGAGCTCAAATTCCCATTTGCTTTTACCTTTGAAGTAATGTTTATGTTTATGGCAAAGGATTCCTCGGGAGTTTTGGGACTCCTACTATTTGCCTAGCTGTCTCGGGAAATCCGTCTCACTGAGTGATTTATAATTATTTGGTATGTGGATGATTTGCTGATAGCTTCAGAAACTATAGAGGAATGCAAAACTGATCCTTTGGCTTCTGACAGTTCCTCACCTCACAGGGACGTAAGACCTCACTAGACAAACTGCAGTATTGCCAAACTGGGGTCAAATATTTCAGGCATTTGTCGTGGAAGGCCACAAAGTGTTAGAATGTAGGAGTTGGCCAATTTTGCTGTTGAAATAGCCTACAACAACAACAACAACAACAACAACAACAACAATAAAAAAGCAACTTAGACAATTTGGGCAACTAGTAGGATATTTTCCACAGTGGCTTCCAGCTCTTGCAGAGCAGACAAATCCTCTGACCAACTGATTGATAATACTCTAGATCCTTCTGTTTGATCCTTAGAATCTGGAGGAAGCTTTTGAACAACTCAAATTGGCTGGTCTCTCCACAGAGAATTCCAAATTTTCAAAAATCTTTCCACATGATTTGCCATGGAAACAAAGGCACTCACTGCTAGCAGAATTTAACTCAAAAGTTGGCATTTGACTCTAGACCAATAGCATTATCTCCAAGTTCTTCTGGATGCCTCCAAGCTGTGGTGGCAGCAGGCATCCTTATTGAAAGGGCCAAGCCTTTCTTTGGGTCATTTGACTTCTTGGCATATTATGGGCCATCTATCAAATGTGGAAGACCCAGCATAACAGATGCGCCATCAGACCAGCACCGACCAAGAGATAAAACCCAACCCCAACATTGTGCTCAGGAAACATGACCTCCTAAGCCATGCTACTCTATTACCTGATCAAATAGATGGCCAGGACTGTATGCTAGTTAACAGAGTTAGACATTAGACCCTGACTGGATTTATCTATCATTCCATTTCAAAATTCAGAGTTGATCATGTTTCCTGCTGGGTCACACTCAAGGACAAAAGTGGCCAAGACAAGACCTCCTGCACTGTGGTGGCTGCTTTGTCAAACCTCATCAGCTTAGGTTTTGCCTGAAATTAAATCAGCATGAGGGGAGTTAACTGCTAACAGTTACTAGGACCATGATTCTCAGTTGAGGACTTAGAGCACATCTACATACTGAAAGTAAATATCTATTTAGGGTCTATCGAGCAGCAGGGCAAACTTGGAAAAATAGGGGATTCTTGACTAAGATGGGAACTAAAATATCTCATGGAAAATTAAAGGCTGAGTCATTAGGCTTTGCAGCAATCAGTTGTAGTGCTCACGTGGGGCAAAATGTTGACTTCTAAAGGAGATGGTTTTGCTGACAGAGCTGCTGGAACCCCTGCTAAAACATGGACCCCAACCTTAGATGTCCCATTTTTTTTAAAAAAATATTTTTATTGATTTGTTTGACACAGAGAGAGAGATCACAAGTAGGCAGAGAGGCAGGCAGAGAGAAGGGGGAAAGCAGGCTCCCCACTGAGCAGAGAGCCCGATGGGGCTCAATCCCAGGACCCTGAGATCATGACCCGAGCCGAAGGTAGAGGCTTAACCCACTGAGCCACCCAGGCATCCCAGATGTCCCATTTTTAATGCAAGTAATTTCTGCTCATTTTCAAAAACACGCGTCATGAAAGGAAATGGACAAATATGTTGAGAAAAGGGCTAAAAGTAATTTGATTGGACTCTGGAACCCACTAGCAAAAAATCCCTGTACCATACTTCCCATCTGCTTGGTTAATAATGTGCCATCAACAAAATCATCTGAGTCAATCATCTGAGAGGGATTTTAAAGGCACTAGACTCTTACCATGACTACCAAACAGATGACATTATCCAAAATGTATCAGAGATGCACAGTGGTGTCTGTCTGTAGAATTCTTTCCAGGCCACTGCCAAGGTCGGCATAGGAGGCACCTGGTGGCAGCTCAATTTCATAGAATTGACACCTGTGGAAGGTAAGAGATTTTTGTGTCATTATGGTTTACGGGGGGCCTGACGTCCACTGTCCCTCAGGAGTCATGCAAATCATACTGGGATACCCCCGTCCTCTCAGCCCTTTGGACAAGTAGAATGGATGATTCCAACTCTGAAAGCTTCATTCAGGAGTCCAACCAGGTGAAAATGGCCTAGGGCTTTACCATCAACCTTGTTAGAAATGAGAGTGACCCTCCCAGAAAGCACAGTGTCTCTCCCTTTGAACTTAGGGACTATTGTTTGACAGGCCTATGAATTTGGGTCTGAGACCATATTCTGTGCCCAGTTTAGCTGAATTCTCTCATAAACATGTTTAATACTTAAAAGGGCTTCTTTCCCTAGAAACTGTGAGACATAATGTCATGAGGACCTGCAAGGACCCATTGGAGGAGATCTACCACCCCTCTCTGCTGGGGGATTTCATGTGCATAAAAGTGTTCCTGGGGCAGGTATCTGTCACCACACTGGGTGACAGATATCTGTCACCACCCTTTCAAGTGTTTTGATATGGCTATCAAAGTGAAAGAAAAATCCAGTTGGATTCATGCTTCTAATGTGTATTAAACATCTCAGAGGAGGAAGGGACTGAGGTTCTCACAAGGACTTGAAATGAGTTTTCTAGAATCACTGATATTGGTACTGAGCTTGATAAAAAAGAGCTTTTATTTTTTCAGAGCTTTTCTAGTGAAATTATTATTATCATAAAAAGCCCTGCTGTCTTATGCATAGTAGTGATTATCTCAATTACTTTAAGACTCACAACTTACTAGAAACAAACATGTTATTTGGAACATTGCTATTTCTTTTTTTAAAATTCCTATTTCTTTTGAAATGGTTTCCACAATTAAGTTTTTCTTTTGCTTTTTTGAAAAAGATTTTATTTATTTGAGAGAGATAAAGCAAATGAGATAGTGCACATGAGCAGGGGGAGGGAGAGAGGGAGAAGCAGTCTCCTTGCTGAGCAGGGAGCCCAATGCAGGGCTCAATCCTGGGACTCTGGGGTCATGACCTGAGCCGAAGGCAGATGCTTAATGACTGAGCCAACCAGTGCCCCCACAATTACATGTTTCTTTTTCTTTTTTTTTTTTAAAGATTTTATTTATTTATTTATTTATTTATTTGACAGACATAGATCACAAGTAGGCAGAGAGGCAGGCAGAGAGAGAGGAGGAAGCAGGCTCCAAGAGCCCGATGCGGGGCTCGATCCCAGGACCCCAAGATCATGACCTGAGCCGAAGGCAGAGGCTTTAACCCACTGAGCCACCCAGGCACCCCACAATTACATGTTTCTGATCAGCTCCATATTGTACTCTCAGGAAAGACACGGTCTGGATGTACCAGTCCAACAACATATTATCAGCAAAGTGAGGTTGGGACCATCTTCATGAGCAATTTTTGATAATGCTAAAGTAAAAGAAACTAAAATGCATCTTGACACTATTCAAGAAAAAATTGTTCATGACACTTAAAGAACCATAAAGCAGACTTTATTCAGGACCACGGGGTAGGTCTAGGGACCTCTGCCAAGGGGGTCTTGCAATGGGGGGAGAGATTGTGCTCAACTCCAGACACAACAAAGAACAGTGGAAATTTATAGCCAAGGGGTGGGGGTAGGAGAAGTCAGTGAATGTTAAATCACCAAGAGAAAACATCAGGGGTCGGGGGGATTCTGGCTAAACTCACCTAATAGGAGTCTTGGTGAAGGGAAGCCAGGGTAATCAGACATCACCGGGGAGTGATGGGGCAAGGAACCCCATCAGATATCCAAGCTGATTAGATATAAGGGTGAGGAGTTATGGCTAAACTGACTTAGCCGGATGCTTGCTGAAACTGGGCAACATAGAGATAAACATGAAAGCCAAAAAGTCAGAGCCTAGGTGAGAAGCGAGTCCAGAAGATTTGGCATGAAGTTCAGTCAAGGAGAGAATTTTTGTCAATACTCAAACCCAAAATTTGACATAGAATGTCTGAGGCTTATAGTCTTTACAACTGGATTTGCACCCCCCAGGTGCCCCCTTTATGGAATTTACTTATTAAGGGGTCCATCCAAGGACACAAAGAAACCTATTAGATACAATCTTTGGGGAAATAAAACAGGCAAGGTTTAGCTAATGCTTTTTGATGTTAATACTTTGACCAATAAACTCAGTGCTTCAGGACAATTACAAAAACATGTAATATGATTGCAATAGAAATGGGGGACATTTGAAATTAGACCATTGGGAATAATTTAATGCTGGAAGAAAAACTCACCACAAAGTTCTCAGAGGTGCTGAGTGAAAAAGCAGCTTAATGGTTAACTAGTGACCTGCTCTGAGACACCACTGGCTCAGCAGGACAGACCCACTATCATAATATATATTGACTTGGACTGATGTGAACAATTTGTCCTTGAGACTTAGAACACCTAAAGCCACAGACAGTACACACTGCAAACTGAGTCTATACTATTCCAAGGGTCCCTCATAAGAAGTCTTCACTACTAGAACTGGCCATGGGCATCGTGACATCTTGTGTAAAGAAATATTTTTTAGTAATGGCCAAACTATGGACAGAGCCTAGATGTCCATCAACAGATGAATGGATAAAGAAGATGTGGTGTATATATACAGTGGAATACTATGCAGTCATCAAAAAACTAAAATCTTGCTATTTTCAATGACATGGATAGAATTAGAGGGTATCATACTAAGTGAAATAAGCCAATCAGAGAAATACAGTTATTATATGATCTCACTGATATAAGGAATTTAAGAAACAAGACAGAGGATCCTAGGGGAAAGGAGGGAAAAATGAAACTAGATGAAACCAGAGAGGGAGACAAACCATAAGAGACTCTTCATCTCAGGAAACAAACTGAGGTTGCTGGGGGTGGGGAGGGATAGGGTGGCTGGGTGATGGATATGGGGGAGGGTATGTGCTATGGTGAGCACTGTGAATTATGTAAGACTGATGAATCACAGACCTATACCCCTGAAACAAATAATACATTATATGTTAATAAAAAAAGAAAGAAATATTGTTTAGGATGATAGAAAAATTACTGAAGAACCTAAATTATGTAAGTGTGAGTTTACTCATGCAATTGATGGCAACTCAGGACAAAGGTACTGGCCTTACCAGAAAAACTCTTAAAATTTTAGATTATCAGGGGCACCTGGGTGGCTCAGTAGGTTGGGCCTCTGCCTTCAGCTCAGGTGGTCATCTCAGGGTCCTGGGATAGAGCCCTGCATCTGGCTCTCTGCTTAGCATGGAGCCTGCTTCCCCCTCTCTGCCTGGCTCTATCTCTACTTGTGATCTCTCTTTCTGTCAAATAAATAAATAAAATCTTTTTTTTTTTAATTTTTAATTTTTAAAATTTCTTTTCAGTGTACCAGAATTCAGTGGTTATGTACCACACCCAGTGTTCCATGCAATACATGCCCTCTGTAATACCCGCCAACAGGGTCACTCAACCTCCCACCCTCCACCCCTTCAAAACCCTCAGATTGTTTTGCAGAGTCCATAGTCTCTCATGGTTCGTTTCCCCCTCCAATTTCCCTCAACTCCCTTCCCCTCTCCATCTCCCCATGTCCTCTGTGTTATTTCTTATGCTCCACCAATAAGCGAAACCATATGATAATTGACTCTCTCTGCTTGACTTATTTCACTCAGCATAATCTCTTCCAGTCCTATCCATGTTGATACAAAAGTTGGGTATTCATCCTTTCTGATGGAGGCATAATACTCCATTGTGTGTATGGATCACATCTTCCTTATCTATTCATCCATTGAAGGGCATCTTGATTCTTTCCACAGTTTGGCAACTGTGGCCATTGCTGCTATGAACATTGGGGTAGAGATGGCCCTTCTTTTCACTACATCTGTATCTTTGGGGTAAATACCCAATAATGCAATTGCAGGGTCATAGGGAAGCTTTATTTTTAATTTCTTAAGGAATCTCCACACTGTTTTCCAAAGTGGCTGTACCAACTTGCATTCCCACCATTATCAGGCTCTGGAGTTATGCTATACCTTCCACTAAGATGGGATAAGACTTGATGAGCAACTACAAAATAATACCCAAATAGTTAATCCTGTGAGAGAGCAAATAATAAAATCAACAGGCAGTTTATAAAATTAATGTATGCTGAGGGAGAATTTTTGCACATCACTTATCAACGGGGTTTGAGACACAGTCCCTACCCACCTCCCCACCCCCTTCCTCCACCCTTCCCTAAAATGGCACCTTGGCATATAGAGGATTTGAAGCTGAAGGAATTTAAGAAATGGCAGATTCAGGAGGGGCTTTATGACCTTCCCCTAAAACAGGTCATGAAACTCTCATGTGAGAGGCACCCTCCTTATACCCAAAGGAAAGGAGCACCCATATGAAGATGAAGGGAAAGGGAGAGGGAGAGGAACCGGAATGAACAGGCCTTCCTTAGTTTCCCATTCTATCATACTTTTCCAGAACTTTCCACTGTTCATCAAACCTAACATTAAAAACACTCAGGCATAACCACTCCCTCCAGTCTTCATTTCCTTGTGAAGACTCTCATGCCGCATGAAACTTATATTAAATAAATTTGTATGCTTTTCTCTTATTAATCTGTCTTTTGCTATAAGGGCCCTAGCCAAGAATTTAGAAAAGGACATTTAAAAAAAAAATTCAACTGACTAAATTTTTAAGATCTAATTGGCTTTATTCGAAGATTCATAAATTGAGCGGCATCCAATCTAGCAGACAGAAGGAGCTCCAAGGAGCTGTATGAAACACGAGACTTTTATAGGCAGAAGGAAGCAGGAACAAGGAAGTTATACCAGGCAGAAAAGCAGGTTGTTATTGGAAGGTCATTTTCCTTTAGGGGATTGCCAAGAGGCAGATGGCCTAACTAGTTACTGATCAAGTAATTCCCGAATGGTTTAAGGTTCAATTTCTAGAAGAGCTGAAATTCTAATTAAGTCTCAGTTTGGTAACATGGGCTTAGCATAAGCAACTCCATTTTGCACCTGTTGTCTTGTTTTTAATGTTTTTGTTGTTGTTGTTGTTGTTGTTGTTGTTATTGTTCTTGTTTTTAGAGCGAGGGAGAGACAGTGTGTGCAACCTGGGCGGGGGGCAGACAGAGGGAGAGAGAATCTTAAGCAGACTCCACACTCTTTGTGGGGTCCAATGCAGGCCTCTATCTCATGACCCTGAGATCAAGACCTCAGCCAAAATCAAGAGTCAGACCCTTAACCAACTGAGCCACCCAGGTGCACCTATAGTCCTATTTTTAACAAGTGAAAGGAAAAGATATTTTTTCCTCCCTTACATAATCAAGAATTTGCTTTAAATAAATATGACCATTTTTTGTATACATATCTGATGACTTTTTCTGCAAGTCCATATTGTACTAAATTTTCTAATTCATCACAGTATGATTCTGATAATACTGATAATTTGCTTTGCAGTTTACCACAGAATCACTGATTATTTCAATGACTGCAAAATGCCAAGAGAAAGAGAAGGGTAGAAGCAGCAATTGAGATCATTGGAAATTATAGTGTTACGTTAAAATAGTGACAAAAGGGGAAAATTGCAAGGGTGAATAAAAGATTGAATTTCCTTTCCAAAAGGAAAGAGATCTTTTCTTCCCCTCCTCTTCTTAGAACCTTTCCTCAATCAAACTTGTATTTGTATTTGTCCTTTTGATATGCATGCAAATCTTATTAAAGGTTAAATAAACCTCTTACCAGAATTAAAACCCAGGAAGATTTTTTAGCAGGGCCTGGGAGGCTTGTCTTTTCAATGTCAACATCAAGGAAGACGGTGCCCCATCTCCCTGTCACCATGGGAATCCAGCCGAGGCACCCTGACTATCTACTCATCATAGAGGTACAAGAATTTTCATTTTTCCTTCAGAAAGAGGCCATTAACTAGCACAGATGGCCACCCCAATGCCCCCAGAGTGATCATTCACCCAATTAATGCCGAATGAATTTGAAAGCACGTGCAGTGAGTGGGACTGATGAGTCCTCTCGCCTGACAAGTGCTCATAATTGAGAATATGCACAGAGGGTCAGTAGTATCTGCTTGGCTACATGAAAGTAGTGGGATTTCTTTTCTGTCTTAATAATTTTATGAGTTAACTAGCAGGTGACCTTGACAGAGCCCATCTGAGTTAATTCTTTTTTTTAATGATTTTATTTATTTACTTGACAGAGAGAGATCACAAGTAGGCAGAGAGGCAGGCAGAGAGAGAGGGGGGGGGAATCAGGCTCCCCACTGAGCAGAGAGCCCGATGTGGGGCTCTCGATCCCATGACCCTGAGATCAGGACCTGAGCCAAAGGCAGAGGCTTAACCCACTGAGCCACCCAGGTACCCCTCTGAGTTAACTCTTATTCAGTAATAAAACTATTCCTTTTGACATTAGTAGGGAAGGTTTTCTGGGTTACAGATTTTATTTTTAAAAAATGTTTTCCTCAGGGACCCCTGGGGAGGCTCAGTCCTTTGGGCATCTGCCTTTAGCTCAGGTCATGATCCCAGGGTCCTGGGATTGAGCCCCACATCGGGCTCCCTAATTGGAGGGGAGTCTGCTTCTCCCTCTCCCTCATCCTCTGTGCTCTCTCTCTCTCAAATAAATAAATAAAATCTTAAAAAAAAAAAACCTGTTTTTGTGCTATCACTCCCCAGCTGGACTGCCACCATGGGGTTGGAGGAGGAGGAGTGGAGTTGAGTCTAGCAAGTGCAGAAGGAGATTGAAGAAAAGAAGAGCAGTAATTCTAGGAACAGAAAATTGACCACTTTCTGGAAGGTAGGACGTGCAGAGAAGTGAATCCAAGGCAACAATCGGGAAGATAGACCGCAAGGGGAGGGGCTGGCTCCCGGCAAGCAGTAGAGCAGCGTGGCACAAAATCAAAACTTTTAGAAGCCTGTTCCACTGAGGGAAGTCTCTCCAGAGGCTAGGCGGGGGGTGGAGCCCTCGTGGGGACAGTTTGGTCTCAGGACCCATGGGGTCACAGGAAGACTGGGGGTATCTGAGTATGGCAGAGTCCCAGGTATAAAGGCGGGGAAGCCTGCAGCAGAGACGGAGCTGAGGAGTAAGCTCTCAGCTCAGGGTTACCTTAAACTGTGCCCTGAGGCACAATTGGGCCACTACTCTCCCGGCAGGGACTCCACAAGTGGCAGATCTGGAGAGACCCCCTACTTCCTCCTCAGGAAGAGTGTGCTGTAGGAATCTGCTGGGTTTGGAGACTCCAAATGGGGTGTGTGCCAGAGGTAGAAATGCTCAGTCACAGGCCAGGTGAGCTCAGAGCACAGTGGAGACCAGGGAGATGGGAGGGATTGACAGCTTTTCTCTGAGGGTGCACTGAAGAGTGGGGCCCCAAGCCCTCAGGTCCTCTGGGCCAGAGACTGGGAGGCCGCCATTTTCATTCCGTCTTCCAGAGGTCTACAGAAAGCATTCAGGGAACAAAAACTCCAAGATGAACCCAAGCAGATTCCTTAGCCTGGCCCCTGGCAAGGCGGGGCAATTCCACCTCGGGCAAAGACATTTGAGAATCACGGCAACGGACCCCTCCCCCAGAAGATCAGCAAGAAGATCCAACCAAGACCATGTTCACTGATCAATGAGAACTGTGGAACTCCAGAGCTAGGGGAAAGCAATACATAGAATTCATGGCTTTTTTTCCCATGATTCTTCAGTCTTTCAAAGTTAAAATTTTTAAATTTCATTTTTTTCTTATTCTATTTTTTAAAAGATCTTATTTATTTGACACAGAGAGATCACAAGTAGGCAGAGAGGCAGGCAGAGGAAGAGGGAGAAGCAGGCTCCCTGCTGAGCAGAAAGCCCTGATGCAGAGCTCCATCCCAGGACCCTGAGATCATGACCTGAGCCAAAGGCAGAGGCTTAACCCACTGAGCCACCCAGGCACCCCTCTTATTTTATTTTTTAAAAATTTTCCTCTTTTCTAGTTTTTAAAAACTTTTATTTTATCACTACCTTTTTAAAAATCTTTTTAAATTTTCATTGTTATAGTCCTATTCTGTCCCTTCATTGTATTAAACCTTATTTTTTTGTATACATATAGGTTTTTCTTCCTTTAAAATTGTGGGATACAGTTTCTTCTAATCAAAATATGCCCTAAATCTAACACAAGGCTTTGTTCTAGTTTCCAGCCTGTTCACATTCTTTCCTCTTTTTTCTTCTTCTTTTCTCTTTTTTCAACCAACTTTTTATCTTATCAATTCCTTTTTTAGAATCTTTTTAAATTTTCATCTTTACAGTCATATTCTATCCCTTCATCATGTTCACCCTTATTTTTGTATATATATGTTTTTCTTACACACACACACACACATACATACACACATAGTCTATATAGTATATACATACTATACATATACTATATATATGTTTTTCTTTTTTTTTAATTTTGGGAGGCAGTTTCTTCTAACAGACCAAAATACACCCAAAATCAAGTGTATGGCTCTGTTCTATTTTCTTTTTTTCCTCCTTTCTTCTTCCCCTGCCCCCTGGTTTCTGGTCTCTTCTGATTTGGTTAGTGTATATTTTTCTGTGGTCGTTGCTACCTTTTATTATTTTGTTCTCTCATTAATCTATTTTTATCTGGATAAAATTACAAGGTGTAAAAACTCACCACAAAAAAGAAAGAAAGAAAGAAAGAAAGAAAGTAAGAAAGAAAGAAATAAAGAAAGAAAAAGTGGCAGTACCAACGGCTAGGGACCTAATCAATACAGACATTAGTAATATGTCAGAACTGGAGTTCAGAATGATGATTATCAAGGTGCTGGCTGGGCTCAAAAAAAGCATGGAAGATACTAGAGAGTCCCTTTCTGGAAAAATAAAATCCCTTTCTGGAGAAATAAAATAACTAAAATCTAATGAAGTTGAAATTAAAAAAAGCTATTGATGAGGTGGAATTAAAAATGGAGGCTCTTACTGCTGGGATAAATGAGGCAGAAGAGAGAATTAGTAATAGAGAAGACCAAATAATGAAAAGAAAGAAGCTCAGCAAAAGAGAGACAAACAACTATTGGATCATGGGGAGAATTTGAAAGATAAGTGACACCATAAGATGAAACAATATTAGAATAACTGGGATCCCACAAGAAGAAGAAAGAGAGAGGGGGGCAGAAGGTATATTGGAGCAAATTATAGCAGAGAATTTCCCTAATTTGGCAATGGGAACAAGCATCACAATCCAGGAGGTACAGAGAAACTCCCTCAAAATCAATAAAAATGAGTCCACAACCTGTCATCTAATAGTAAAACTTGTAAGTCTCAGTGACAAAGAGAAAATCCTGAAAGCAGCTCAGGACAAGAGGTCAGTAACATACAACAGTAGAAATATTAGACTGGCAGCAGACCTATGCACAGAGACCTGGCAGGCCAGAAAGGACTGGCATGATATATTCAGAGCACTAAACGAGAAAAATATGCAGCCTACTATATCCAGGTAGGCAGGCTGTCATTGAAAATACAAGGAGAGATAAAAAGCTTCCAGGGCAACAAAAAACTAAAAGAATTTGCCCTACAGAAAATATTGAAAGGGGTCCTCTAAGCAAAGAGAGAGCCTGGAAGTAATAGACCAGAAAGGAACAGAGACAATATGCAGTAACATTCACCTTACAGGCCATACAATGGCACTCAATTCATATCTTTCAATAGTTACCCTGAATGTAAATGGGCTAAATGCCCTAATCAAAAGACACAGGATATCAGAACGGATTAAAAACCAAGACCCATTGATATACTGTTTGCAAGAAATTCATTTTAGACCCAAAGACACCTCCAGATTTAAAGTGAGGGGGTGGAAAACAATTTACCATGCTAATGGACATCAAAAGAAAGCTGGGCTGGCAATCCTTATATCAGATAAATTAGATTTTAAGCCAAAGACTGTAATAAGAGATGAGGAAGGACACTGTATCATACTTAAAGGGTCTGGTCTGTCCAGCAAGATCTAACAATTTTTAATATCTATGCCCCTAACATGGGAGCAGCCAATTATATAAACCAATTAATAACAAAATCAAAGAAACACACTGACAATAATGCAATAATAGTAGGGGACTTTAACACCCTCCTCACTGAAATGGACAGATCATCTAAGCAAAAGATCAACAAGGAAATAAAGGCTTTAAATGACATACTGGACCAGATGGACTTCACAGATATATTTAGAACATTCCATCCCAAAGCAACAGAATACATATTAACCTCTAGTACACATGGAACATTCTCCAGGATAGATCACATCCTGGGTCACAAATCAGGTCTCAACTGGTACCAAAAGATTGGGATCATTCCCTGCATATTTTCAGACCACACTGTTTTGAAACTAGAACTCAACCACAAAAGGAAAATTGGAAAGAACTCAAATACATGGTGGCTAAAAAGCATCCTACTAAAGAATGAATGAGTCAACCAGGAAATTAAAGAAGAATTTTAAAAATTCATGGAAACAAAAGAAAATGAAAACACAACTGTTCAAAATCTTTGGGATACGGCAAAGGCGGTCATGAGAGGAAAGTATATAGCAATACAAGTCTTTCTCAAGAAACAAGAAAGGTCTCAAGTATACTACCTAAACCTACACCTAAAGGAGCTGAAGAGAGAAAAGCAAATAAAGCCTAAGCCCAGCGGGAGAAGAGACATAATGAAGATCATAGCAGAAATCAATGAACTAAAAACCAAAAGAACAGTAGAACAAGTCAATGAATCTAGGAACTGGTTCTTTGAAAGAATAAATAAGATTGATAAACCCTTGGCCAGACTTATCAAAAACTAAAGAGAAAGGACCCAAATGAATAAAATCATGAATGAAATAGGAGAGAACACATCCAACACCAAAGAAATACAAATAATTATAAGAACATATTATAAGCAACTATACACCAGCAAATTTGACAATCTGGAAGAAATGGTTGCATTCCTAGAGACATAAAAACTACCAAAATTGAACCAGGAAGAAAGAGAAAACCTGAACAGACCCATAACCATTAAGATTGAAACAGTCATCAAAAATCTCCCAAAACACAAGAGCCCAAGGCCAGATGGCTTTCCAGGGGAATTCTGCCAAACATTTAAAGAAGAAATTAATACGTATTCTCCTGAAACTGTTCCAAAAAATAGAAATGGAAGGAAAACGTCCAAACTCATTTTTATGAGGCCAGCATTACCTTGATCCCAAAACCAGACAAAAGGTCCCCATCAAAAAAGAGAATTACAGACCAATATTCTCAATGAACATGGATGCAAAAATTCTCACCACAATACTAGTCAATAGGATCCAACAGTACATTAAAGGGATTATTCACCACGACCAACTGGGATTTATTCCTGGGTTGCAAGGTTGGTTCAACATTTGCAAATCAATAAATGTGATACAATACATTAATAAAAGAAAGAACAAGAACTGTATGATACTCTCAGTAGATGCTGAAAAAGCATTTGACAAAGTACAGCATTCTTTCTTGGTCAAAACTTCACAGTGTAGGGATCAACAGTACCTACCTCAATATGATCAAAGCCATCTATGAAAAACCCACAGTGAATATCATTCTTTATGGAGAAAAACTGAGAGCTTTTCTGCTAAGGTCAGACACGGCAGGGATGTCCATTATCACCACTGCTATTCAACATAGTACTAGAAGTCCTAGCCTCAGCAATCAGATAACAAAAAGAAATAAAAGGGACCTGAATCAGCAAAGAAGAAGTCAAACTCTCACTCTTTGCAGATGATATAATACTTTACGTGGAAAACCCAAAATATTCCACTCCAAAGCTGCTAGAACTCATACAGGAATTCAGTAAGGTGTCAGGATATAAAATCAATGCCCAGAAATCAATTGCATTTCTACACACCAATAGCAAGACAGAAGAAAGAGAAATTAAGAAGTCAATCCCATTTACAATTGCACCCAAAACCATAAGATACCTAGGAAAAAACCTAACCAAAGAGGCAAGGGATCTGTACATGGCAAACTACAGAACACTCATGAAAGAAACTGAGGAAGACACAAAGAAATGAAAAATGTTCCATGCTGGGTGCTTGGGTGGCTCAGTGTTTAAGCCTCTGCCTTCAGCTCAGGTCATGATCTCAGGGTCCTGGGATCAAGCCCCATGTTGGGCACTCTGCTCAGCAGGGAACCTGCTTCCCCCTCCTCCTCTGCCTGCCTCTCTGCCTACTTGTGATCTCTCTCTCTCTCTCTCTCTCTCTGTCAAATAAATAAATAAATAAATCTTTTTTAAAATGTTCCACGCTCATGGATTGGAAGAACAAATATTGTGAAAATGTCTATGCTACCTAGAGCAATCGACACATTCAAAGCAATCCCTAACAAAATACCATCAACTTTTTTTCACAGAGCTGGAACAAATAATACTAAAATTTGTACGGAACCAGAAAAGACCCTGAATAGCCAGAGGAATGTTGAAAAAGAAAACCAAAGTTGGCGCCATCACAATTCCAGACTTCAAGCTCTATGACAAGGCTGTAATCACCAAGACAGTATAGTACTGGCACATAGATCAATGGACCCAGAAATGGACCCTCAACTCTATGGTCAACTAATCTTTGACAAAGGAGGAAAGAATGTTCAATGGAAAAAAAAGACAGTCTCTTCAACAAACAGTGTTGGGAAAACTGGACAGCCACATGTAGAAGAATGAAACTGGACCATTTCCTTATACCACACACAAAAATAGACTCAAAATGGATGAAAGACCTCAATGTGAGACAGGAATCCATCAAAATCCTTGAGGAGGACACAGGCAGCAACCTCTTCGACCTCAGCCACAGCAACTTCTTCCTAGAAACACCACCGAAGGCAAGTGAAGCAAGGGCAAAAATGAACTATTGGGACTTCATCAAGATCAAAAGCTTTTGGACAGCAAAGGAAACAGTCAACAAAACCAACAATTCCAAAGAATGGGAGAAGATATTTGCAAATGACATATCTGGATGCCTTTATCTGTAATGGGCTAGTATCCAAAATCTATAAAGAAACTTATCAATCTCAACACCCAAAGAACAAATAATCCAATCAAGAAATGGGCATAGGACAAGAAAAGACATTTCTGCAAAGCAGACATCCAAATGGCCAACAGACACGTGAAAAAGTGCTCAACATCACTCAGCATCAGGGAAATACAAATCAAAACCACCGTGAGATACCATCTCACACCAGTCAGAGTGGCTATAATTAACAAGTTAGAAAATGGCAGAAGTTGGCGAGGATGGGGAGAAAGGGGGACCCTCCTACAGTGTTGGTGGGAATGCAAGCTGGCACAGCCACTCTGGAAAACAGTAGTATGGAGGTTCCTCAAAAAGTTGAAAATAGAGCTACCCTATGACCCAGCAATCGCACTACCAGGTATTTACGCTAAAGACACAAATGTAGTGATCCGAAGGGGCACATGCACCTGAATGTTTATAGCAGCAATGTCTACAACAGCCAAACTATGGAAAGAATCTAGATGTCCATCAATAGATAAATGGATAAAGAAGATGTGGTGTATAAATACAATGGAATACTATGCAGCCATCAAAGAAACCCAGAAATCTTGCCATTTGCCATGACGTGGATGGAACTAGAGGGTATTACACTAAGCAAAATAAGTCAATCAGGGGAAAGACAATTATCATATGATCTCTCTGATATGAGGAATTTCAGAGTCATGGTGGGAGTAGGGATAAGGAGGGAGTAGGGGTAGGGAGTAGGGGGGTAGGGAGGGAAAAAATGAAACAAGAAGGGATCAGGAGGGAGACAAACCATAAGAGAGTCTTAATCTCAGGAAACAAACTGAGGGTTGCAGGTCGGAGGGGGAGGAGTAGGGTGGCTGGGTTATGGATGTTGGGGAGGGTATGTCCTATGGGGAGTGCTGTGAATTTTGTAAGCCTGATGATTCACAGACCTGAACCCCTGAAGCAAATAATACATTATATGTTTAAAAAAAAAAAAGAAACAAAAGTGTTTTCCTCAACAGTGCAAGAGTCTGCCTTCTGTGTTACATAACATGGACATAAAATGGAGCCAGCCATGTGTTTCCTCACCGCCCACCACCAGCCCACGATATTTCAGGTTTTTACCCCATTTCAAGGAGCAAATTTCCACGTGAATTAGGGTTAGGATAGGCTCTGATACAGTAATACATAAACCCATGTATCTCATTCCCTTAATGCAGGTGAAGTTTCTTCCTTGCCCAGGGCATGGTTTAGCACAAGTCCAGGGAACTAGGCCCTCCCGCTCCACGCCATCAAGAGGCTACTACAACAAAACACCACAGACCAGCTAGCTTGCAAACAACAAATATTTATATCAAACTGTTCTGGAGGTTCAGAAGTTCAACCTCATGAGGCCAGCAGATTTGGTGTGGTGGCTGGTGAGAGCCTACTTCCTGGTTCATAGATGGCTGGCTACCACCTGGTGCCAAGGGACTAGTGATCTCTCTGGGATTCTTCTCCAAGGGCACTAATTCCATTTGTGAGGGCTCCAGCCTCATGAGCCCATTGCCTCCCAAATGTCCCACCTCCTAATACCATCACATGGTGGATTAGGATTTTGACATATGAATAGAATGGGGGTGGGGTTCAGTCCGCAGCAGGATTTAAAAAGGCCATCTCCAACATTGGGACTGACCTCCAAAGCAGGAACTGTGAGCCAAATCCCCAGATCTCTAACCCAGAAACTTCACCTGAGAATCTTGGTGTCCGTGACTTTCAACAGGTCATAGAAATCAGCCAGGCTTTAGCACCCCGTCAGGACCTTGAGCACAGAGCCATGTGGGCTCTTGTGAATTCCAGAAGGGATGTTGGAAACCCGGGAAGCCCCCTAATTGGGTTTGGGACCCAGTGGCCTGGTCACGGAGTCTGGAGAGAACTGTGGGGTGAGGGCTCACCTAAGCAAGGAACCAGACATCAGAAGCCTTGGGTTCAAGTCTTGGCTTACGTCTGAGTGGCCATGTCTTTGAGCTTCCATAGGAATGGGTACACTATGGGCGGTATGAAATGGTTTCAAGACTTAAGGAAGGTGAGGTTTAGGAAGACGCTTTGAAACTAAAAGGCACAAATACTACATAACGTGACTCATCTCTCTTCTGCCGAGCCCTTCCCCAACTTGGCTGACAGCTGACTTCCATTCAAAGATCAGGGTGAAGTAGCCCAGGGCAGCTCCTTCCAGCGCTGTTAGGTGGGAGTCTAGCTAGACAAAACCCTCCCTCAGGGACTCTTCGGAGGCCCCCACAAAGGTCTAAGGCTGGCAGCGCCAAAGTCTTGGGGGGGGGTTGTAGCTCATGGGCCCACCACATGATGGAGGGGACCAACCCAGGAAACCTTTTTCGGCATACACCGGACAAAGTCTGGACCCTACCCCTACCTCTGGCTCTTTCCCCAAAAGTTAGAATCACCCTCAGACCTCTGTCTTCACCCACCTGTCCCCAACCCGGGCCTTGGGATTTCTTTGTGTCATTATTTTGTCCCCAGTTTCCTAACTGAAGCTTTTCCTGCTGGGCCATGTGTCCCAGACCATGTCCTTCTGCCTCAGTCCCCACAACACTGTTTCCCAGAGCTGAACGGGAGGAATGGGGGGAGAAATCACCAAAGAAGAGCATCTTGATTTCAGCACGTCTGACCTTAAAAAAAACATCTCTCTTCTGACGTGTGTGGGGGACACCAGCTGCGTGCTTGGGAGTTTGGAGCTCCCTGGCTTCCGCCTCAGGCCAGGTGGGGAGCATTAGCTGACTCCCCTCTCGGGGTTTGCATCGGGGAAAGGCAGGGTTTGGACACAGTGGCCCTGCTCTAATTCTGAGATGGGGAACTGAGGCAGAGGAGAAGCAGCAGGTGAACGCCTGGCTGGCTGAGCCCTGCAGAGGTGGGCCTGGGCTCCTCCTTCCTCCCAGGCTTTAGCAAGGACACCCCAGCTATGCCCCCACTCGCTCCTTCTGCCAGGATAGATTTCAGGTGACAGTCTGTTTGCAGGGTCATCTGCAGCAGGAGAGACGAGGGGAGCAGGACCTCCTAGTCCTAGTGGAAGATCGCTGTGCCCTTGGCCTTTGACCTGAGCCCTCCTACAACCCCCATGTGGGGCTTTGAATGTTCAGCTCCCAGATCTTTTGAATTTTAGCCTCCGTCTTCCCCACAGTGGAGCGCCTTTATTTACCTCCCCGACCCCTGTGCCCCAAAGCCCTCTGGAGGCTGAATTCAAGTCCTGTGTCAATAATTTACTGGGAAGCTGAGGCTCAAGCAAACACATTTTATTTTTCATATAACGCGCCCACGAATACTTTACAGGGTAATAGCCTAGAAGTCTTTCGGCAGGACTTCCCTGTCCCGTGGAAGGGCGCTGGGCCCTCTGGGTTCCTGTGGAGGGCTGCACCCAGGTCTCCTGCAGACATGGGTTCGGGAAAGAGGGCGTGCCCTTGATCAGGGTGGAAAGTGTTCCCTTTGCTGTCCCTTATGGGACTTCAGACTTGGGAGCGCTGCCTGGTTTAGCTCAGAGTGCAACAACTGGTGTTTTTCTTTGGCATCTAACGCATGGCGCGGATGGCATTCCAGAAAGAACTTGGGCACTCTGCTGTCTGAGCAGGCTCGACAAAGGACACAACCATGAGGGGACGGCTGCAGGGACCCCCATTCAAAGTGCACAGGTAGCCTCCGTGGGGAGGCAGAGGGTGGGGGAGGCCACCATTATCCTCCTGGGACAGCTTGGGGAAGTGTCGTCAGATCAAGCAGCTCCACTCTGGGGTTCAGGCCCCTGTCCACCATACCTGGATTCTTTGGTTTTGCCCGGTGGCCCCTCCTTCTCTTTCTCCCCTCAGCCCCTCCTTTGTGTTCGGAGCCTGAGCACCAAGGTCACTCCACCTGGGACTTCTCCCATCTGTAAAGGGCTGAATCCTCTCTCCCCAGGGGAGACTTCCAGAAGGGCACCTTCTCAGCCTTCCTACAGTCCAGGGTCATCAGGGGGGAATAAGCCAGGGGGGAGCATGGAGCCTCACTCTTGGTAGGAGACACTGGGGCCCAGCGGACCTGGGAACCTGGCAGGTTGATGGTCTGCCACCAGAAACAGGTCCTGTACTCTATTCCCTGCCCCCACACACCACCTCCTGGGCCCGGGCGGGCTCTCCAGGGATCCTGGAGCCACCTCGATTGTCCAGCTCAGTCAGCCACCCAGACACTGGGCTTTCCAACGGGACAGTGCGGCACACGGCGGGGTGGGCCGTCCGCACCACCCCCAACCCCTCCCCTCCCGCACCTCCTTCCCCCCCACCTGGCATCTCTCCCTCCCTTCGGCCTCCTGGGCGCCCTCACTCTTCCTGCAGCAGGGGCTCTCGGTCCCCTTCCTGCACCCTGTCGTCGTCCTCCTTCTCCATGCAGCCCACAGTGGCAGCCAAGCCAGCGCCCACGCCGCCCCCGACCACGGCGGCCCCCGTGGCCCCCACCGCGGCTCCGGCCGCCACCATCCCGGCCTCGGCAGCCAGCGCGGCCGCGGCCATGCCCGCGCCCACCACGCCACCCGCCAGGCCCATAAGCCCGGCCCCGACGGCGCCCCCTACGGCGGCCAGGTGGCCACAGAAGCGCATGGTGTACGAGTCCATGAAGACCTTGGCCTCGGCCTGCAGCTCGGCCTCCAGGGCGTCCAGGGTCTGCTCTCTGCCCTTGCACAGCAGGGCGGCCCCGTGGCGGGCCAGGATGGCATCCTTCTGCGCGGCCAGGAGGTTGCGCATGGTGTCGGGCAGCACCCGGAGCGCGGAGAAAATGCGCTTGGTGGCCACGTCCTGCGGCGGGGAGACAGGAAGCGCGCTGACCGCCCACCCGGTAGCCCGGGGGCCTGGCCTCCCGCGCGGGGGCCGCGGCTCACCTGCTGCCGCACGTACTCCTCGAACTCCTTCTTGGCAGCTTCCACCGTCCTCAAGTCGTGCAGCTGGGCGGCCATCTGTCCACGGCAAAGCCAGGCTGCCTCCCTCCTCCCGCTCCCGCCCTCGGCTGCATCCCAGGGACGTCCCCCCCAGACCCTCCACCCTCCCCACCCCTGCCCCCTGTACCTCGTCTGCGGAGGCGAACCCGGGCCCAGTCCTCCCCATCCAGCCCGAGAGGTTCTGCGGGGACATCAGGGGAGGGGTCAGGGCGGGCAGGGGTTCCTCGGGCTCTCCGGGGCCTGGGGCGGGGATGGCGGGGGAGTGGGGGGCGCACCTTGATTTCCTGAGCTAACTGCTGCCCCGTGAGCAGGCGTCTGTCCCCCCTGGCCACCGGGCGGCCCTCGCTCCAGTAGCCCTGGCAGCGGCTCTTGGCGTGCTGGGGGGCTGCGCTCAGCACATCTGCCACGTAGGCACAGAGGTGGCCCAAATCGTCATCTGTGTCTGAGGAAGAGATTCCTCATGCTGAGGACACCCAGGGCTGGGCAGGACCGGGCTTTGGGAGGAGAAAGGGTGTCAGAGGGAGGGAGAAGCTCGCTGGGGCCAGGGGCCAGGGGGTGGCCTGGAGGAGGGCTCCCGGGGACACTCACCGCCGGGGCTTCCATGTCCTTTGCTGGCCCACTGCCGCCCCAGAGCGGGCAGGAGGTAACAGCGGGCTCGCCTCCCTTGGAGCAGCTCCTGAACCTTGGGGTACTTGCCGGAGGATTTCTGAGAGACGGATGCGGAGACCTCTGAGCTAGGGACCAGGCTCTTGCTCTTGGCATCCTCCCCCCACCCCTCCCCTTCTGCCGCATTCTCCCATCCCCCTTTCTTCCCCTCCTGCACCCCTCACCTGGATGATGTCACCCACGCAGCCCAGCCCGGCCTTGTTGGAGTGGGATGAGTCACGCACTAAGAGATCTAGGTGCTGGAAAAGAATGAGTCCTGACACCAGCAGCCAGTGGGCGGGGGGGTGGGGTGGTTAGGGTCTGGGGTGACAAGTTGAGAAATGGGTGTCTCACCTGGATTGGCACCATCCCATAATGCCTGCCCATCACCTCGGCCACACGGACAAACATCTGGGGATGAGGCACCAAGGGTCATGGCTGGGGTCACCCTGAGGACTATGGCTCCCTCCCCCCTGGGCCCACTGGGGGACCCCCATCCCCACCCCCACCCTGACACCCTCCCCATCCCCCACACTCCTAGCTCTGGGACTCTCGTGCCTCTCCCAACCAGGCATCTTGTGCTTCACCCTCTGCCCTCAAGCCCCCCAGCCCAGCTCCGGGTCACGAACTCCTAGGCCGGAAGTGAAGAGCACCCCAGGACAGCTGGTCCAGGTCCCGGCCTTATGGTCGGGGCAGGGATGCAGCAGCAGCCCAAGACCAGATTTCCTCCTCACCTCCAAATATTCCAGGTCTGTATCCTTCAGCTCCGGGGAGGTGTTGAGGATCTGGAACCAAGGAGAACAAGATGGAAGAGGGTCTGCAAAGGCAAAGAGATACTGGGAAGACCCCGGTGAGGAAGGAGCTCGCAGGCCGACCGTGGGGCCGGGACCCCGGAGACACCTGCCTAGGGGCCTCTGCAGCCTGCAGGGCCTGGGCTGGTCCTAAGGGACCAGGGACTGGAAGGCAGGCCCCAGGAATGGTCCTGCTGCCCCTGCTGTACCTTTGACTTCCCTTTTGAACTTCCGGACTGGGGGCATCCCTCCCTTGCAGGGGCAACCCCAGAATCTGTGCAGGGGTGGGGGGCTGCAGACACAGAAGTCTGGGAGATCAGGGTAAGCATCCAGAGCAGTCCCTAGACCAGCGTGGGGGGGGGGGGGGGGGCGTGGCCCCGACCTGGGGGGGGGGGGGGGGGGGGCCGCGCCGCCGGGCGCCGCGAGGGGGGGGGGGGGGGGGGGGGCTGTCATGTCCCAGTCCTGGAGAGAGCGAGCTGGAGCTGAGCCCAAGTGGCAGGACACCAGGTTACAGCGCCCTCACCTGGTAGGAGCTCAGCATCGTGGTGAGGGCACAGAGCTTGGTCCTGGTTTCTCTGCTCAGCTCTGGGCTCATGGCGTCCCCTGTGTCCACCAGGAACACGGCCACCTGCACAGGGGGCAGGGGAGGGGGGAGAAGAGCCAAGGGGTCAGGGCTGCCTCACTCCTCCACGCGCTCCCCCGTCCCTGCACTCTGCCCACCCCGTCTTCCTGTCCCTGCCCCCAAAGCTTCCTCCATTCCCCTCCCCTTTGTCTATGATCTCCCCATCCCCCCCAACCTCTTCACTACCCCGCTCCCTCACCCAATAATCTTCAACCCCGGTGCCCCTCGTGCCCTCACCTTCCTCCCCTCCTTCCCCAGCAGGAAGGGGTGACTCCACATCCATACGCCCCTCATGAGGCTATTGGTACCCCACCTGAATCCCTGCAGGGACCCCCCTCCTCTTGGCCAGCCGCCCTCCCCTGACTCCTGCAAGGCAAAAAAGAGAGCATCCATTGGTCCATGCGGCCCCCATTCCCTGCCCAAAGCCAGGCTGGGAGCACCCCCACCAAAACCTGCCCCCTCCCCCAGTCCCCTGCCCTGGCTCCCTGCCCCAGCCCCGCCCTCACCAGGCCGGGCAGGCCCCGGAGCAGGTGGTTGAGGAGGAAGGCCTTCCCTGAGTGCTGCTCCCCCAGGACAGCCAGGAGGCAGACAGGGGTGTCCCTGGCCAGGGGGTGCTTCAGGCAACGGTTGATGGCCCCCATCCTCAGGATGAGGCCCCCCCGAGGCATTGATTCGCACCAGCAGCAGTGGCTCGGCCCTCACAGCACAGGTCTCCTGCGCCAGGAGAAGGAAGTTTCCCTGAGCGGCCAGGCGGGGCCCATGGGACCCCAGACTCCGTTCCCCACCCTGATGTCCTAGAATAGGGCCAAAGCCGCCGGGTCCGTGGGAGATTGCAGCTGGGTCCCCCCACGCCGCACCTCCTCCCCAGCTGCCCTGCGCCCTGCACCGAGGCCTGGTCCCCCGCCGACCTGCAGCACAGCGGGCAGAGGCCTCTGCGGCAGGAGCTTCATCTTCTCCCCCAGACTCCGGAGGCCCCGCTTCTGCTTGCAGATTTTCCGGCACTCGGGGCAGCAGGGCGGCTCGCAGCCGGGGACGCGGTGTGTGCTGAAGCAGCGCGTGCAGAAGTCATGGCCGCAGTCCAGCGAGATGGGTTCCCGCAGCCTCTCCAGGCAGATGGAGCAGGCAGGAAGCTCCCGGGGCGTCGCAGGCCGGGACCCCAGGCCCAGCTCCAACTTGGGGAAGGGCGTGTGGGACCTAGGGTGGGGTGGGGCGGCAGAGCAGACTGTTGGGAGCTGCCTGGCGGGGGCGGGGGGCGGTGTGCAGGGAGTACAGGCCGGGAGTTTGGGCGTGCAGGGTGCTCCCGGAGAGGCCACATTCTGCCTGTTCCTCACTGACTTGGACCCCAGAGCCAGGGACCCCAGAGTGGGGACAGCAGAGCAGTGGGGAGACATGGGATCAGTGCTCCAGGCAAGGAGAAGCCGGGATGGAGTCCTAACCCTGCCCCCCCACCACGGTGAACTTCTGCACGACTGATCCTGGGCCCTGGATTCCTAACCCGCCAAGAGGAGAGGTTAGCAGCCCCTGCCTCATGGGGCTGTTAGGGTGCCTGGTGCCGGGTACAAATGCTCCCCCAAACCCCTCTCCCACAGCCTTGCACTGCAACGGCTCCCAGCAGGAGTCACTGGCTTAGGCCAGACCCCCCCAGGAGTGACACCTGCATACCGTAGGACCATCAGGAGAGGGTGGGGGTCTCCCAGTGGTGGGGCATATGGCCCTGTTTTTTATAAGATCCCTTTTGCGCTCCTTCTCGGAGCTGGATTTGGTCTCCGAGCTGTACCCACCGGATTCTCCCTGTCTCTCCCTCCACAGCCAGTCAGGGCCAGCTTTGAGACCTCCCTTGGGGCAGCCTTCAGGAGGCTGGTGACCACAGGGCCCGGGTTCCTGGACTCATGAACAGTGAGCAGGCCTTGGAGCAGTCCTGCCGGCAGGCCCTGCCACTTACCAACTGTTGCGACTGCTTCCCATGAAGCTCCGTTTTCTCTCCTTGGAGACAAAATTGGGGGGGGGGTGGTTTGGAATAAAACATTATCTAGAAGAGAATCCAGATTTCTGTCCTCCTGGGTCTCAGTGGCCTCCATCCCCCTTCCGCAGACCCATCCCTCGTCCCCAGGTGGCCCCTTCCCACCCCCACCTGTCCTCCCCCCCAGATCTCAGGCCCCAAGACTTGCCTGTTTGCTGAGCCGGTGACAAAAGGAGATGATTGACAAGGCGGACCTCGGCATGGGGGGGCTGGGAGTGGGGAGAGGTCTGCAAACAGAGAGAGGAGGCCCGAGGCAGAGACCCGGTCAGCGGCAGCAGGGATGGCTTTCCTCCTGGAGGGGCCAGCTGAGCTGCGGCAGGTGGAGGGTGGGTGGGTGGGTGGGGGATGGTCTCCCCAGAGGAGCCGACCCGGACTCGTCAGAGCTGGAAAATAGATGTGACAGTCAGGGAAGAGGAGGCTGCCTCTGGACTCACCCCAGGGGGAGGAGACAGGACTGCGGGAACCAGGGCTCTGGAGGAGGGAGGGACGGAGCCAGGCCCAGAATCCCTGGCAGAGGCTGGGATGCAGGCGAGCGAGGTGGTGAGTCGCCATGGAGACAGAAGGGAAAGATAAGGACAGGGAGGGGGGAGGAGAGATGGAGAGAGAGAAGCCATATGGGTGCATAGCAGAGATGGAGCCGTGGGCAGGCAGTGCCCCTACTGGTCCAGCCAGGGTTCTTCCGGGGCCACGAGCACGGTGTGCAAAAGGAGGGGTGTGGGAAATGGGGGACGGCACCGCCAGAGCTGACCTGGAGAGAGAACGGGAGCCTCCCTTCCCTCACTGGAGGATCATTTCACTGAGCACCTGTTCTATGTGGGGCCCCAGGATGCTGGCCTAGTGCATGTGGCCCTGTGCATTCCCTCCCAACCAGGCTCGGCTCGCTGGTGCTGAGTCCCAGCTGCAGCTCCCCCCAGCCCCCTGACGTCTCTGACATTGGCTGTGTGTCCCTTGGTGTCTTCCTGCTCCCATGGCTTTCACCCTACAAGCTTGTGACTGTCATCTCTGGACCTTCTAACTGCCTCCTGGCTGGGCTCTTCCCATCTGCTGCCCAGTGCACAGCAAGCATCATCCCCCCTGAGTCCCGCTGCTCCATGCTGCTCCATGCGGCTCCAACACTGGCCATGGCTCCCTACAGCTCTCAGATCAAAATCCAAACCTTCTGGCCTGCATCTGTGGGCCTGAAACTTCCTCTCCGGGCTTTGCCCTCTCTTACCCTTCTCTGCTTCTGTACCTTGGCTCCATGTTCCCCCTGCCTACTGTAAGGGGCTCCCTGTCCTCCCTCCTAAGAGACCCAGCTCAGATGCCATCCCCTCCTGGAGCCTCCCTGGCTCACCTTCCCAAATGGATGTGACCTTGCCATCAGGTGGCTCATGGCCAGGCACCTGACTGTGATCGGTTCCGAGCGGCTGCTCCAAGGCTTGATTCCCAGGGGCCCTGAGTGCTTCCCTTCACTCCTCTGAGCTCTGATGGGTCACAAGCACATACAGAAAGCCACTTGCCCAGGGGAAGTTATTCTTAAGCCCGAGTTGCCGGAACACAGAGGAGAAGCGGGATGGATTCACCTGGAGAAGTCCAGTAGAGACGCCCGCCCCAGCACGGCGAGGCTGGTTATCACTCACCGTTCACTCTGGTCTTTCACACTTGGAAACATGATGGCACTGGTCATGCACCCAAGAAGCTGGCCCTGGTCACTCTGGCTTGCTGTGTGGATGAGGGATTAGAAGGATGGGGCTGGAGGTGGGCGGGGCGGCCAGCTACAAAGGCTGGGGCCCCCACCCAGGCCAGGCACTGAGAGAGCCGCTTGCTGTCAGCGACTGTGGGGACTGGCCCAGCAGAGTGACAGGCCAGGGAAACACATTCCATCCTAGGGCTGAGAGCCCTCCTGCTCCTCGAGGAAGGTCTGGCCTCCAACCCTTTGCTCTTAGAGGCCCCTGCTGGTATCTGGGACTCGGAGGGGCACCCCTTGCCCAGGGAGACCAGCTGTGGGGGTGAGGTGTGGATGGCCCCATTCTATCCATGAGGCTCTTAGGCCTGTGATGTTTCTATGGTCTCCCAGAAGGGCTGAAATCTGAGAATCTCCAAACTACAAGCAGAAAACATCACAGTAAACGTAATACGTGCTGAGTTTGGCGCTTGCTTCCCTCTACCTGATGTCAACTGGTAAGACCAACCCGGCTTATCATCCAGGAAGTCAGATTCAAGTCAGGAGTGCCACCGAGTCCAGAAACGTTTCCTGAGCACCTGCTAAGTGCTGAGCGCCGAGCTAGATCCTGGGATTGGTGTCATGCGCTCCTACACACTAACAAGTAATTTCTTTTTACCAAATTCACCACTGTAAAGATTATACAGATCCTCTTTCAAAAATTCAGGGCAGGGGCGCCTGGGGGACTCCGTCGGTTGAGCATCTGCCTTTGGCTCAGGTCATGATCTCAGAGTCCTGGGACTGAGTCCCGCATGGGGCTCGTTGCTCAGCAGGGAGCCTGCTTCTCCCTCTGCCTCTGCCCCTCCCCTCAACTCTCTCTCAAATAAATAAATAAAATCTTAAAAACAAACAAATAAATAATTCAAGGCAAAAAAATATCAATTCCATGTGGGCTCTGGGCAAGCTTTGTTTGGGCGTGTCTGCTCTGATGAGGAGGGAGATTTCCCCAAGGTCAAAGTTTGGGAGGATTGCAGGTAAACCCTGCCCAGGAAGGGAGACCAAGAGACTAAGAGGTGGCCTGGTGCCCCTGGGCAGGACCACAGTGTCTGGAAAGGAAAGGAGGAAACTCTGGTCTGCCTTGCCCCTTGGTTTCACAGTCCCCAGCCCACGCCAGGGACCATTAGGGTCAGGAAAGGTCCCACTGAGCCAGGCCTGGCCCTGCAAGGAAGACAGGCCTCCAGGGTGCTCCTGAGTGACTTCAGAGAAAGCTGAGCCCATAGGGAGAGGCTGG
Source organism: Enhydra lutris kenyoni (assembly GCF_002288905.1). Taxonomy (NCBI): domain Eukaryota; kingdom Metazoa; phylum Chordata; class Mammalia; order Carnivora; family Mustelidae; genus Enhydra; species Enhydra lutris. The sequence goes on along the minus strand of NW_019154181.1, from coordinate 2,093,059 downwards.
GGCCAGAGGGTGGCCCTGGGTTTCAGAAGCCTGTACTATGGAGAGGGGGTGAATTTGTTCATTCCTTTACCCCACAAACGTGATGTCTCCTCCCATTCTGCGGGCCCAGCTCCCAGGGGCCCAGCTCAGGCCGCTGACCTCCTGACCTCTGGCTCCAGCTTCCAGCCTAGGGAGAGGTGGGGGGAGTCGCTTCCACCTAAGGACGGTCTCCCAGACTGTGCCCCTGTTTGGGAAGGCTGCGGGGTTCCCTGATGCAGGCGGGAGCTGGTACACACACACACACACACACACACACACACACACACACACTCGCATGTGTGTCAAGGCCCTCCTACTTGTGCGTGCTCACACATGAGCTCACACTTACTCCCACATACACACACAGGAGCCACATGCTCCTACCCATGGATGTTGTCCACACACCCTACGTGCATGAACTCGCCCTGCGTAACAACCTACGAGGGAAGGACTACATTACTCCCATTTTGTAGAGGAAGAAACAGGCCAGAGAGGTTGAGTCACTTGTCCAAGGTCACACAGCCATTCATGGCAGAGCTGGAATCCAAACCCAGACAGTCAGGCTCCCACACCCATGCCGTTGGTTTTCTGGTGGCAGAAGTCATGTCTGCTGTCATCAGCCTGGAGAGGAGTTTGTGGTCTTGCTGTGTCCCACTATGCAATCGCTGACTTCTGAGAAGGAAAGAAACATTGGCCCAGGCCTGGTCTAGGTGGAGATTGGAATTAGGAATCAGGTAACTTCGTTGTGGGTGGTTCTGATCCCAGCTTGCTGTGTGACCTTGGGCAAGTCACTGATCTTCTCTGGGCCTCAGTTTCCTGATGTGTAAGTGGAAGGGGGATCAATGAGACCAGAGCGCCTGTCTGCTGAAGAGTTCTGCTCCTCTCCTGCCTCCCTGACCTAGAGCTTCTGGAGGGCATGGGGGAGGCCGGCACTCACCAGGAAGCCTGGGGTAGTAGACACAGGTGAGCACTGTGTCCCTCCCCGTCCAGCCTCGCTATCTGGATAGCTCACCCTCCTCTCTGCTCCTAGGAACTACTGCCAGCGAGGTGCAGACCACCGCGGGGGGGGGGGGTCATCACACCCTCCCTCACTGTCACTGCAATCCAGCCATCCCCATCCCCTGGCCTCCACCCAGCTCCCCAAGCACTTTCTGCTGGGTGACCGGCTGGGAAAAAGTGAAGGAAACAAGCCCCCATCTGGGGTGGAGAAGACATCCTTCCACCCAACTCCGCCCTGAACCCAGCCGTGCTGCTCTCCACTTCCCAGTCCCTGCCCTCTCCGCCCACCCCCAAGCCTGAGCCCTGGCTTCCCTCAAGAGCCCCACAACCCTGTCCATGGTACCTCTCCCTGAATGCAAACAGCGCTCTCTGGTTGTGGCCAAGACAAGACTCTGTCATTCCCTGTCTCCCATTTCTCCCACAGCTTCTTCCTCCTCCTCAGTCTCTCCAGCAGACTCATGGGCCACTCCTGGACTAGGAAGTCTGTGAAGGTCTCTACTGCAGATAGAGCCCAGAAATCATGAGCATTGAACCCAATGTACTGTGTATGGACCCCACCCAGTGTGTCCCAGAGGCCTGCCAGGTGAGTGAGGAGTCCACTCACACACCTATCCATGTATCCTTCCATCCATCCATCCACCCACCCATCCATCCATCCACCTATCCATCCATCCATCCATCCATCCATCCACCTATCCATCCATCCATCCATCCATCTATACATCCATCCATCCATCCATCCATCCACCTATCCATCCATCCATCCATCCATCCATCCATCCACCTATCTATCCATCCATCCATCCATCCAACCATCCATCCACCCATCCATCCATCCATCCATCCATCCATCCATCCATCCATCCACCCATCCATCCATTCTCCATTCCTCCAACCCTCCATTATGCATGCACTGATTATCTACCCATTTATTCTCTACTTATCTACCCACCTACCCAGTGAGCCAGCTACTCATGCATCATCCATCATTAATTCTTCCATGTCTGCACAATTCATTTCCTATATTCTTTCATCCATCCATTCCCCCAGATATTCATTCATACACCTTCCCAAGCATGGGCATAGGCATGATTTCCTCCATCCACTCACCCCCTCACCCATCCTCTCCTGCACCCACTTGCCCCTCTCTCTATCCATCCCCCCACCCACTGCCCCCATCCATCTGCCCACCCACCCATGCCTCCATCCATCCATCCACCCACCCACCTGTCCCCCAATCCACCAACCCACCTGCCCATTCATCCATCCTTTTAGTCATCACACAACCTTGAGTCTGTTCATCCAATCTTCCTTCCTTCCTTCCTTCCTTCCTTCCTTCTTCTCTTTTTCTTTCTTTCTTTCACTTTTTTCTTTTTCTTCTTTTAAGATTTTATTTATTTGACAGAGAGAGAGATCACAAGTAGGCAGAGAGGCAGGCAGAGAGAAAGGGGGAAGCAGGCTCCCTGCCAAGCAGAGAGCCCGATGCGGGATTTGATCCCAGGACCCTGAGATCATGACCTAAGCTGAAGGCAGAGGCTCAACCCACTGAGCCACCCAGGTGCCCCCCAATCATCCATTCTTACACCTATCCACCCATATTGCAAAAATATATCGAGCACTATATGCCAGGCATCATGCTGGCCCTGGGAGTATACTGAGGAACTTTCATGTGCTTCCAGTCCAGTGGGTGAGGCAGAAAATTCATTAGACAGGTCCTGGGTGATAAGCTGTCTGATGAGGGTGAGTGAGGGCTGAGTCAGGAGGACCACACAAAGACAGCTCACGCAGATCTGGACATCTGGGAAGGCACATCTCCCACAAGGCAATGCCCAGGCTAAGCCTGGAGGAGGAACACAAGTTGGCCAGCAAGGCTATGGGTGTGGGATGACAACATTTCTGGCAGGGATGCCAGCACGTGCAAAGACCCTGAGGTGCCAGAAAAAGAGTCTCACTTCTGGAGCCTGTATAGCAAAGAGAGGCAAGGGGAACAGGGACCAAGGCATCCAGAGGCACGTAACCCTCCCAGCCTTTGGCATCATCCCTCATGCCCAGCCCCACAGGGCTCTCTTGAGGGGCTCAAGAGCCCACTCTTCTGTCAAGCCAACAGCCCCTGGGAACTGTTGGATGTGGTGAGCTGGGCAGGGCAGGTGCCGCAGGAGGCCCAGCGGTCCTGGCCCTTGAGATTGCGCTCCCTATGCCCAAGGGACCCAGTGGCCACCCTTGCTCTCACCCTGGCCCTCACCAAGGTACCTCCATGCCAGGCCCCCTTGTGTAAGCATCAGAGACCCAGTCCACGCAGCTGGGCCCGGGGGGGCAGGCCTCCTTCAGCTGAAGGACAGCAGTGGGACCAGAGCCAGACCAGAGACAGCAGAGCTGGAAGGAGGTGCCAACTCCCCCAGCACCTGCCACACGTGGAGAGAAGACAAGGTAGCCACTAAACAGACAGTCCCTCCCAGGGTCCCTCAGTCCTCTTTCAGCACAGATGGCCCCAGCCCTGCCCTGAGACCTCCCCTTGGATAGCAAGGCCCATTCCAGGCTGCAGCCCAGATGCCCGAAACCCTGATGACAGCAGGGGGAGGCTGCGGCCAGCTCAGTCAGGAGGCCACAGTTCCCCATCCCACAGATGGCCATGGTCACAGGTGGTATCTAGCTTTGACCTCTGTGTTCAGAGCTGGGAGGGGGACAGTCAGCGGGGAGGGACACCAAGTCCAATCCCTGAACTCTACAGCTGGGAAGGAGACAGTCCAGATGTCCTGGCTGCACCTCTCTTCAGCTTGCCAGCTTCTGGAACCTTCTGTCAGCAGCTAGAGGAAAGTCTGAGCTCGCCAGCCGCCTTCTCAAAGCCCCCATCATCAATTTGATCTTAGGATTCCTAAAATGCTTTTCAGAATAAAAAACAAAATCCAACATTTTTTAGCAGTTTAGGACCCCCAGCAGGCTGCCACGTGACCTGCCTCCCTTGATTCCCACCTCAACACAGTGATTATTAGCCCCACTTTCTGAACCGGGAAACTGAGGTTCAGAAGGCTGAGGAGACCTTCCAGTGCCAGGCCTAGCAGGAGGTACTGGGCTCCCTGACTCCCAGGTCTATGCCACCCCTTCCACCTGCCTCCCTCCCGCCCCAGGTTTCCTGTACTTTAGGGTGTCCAGAAGATCTCTCTACTCCCCTGCCTGGGACACCCTCGCCATTCTCACCCAGGTCCAGGTTGGCTCCGACTTCCTGCAGGGAACCTTCCCCATCCCTTCCTCTCCTCCCCTTTGCTTCTCAAAGATAGAAAAAGCCTCCTCTGTGCCAAACAAGCATGGGCCTGGATGCAGGCGCTACACGTAACAAATGGGGTCCCTGCCCCCCAAGGAGCTTAAATCAAGAGACAGGCAGCCACCCCTCCACAGGGCCGGGGTGGTACGGAAGCCCAGGGAACTGTGGGCCCCTGCGGAAGTCCCTCTCCCAGCCTTGGAAGCCGCTGAGCTCACTGTTGCCCAATGAGGACCCTGGGGAGAAGGGGGATTTCAGGCCCCATGCAAAGGCCCGTCTGGGTACAGCACAGCATGGGGACTGGGGGCAGAGTAGACACAGGGCGAGGGCGCCCAGAGTGTAATGAGCAGAACATAGATTGCAGACGACCACTGAGACGCCCTGCCTGCATGACGCTGGGAGCCACAAATGATCTGCAGCAGGCAGCCTGTGATCAGATCCATGTCCCCGAACTGTCACTTTGCCTGCTTCGTCTCTGGGAGGAGGCCGCTTATGGTTCTGGAGAGCTCTGGCTCTTAACCGCCTTTGAGGATTTACCTAGTCCTCCAGCCCGTCCCCTAGCGACAGAGCTCAAGCACAGACGGCCAGCGCTCCACGGTCACGGTCACGGTCACGCGCAGTGCTGGGATGAACATCCCCGTCCTGACAGCACGTCCCCCCTAGATCATCTGAGCTCCAGACGTCCTGACCATCACGGTGCATCATCACGAGTCTTGATCTTTGCCAAGTGCACCTACACGTGTTGAAGATGCTTCTCGCGGTCTGCGCGGCATTCCAAGTTCACGCCTGGGGTTTGAGGTTATCCATCTGCTTTGTCGACTCACAGAGAGTTGTGGTTTTTCTTTTTTCTTTTTCTTTTTCTCTTTTTTTTTTTTTTTTTTTTGCCTTTTAAAGGGGAAGATTTAAAGCCTCCTAAATACCCAGTTATAAATAGATAGTTGATGATTATATAATTCATCATAACCTTGGGCTACTTAGGTGAAGCTGTTGCGGGTTGCTGGGCACCCAGAGGCCTGTCCCTTGGACTGAGTCCATTCCTGATTAGAATCCAAGCTCTTACTGGGGCGCCACGGAGGGGGCTCAGTCGGTGGAGTGTCCGAGTCTTGATTTTGGCTCAGGTCACGATCTCAGGGTAGTGAAATTGAGCCCCACATCCGGGTCTGTGCTGGGCATGGAGCCTGCCTGAGATCCTTTCTCCTTCTCAGCGCCCCCCCCACACACATACTGCGCATTTGTACTTCCTCTCCAAAAAAAGTAATTAAATAATTAATTTCTTAAATTAAATAAAAAATAAAAAGAATCCAAGCGGGGGCACCTGGGTGGCTCAGTGGGTTAAGCGTGTGAGTGGGTTAAGCGTCTGCCTTCGGCTCAGGTCATGATCCTGAGGTCCTGGGATCGAGCCCCACATCGGGCTCCCTGCTCCATGGGGAGTCTGCTTCTCCTTCTCCCTCTGCCCCTCACTCCCTTTTGTGATCTCTCTCTTGCTCCAATAAATAAATACAAATCTCAAAAAATAATAAAAAAAGGATTCCAAGCTGCTGCTGATTTTCTCATATGAGAGATAGAAGGGATACATGGCACCTGCCAGATGCCAGCCACAGGCCCTCGCCTGCAACAGACGGAGCTCGGCCCAGGGGCTCCCCCTGGCCTCCCCTTGGCACAGCCCACAGCAACACTTAAGGCCCCGGGCCCTGTGGGTTGTGGGCAGGGAAGGACCCACAAGGAGCAGCACTTCCCACGGACCTCAGAAGAGAAGACCAGGTGAGGAGGGACAGGGGCACTGCAGGCGGAGGGAGGAAACCCACAAAGATCAGGAGGCCCCTGCCACTTTCCGGTTGGAAAGGTTTCTGGTGTAGGAATAAATGACATCATGCCAATACAGGGTTATGGAAGCTGAGGCCTATTTTGAAAATTTACAAGGGATGCCTCGAGCAACGAAGAAGTCATTCGGTCTAAAGGGGAGGCCCTGGTGTCGCCTATGATGGGTCCTGTGTGAATCGGATGGGGCTGGCATAACACGGACCCAGAAAGGCGGTGGGGATTAAACAACAGAAGTTAATTTTCTGACAACTCTGCAGGCTAGAAGAAGTCCAAGATAAAGATACCAGCAGGATTGGTTTCTTCTGAGGCCTCGTCCCTTGGCCCGTAGATGGCCGCCTTCTCCTTGGGTCTTCACGCAGCTGCTCCCACGAGTGTCCCAATCTCCTCTTCGAGTAAGGACACCAGCCATTGGACTAGGGCTCACCCCAATGACTTCATTTTATCCCAATTACCTATTTAAAGGCTCTATCTTGGGGATACCTGACTGGCTCACTTGGAAGAGTGTGCAACTCTTGGTCTCAGGGTCATGAGTTTGAGCCCCATGTTGGGTGTAGAGATTCCTCAGGTTAAATCAACTTAAATAAAATAAAGAAATAAATAGGTCTATTACAGTTCAAAAATGGATTGAAAATTATTTTTTTTAAAAAACCATAAAGATGAAGAAGACTCCATCTCCAGATACAGTCACACTCTGAGACACGGGGGGTTAAAACTTCAACCTATGGATTTTGAGGGAACACAATTCAGCTCGTAAGAGGCCCCAAGTGGATGACAAGCACGTGAACATGGGGAACGTGAGGAAAGAAGCTTGGAGGGACTGGCAGGAGCTAGAAAGGACCTGGCTGCCAGGCTAAGGAAACTAGACTCTGTCCCCTAAAAATAAAACTGGGAACCAGAAGAGTGGAGTTTTCTGCAGAGCATTTGGAGGCTGGCTCTGGCGGTTGGCGTAGAAGATCAGAAGGGGGGAGAAGCCGGGGGCCAGTCTGTGGGGGTTGGGAGAAGGGGCAGGAGGCACCCGGAGACTCGTTAACCCTCACAATGGCCTGAGATGAGAATTAACCCTTCCCCCATTGTACAGATGAGGAAAGTGAGGCTTGCTGGGGCGGGGGAGGTTAATGACTTCCTCAGGCTTTACATCCGTTCTTTCACTGAAGCTTCAAGCAGCTGAAACAGTCAGGCCTGCGCTGCCCCAACAGACATCTCCTGAGTGTGAGGAAAGAGGAGAGAAGCCAACATTCAAATATGAGGAGGTAGGAAGGTGTGCTGCAAAGGCAGGGTCAAGCAGGAGGTTGGGGTCAGCAGGAGAGGAAGAAGGAGGTGATTGTGGTGATCACGGGGACTTCTGGAAGCCCCCCAGGCACCTTTCTGGAGGTTCACTGGCAGGGGTCCTGGGCTGCTGGCAGCTGACCCCCTTCACGCACCATAATCCCCCCAGATCAGATCCTAGACTTGGCTCCAGAAACCTCCGCTCCCCTGCACCACCCCCTTCCGACTCCCATGCCGCCTACCCAGGTCTGGACCATCCAGGCCGTCAGCCAAGGCGCTGAGAGTCATAGCCAGCTGGCCCCTGAGAAGCAAACTTCCCATCACAGACTCTGCCCGGCTGGACCCACGTCCCCCAGCGCCTTGCAGCTGGACGTAGGCAGACAGCCAGACGGAACAGAGCCAGGGGCCGGCGGCAGTCCAGACCTCTGCGTATGGACCTCCCTGGCCAGCTGCTCTAAACCTTCCTTCAGCTGGACCAGACCAGCAAGGTTGTGGGGTACTCTGGGCAGCACCCAGCCTTCAGCATCCAGCAGGCCTCAGCTCAAGTACTGGTTCCACCTAGCTCCCTGGGCCAAGTCACGCCCCTCACTCAGGCTCAGTTTCCCGGCAGGAAAACTGAAGATACTAATTGCTCCTCTGCAGGGTCTTTGCAGAAGTCTTAACATGCAGTTGGTGCTCGATAAATGCTAGCCGTGAATCAGCCTTGGAGGCAAGCCTGGTGGTTCACCTCACTGAGCACCCATTCCCCCAGGTGCCATCCTCCCCTGCTTTTCAACAATGAGTCTGGAGGGCAAAAGGGCAGCAGTTCCCCGTGCTGATCAGGCAACCCAGGCCACTCCATCCCAACTGATGTCGCAGGGCTAGAGAGGAGGGGACACAGTCAGCTGAGAGGCCTGAGCAGACCTGGGAGTGATCCACAGACCCCAGACCTCAGGCCACCCCCACCCACCCACCCACCCACAGTGGCCACTGGGAACAGATGACTGGATGAGAAGCCCACTCCCTCCCCACCTCTCACCAATCCACCCTCCATCCCAGCCAGCCGGGGCTATTTAAAGAACCTAAATCAAATTTAGTCCTTCCCAGGACTGGAGAGCCTGCTGAACCGCTAGAAGTGTGTCATGGAGGTGGCGGTGAGCGGGTGTACGTGTCTGTGAAGACGGGTCTGCCATGCTGGATGTAAGTTACACCTCATTATAATCTGTTTAAGGAATTTGTTCTTGCAGGAAGATCCGTAGACCTGCTTCTTCTTATTCCTGTGCAAAATACAAGAAACTGTGTACCTTAGCGACTGTCAGAGAACGAAAATTCAACTAAGTGGACTGAAATATCTAATTGGCTCTAGTCACCAATTCCCCCATACCAGATAGAAGGGTAGTCCAAGGAGTCGCACAAAATGGAAGGCTTTTTTAGGTGGTAATGTGTGGGACAGGATGTTATTAGCAAAAGACTGTTTCAGGCAAGGTCCCCTTCTCTTAGGGGAAGGCAGGGGGTCTTCTGGAGCAGATTACCTCACTGGCGCTGACCAGAAAATTCCAGATGGATTGGTTTAAAATTCTCCTCTTGGGAGAGGCGGAAACTGCAATTAGGTTAGGTATTCTTGGTGGGGCTGAACACAGTGATGCCATTTTGGCTCTGTGGTTTCTTTTTAACAATGTACAGAAGAGACTCTGAAAGGTAGAGAAAAGAAAGCAGACAGCCTGGGCACCTCGGAACCCAAGGAACGACACAGAGGTGCGTGCCCTGGGTTTTCTTTTTGTCTCACTGTCACAGATGGGGGCGCTGGAGAAGCAAGCGATCTGGAAAGGGCTGTGGGAGCAAAGAAAGCAAAGTGCCCCTAAATAAGCCTGTCTCTTTAGCCAAGCTCCCAAAAAGGGACAGCCTGGCAAGACAGGACAATATATACTCCAGCCGGACAACATGGAAAAGATGCAGCCCCACCCCCAATCACACCGGCAGATGTGCCAGCTTACCTGGTTAGTGGCAGAGAAGGTCAGGTAGGGAGGTTTAACTTTTCTCCCAGCCAGGATCCAGTGCTCTACCATAGAGGCCACATGGGGAACCAAAGCTCTGACCCATCCAGCAGTCACAGGGAGCCCCCGCTGGGGTAGAGAGGCAGAAGGAGAAACCTGGACTTCTCCCTTCACCTGGCATACTGAAGCAGTGCCCCCTTTTTCCCTGCCAGAGGGGTGTCAGAGAAAGCCAGCTAAGAGAGGTTTAAATAGGACCCAGTGTCTCATAACATAATCAGAAAATGGCCAGGTTTCATTAGAAAATCACTCATCATACTGCTGCAGGCTGGCTGAGTCCGAGGACCCAGAGGGGGTCTTCACGACCAGCCAAGAGGGTCCTTGGCTTTGCACAGGCTAGGAATCGAACGTGAGCCAAGGGAAAATGAGAACATAGTCTATTAAAGTTGTAGAGAGAGTGTAGATACAGAAAGAGGTCTGGTAAACTCAGAAAAGAAAGAAGAGGGAGTCTTTGTATTGAGGATGGCGGTCTGGGGCATGAGCCCTCTCCATCAGAAATCCAGGAACAAAGATAAGCTTTTAGGTGTTCTCGGTAAGTCAGCTCTTAGTAAGTCAGTTGTCTTGGAAAACCTTCATGACAACTTTGCCTGGTCAATCCTTTGATGTTATCTATTGTGCTGGAAGACCCCAAAGAAATCATTAACTCTTGACCTTGACAAGGGCGACATACATTATCTGCTCTGTACAGCCTGTATAAGGCAGGGGTACAGGTCCTAGCAAGAACACGAGCAGGAAAAAGAGCAAAATTAAAAACAGGTTTTCTCTCTTTTTTTAAAAATGGGGACCCTTCAGTTTCTCTGCCTCAATGCCAAGAGCCAGGAAGATCTCATGGTGAATAAAAAGACCAATCAATGGAGGCTGACAGCAAGAAGACAGAGATGATAGAATGACCTAGCAGAGATTTGTTTTTTTAAAGATTTTATTTATTTATTTGATGGAAAGAGACATGGCAAGAGAGGGAACACAAGCAGGGGGAGTGGAAGAGGGAGAAGCAGACTCCCCTGCTGAGTGGGGAGCCTGATGTAGGGCTCGATCCCAGGACCCTGATCACAACTTGAGCCGAAGGCAGACACCTAACCACTGAGCCACCCAGGTGCTCCTGATCTAACAGAGATTTTAAAGCAGGCATGACAAAATGCTTCAGTAAGCAATTATGCACACACTTGAAACAAATGAAAACATAGAAAGCTTCACCAAAATAAATAAATAAATAAATATGCTTCAACAAACAAGTACAAACACACTTGAAACAAATGAAAATGTAGAAAGGGGCACCAAAATAAATAAATAAATAAATAAATAAATAAATAAATAAAGTCTCTAAAGAAGAATCAAATGGAAATCTTAGAACTGAAAATAGAATAACAAATATAAAGCTCAATGGACAGGCTCCACAGCAAAATGGAGCAGACAGAAGAGAACCAGTGAACTAGAGATAAAACAACAGAAATTACCCAATCTGACAACTCAAAGGAAAAGAGATGGGAAAATAATGAACAGAGTCAGGGACCTATGCAACTATAACAAAAGGTCTAACATTTGTGTCACAGGAGAGGAGGGAGGGGCAATAAAGGTACTCAAAGAAATAATGGCTGAAAACTTCCCAAATTGGAAAAGAGACATAAACCTACAGATTAAGGAAGATGAGCAAACCCCAAACAAGATAACCACTGCCCCCCCAAATTCAAGGCAAGACACTCCATCATTAAACTTCTGAAAACTAAAGACAAAGAAAAATATTTAAAGCAGTCAGAGAAAAACAACACATTTCTATAGGGGAGAACAATTCAAATGACCACAAATTTCTCCTCAAAAGCCATGCAGGCAGAAGGAAGCAGCACAATATTTTTCAGGAAGGAAAAGATCTCCAGACCCACATGGTTTCCCTAGAGAATTCTACCACATTTTTAAAGAAGAATTAACATGAATTTTGTACAACGTCTCCCAGAAAAAGGAAGGAGGAGGAACCATTTCCCAGTTCATTTATAAAGCTAGTACTGCCCTATACCACAACCAAAGACAGTTCTAAAAAAAATAAATATCCAGACCAATATACCTCATGAACAGATGCGAAATTCATTAACAAAATATTAGCAAATAGAATTCAGCAATATATAGGAAGAATTATTCACCATGACCAAGTGGAATTTATTCTAGGGATGAAAGTTCAGTTCAGTATTTGAAAACCAATCAATACAATCCATCATATGAACAGACTAAAAAACAAAAGTCATATAGTCATATTAACTGGTGCAGAAAAAGCGTTTGATGAAATTCAACACCCAGTGAAGCTCTGGGTTTAAAAAAAAAAAAAACCTCTCAGAAAAAATGGTATGTACGGACAATCCCTCCACTTTATAAAGAGTATCTACAAAAACCCAACAGCTAAAATTATACATAATGGTGAAAGACTGAATGCTTCCCCGCTAAGATCAAGATCTAGGCAAGAATGTCTGCTCTTACTACTCTCACTCAACATAGTAATGGAAGTTCTAGCCAATGCAATAAGGGAAGAAAAGGAAATTTAAAGGTATATAGGTAGGAAAGGACAAAAATGAACTTGTCCCTCTTTGGAGATGATATGATTGTCTAAGTAGAAAATCCCAAGGGATCCACCAAGAAAGAGCCAAAACCTCCTTGAAGGAATAAGTGAGTTCAGCAAAGTCAAAGGATATAAGAAGAACATACAAAAATCAATTCTATTTCTATAGATTAGCAATGAGTACATGGAAATTAAAAATAGAATTTTTTACAATATTTGAGTATTTATGGTTACACTTTAATGAGTACTTAAGTATAAATTTAACAAACCACATGCAGGGTTTTTATGCTGAAAATGACACAACTCCAAAAACAGAAATTAAAGATCTAAATAAATGGAGAAACAAACCAAGTTCGTGGATAGGAAGACTCAACATAGTAAAGATGTTGATCATTTCTCCCCAAATTAACATCTAGGTCTAAAGCAATTCTTATAAAAATCCCAGCAAGACATATTTGTACATACACATAAGATTATTCTAAAATTTATGTGGAAAGGTAGAAGGATTAGAATAGTGAAAACAATTTTTGAAAAGGAAAAAATAAACTAAGCTAAATTAGTTTATCGAAATTCAAGACTTACTGAATAGCCATAGTAATCAAGACTGTGTGGTACGGGCAAAGGAAGAGACATATAGATCAATAGAACAAACTAGAGGGCCCAGAAATAGACCTCACAAACATACCCAACTGATTTTTCATAAAGATATAAAAATAATACAATGGAGGAAAAATATTCTTTTCAGTAAATGATGCTAGTGTGATTGGATATCTATAAGCAAAAACAAAACAAAACAAAAACTTAAACATCATACCTTATACAAAACTTAACTCAAAATATATCATCAACCTAAATGTAGAATTATACTCTCTCACTCTCTGACAAATAAATAAATAAAAATCTTTTTAAAAGGGGGTGGTATGCCTGGGTGACTCAGTTGATTAAGCGTCTGCCTTTGGCTCAGGTCGTGATCCCACGCTCCTGGGATCAAGTCCTGCGTTGGGCTCCTTGCTCAGCGGGGAGCCTGCTTCTCCCTCTGCCTGCTGTTCCCCCTGCTTGTGCTCTCTCTCTCTCTGACAAATAAATAAATAAAAATCTTAAAAAAAAAAAAAGAAATGTAAAATTATAAACCTTCTAGGAAAAAAATAGAAAATCTTTGGGACCCAGAACTAGGCAAAAGGTTGTAAGACATGACACTAAAAGCATTATCCATAAAAGGAAAATTTGATAAATTCAATTTACTCAAAATGTAAAGTGTTCATTCTATGAAGGACTGACTCTGTTAAGAGGATGAAAAGACCAGTCACTGAGTTGGAGAAGATATTTGCAAGTCACATATCTGACAAAAGACTATCATCTAGATTGGACAAGGATTTCTCAAAACTTAGCAGTGAAAAAGTGAACCACCCAATTACAACATGGGCAAAAGACATGAACAAACATTTCACTGGAAAGGACAGACAAATGGCAAATAAGCACACAAAAAGATCAACATTATTAACCATCAGGGAAATGCAAATTAAAATCCCAGTGAGATATGGTTATATATCTAGCAGAATGGTTAAAATAAAAGATAATGGCAATATCAAATGCTGGTAAGGATGTAGAGAAACTGGATCACTCACATATTTGCTGTGCTGGTAGGAATGCGAAATGACACAGCTGCTCTGGAAACCAGTTTGAGTTTGTTAAAAAAAAACAAACAAACCCAAAAACACTAAACATGCAACTATCATCTGACCCCAACAACTGTGTTCCTGGACTTTCATCCCAGAGAAATAAAGGATTATGTTCTGGGCACCTGGGTAGCTCAGTCAGTTAAGCACCCAACTCTTGATTTCAGCTCAGGTCATGATCTCAGGGTCATGAGATGGAGTTCTAAGTCCAGTACCATGCTCATCAGGAGTCTGCTGGGGATTCTCTCTCTCTCTCCCTCTTCCTCTGCCCCTCCCCCTGCTTGTGCGTGCTCTCCCTTTCTCAAATAAATAAATAAATCTTAAAAAAATAAAAAGAATCATGTTCACACAAAGACCTGGACACAGATAATTATAGCAGCTCTACTCATAATAACCCCAACCTAGAAACAACTCAGATGGCATTCAACAGGCAAATGATCACACCAAGTGGTAGAATACTACGCACCCCTAAAAGGGAATGAAATACTGATGCAGGAAAAGGCCCGGATGGAGCTCCAGAGAATTATGTTGAATGAAAAAAGCCAGTTCCGACAGGGGATAAGTTGTATGATTCCATTTATAGGACATTCTTGAAGTGACAAAAGTATAGAAACAGAGAACACTTGGTGGTTGCCCAGGGGGTTAAGGAGGCATTGGGGGGCAGGTAGGAAGTAAGTGTCACTATAAGAGAGCAACAGAAGGGATCCCGCAGCAGTGGAAAGGCCCTGCATCTTTTTTTTAATATTCTATTTATTTATTTGAGATAGAGAGAGAGACAGAGTGAGAGAGAGCATGAGAGGGAAGGTCAGAGGGAGAAGCAGACTCCCCATGGAGCTGGGAGCCCGATGTGGGACTCGATCCGAGAATTCCAGGATCATGACCTGAACCGAAGACAGTCGCTTAATGACTGAGCCACCCAGGCGCCCTGTAAATGCCCCGTATCTTGACTGCATCCATATCAATATCCAGGTTGTGATATTGAACTATAATTTGACAAGATGCTACCATTGAGGGAAACTAGGTACAAAATACATGGGCTCTCTCATGGGGCTCCATCTCAAGACCTTGAGGTCCTGACCTGAACAGAAACCAAGAGTCAGGTGTTTAACCAACTGTGCCACCTGGGCGCCCCACAAATGACATTTTTTTTAATTAAAAAAATTTTATTAACATATAATGTATTATTAGCCCCAGGGTTACAGGTCCGCAAATCGCGAGGTTTACACACTTCCCAGCACTCACCATAGCACATACCTTCCCCAATGTCCATAACCCAACTACCCTCCCCCTGCCCCCCACCCCCAGCAACCCTCAGTTTGTTTTGTGAGATTAAGAGCCTCTTATGGTTTGTCTCCCTCCTGATCCCATCTTGTTTCATTTTTTCCCTTCCCTACTCCCAAACGCCCCACTTTGCCTCTCAAATTCCTCATATCAGGGAGATCATATGATAATTGTCTTTCTCTGATTGACTTACACAAATGACATTTAGTATTATTGTGAAAATCATTTCGACCTCTCAGATGCCCTGAAAGGGTCTTGGAGACCCTCAGGAGGACCCCAGATGACACTTTGAGAACCACTACCTATACCCACAACAACAAAAAGCTTCTGTGTTGGGGCGCTTGGGTTGCTCAGTCGGTTGGGCACCTGCCTTCTGCTCAGGTCATGATTCCAGGGTCGAGCCCCATAGTGGGCTCCCTGCTCAGCGGGGAGCTTGCTTCTTTCTCTCCCTCTGCCTCCCTGCTGCCCCTGCACTGCTTGTGCTCTCTCTCTCTTTCGAATAAATAAATAAAATCTTTTTTAAAAAAATTTCCTGTATTGAGCAAAAGAAACCAGACACCAAAGACTGTATGCTGAATTACTCCATCTACAGGAAGTTCAAGAAGGAGTAAATCTGGTGTAAGGTGAGGGGAGGCAGAAGAGGTTACCTCATGCTGGGGTGCACATACAGACTTAGAGGGGCAGGGGGAAGCCTCCGGGGGCCGGAAATATTCTCTCTTGACCAGAGGTGGTGACCCAGCTGTTTACCCATGTAAGGGTTCATCATGCTGCACGCTTAAATTGGTGCCTCCTGCCCTCTTTCCTGTAAATTGTTACGCATCAGTAGGAAAGAAAAATGATGACATCAGGCTGATGCACCTTGAACTTGGCTTCAGCTATATTAGAAATGCCAGGATGTGATCGCCCTTCAGCTTGTAATAGCCAAGATCACCCCCATCCAACCAGGGCAGTCATGGAAGGTCTCAAGACACCCAGCTGGCAATGCCACCACCGGATCAGGGAGCCCCAGTCCCTGGGGGACATGCAGGTGGCCTGGATGACACACATCCCTCCCACCCCCACTGCCCACTGCCCGGTCCCACTCACAGCCTGGCCCTGGGCAGAGGTCCCTGCCGTGTCTGGAAGGAGGAGGAAGGGCGCTTGGTTTTTCTCATCCTGGTGAGTCTCTTGGGACCTAGACCATGACCAATTCTCTGCTGGAAAAAAAGGAACCTGCTCTCAGTCCTCCCTCAGGCAGGAACTAGCCATTTAGTCTCAGTGTATTTAGATGAGGACAGTTATGCACCAGCCCTGGAGTCCTTTACAGCCCTTCCTTTCCACAGCTGATAACTGCACATGCCCAAGTTCCTACAAGGACAAGGCCCCATCTCTGCTTGAACCCTTCTACTACATTCCCACTTTCATCCTTTCCACTCCAGCCACCGCAGCTGGTTAAGTGTCCCTCAAACACCCTGGCACACTCCCACCTCAGGACATTTGCACATGCTGCTCCCTTTGCTCCAACTGCTCTTTAGTCAAATATCCTCACGGCTCCCTCCCTTGCTTCCTTTACATCTTTATTCCAGGGCTTGGCACACTGTGGTCCACATCAGCCCAGTGCCCATCATATGTCAGTAAAGCTCTCTTGGGACAGAGCCTTACTCATGAGTTTGTGGATTATCTCTGGCTGCTTTTGTGCCCCAATGGCAGAGTTGAAAAGTTGTGACAGAGGTACTCCTCACCATGCAGCCAGCTAGATAAGGCACCGGTGTGTCGTGTTTTTTGTCTGTCCCCCCGGTAGAGGGCTTCTTCCTTGGTGCACCCCCGTTGTTACAAGAGCAGCATTTTGTTGGGGCTCCGCAGTGTGCACGAAGGAGAGTGTGGATGTGCAGGACTGTTTGTTTCATTTCTGTTTCCTGAAACTCTCAGCATTGTAAGCGCCAGAGTGGGACCTGTACCTTTTGGGGCTATAACCTGCTGTTCAGCAAGGTGACTGCCATGCAATGCGTGCTCCGTAAAGACCCAAGCATGGAAGGAATGAAGGGACAAATGTGCAAAAGATCTCCAGGAAGACGCTCTCAAATGTGTAGGACACTTCCCAGTTTACCAAGTAACATCACTTTGGTCCCAGCCCTCCAGGCCTCCTATGCTATGAGCTGACCCCTGGCACCTACTCTCTTTCTTTCCCACTCCCGTCTGTTAGGCCCCTGGACTCCCCGTCCCCTCCCTGACTTCCTGTCCATGGCTCTGCTCCTTCCTTCTCCTGGGGATCCCAGAACCCAGGCATGTTTCCTTCAGCAGGTGCTGGCGTCTGGACAGAGAGCTGCTCCCACCCACCCCCATCAGCACCTCAAGGCGGCTCCCTGGTGATTGCCAGGTGCCAGGGGACAGTGGGGCCAGCTCCTGTCCTTGGGGAGCTGACGGGCAGGCAGGCACAGGCAGCAAGGCCACAGAAGCCAGGACCTGGCTGACCAGCTATCAGGGAGGGGCACCATGGGGCAGGCACCACAGAAATGCCATGTGTCATGCCAGTCACCTGGTACTCTAAGAAACCTCCCACACCCTCCATGGGCTAGGAGTCCTTGTCCTCTTCCTAGCTGGATCTCCCTCTGTCACATGGGGCCTGCTCTGCTCTTGCATGTGTCCCAAGAACCTGATGTTCTCCTGTCCCATGTGGTCACAAATCCCTTGGAGCTCCCAGGAACAGGGCAAAAGAACGAGGTTCAGCTTCTAACCCAGGTCCTGCTATCTCTCTGGGCTTCTTCATTTATAAAAAGTAGGATATTGTGCCTACAGTAAGAAATTATTTAGAATAAGCTTAAGTGTGTCAATAATCCAGGAGGTTAAATCTGGTGGATTTATGCCTCACATGTATTTCCCCTTCCTTCAAAACCTGCTGAAAATACAGTAAGGAAATGAAAAAAGTTACAATACTCAAGTAGCCCTGATTTTCCCATTTCTGTATTTTGTTTGTTTGCTGTGTAAAAATAAAAACAAATTATCTCCAACTGGGGCGCCTGGGTGGTTCAGTCGATTAAGTGCCTGCTTTTGGCTCAGGTCATGATCCCAAAGCCCCATGTCGGGATCCCTGCTCAATAGGGAGCCTGATTCTCCCTCTCCCGCTCCCCCTGTTTGTGCTCTGTCAAATAAATAAAACCTTTAAAAAAATTCTCTCCAGTGGGTGGTGCCAGTCCAGTTTTCTGTTCTGTGGAGCAGAACACACTTCTGACCCATTAGCCATGGCAAGGCCCAGCCCCACCTGGGTCCACAAAACTCCTTAACAGGTTCCAGAACCTTCTCCCAAATTGGAATAAGTCAGCAGCAGGTGTCTGAAGAAAGCCTCAAACTCCTGAGACAGTGGCCAAGTCAAACCAAGACATGCAGAAAATAGAGTCAGTGCAGGAAACAGAATAAAACTTCACAGTTTTGATTTGTAGCCTCAGAAGTAAGAAAAGATATGCACTCATAAAACAAAACAAAATGAAAACAAAACTACTTCATGCAATTAAAAAGGAGGAATCGGCTGGACAATAAGAAAACAAACAACTCGATTTAAAAATGGGCAAAAGATCTGAACAGGCGCCTCACCAAAGAAGACGTGCAGGTAGCAAATAAGCATATGTCATTGGGGCATTGCAAATTAAAATAGCACAACTACACACCTAGTAGAGGGCAAAAGTCCAGAACACTGACACCACCAAATGCTGGCAAGGACGTGGAGCAACACGAACTCTCATTTGTTGCTGGTGGGAGTGCGAGGGGGTACAGCCACCTGGCAAGACAGTTCATCAGTTTCTTACGTCACTAAACATACTTGGTCACATGATCCAGCAATCACACTCCTTGGTATTTGCCCAAATACAGCAGCTTTCTTCACATTTGCCAAAACCCGGATGTAAGCAACATGTCCTTCCGCAGGGGAAGGGATAAACTGTGGTACCTCTGAATAATGGCCTATTATTAGTCCGTGCTAAAAAGGAATGAGCTGTCAAGCCCTGAAAGACATGGAGGAAACTTAAATCCATATCACTGAGTGAAACAAGCTCGTTACTGCATGATTCCAATTACATGGTGTTATGGAAAAGGGAAAACTATGGAGACAATAGAAAGATCTGTGATTGCCGGGGGTGGGGGGCAAATCAGAGGAGCACAGAGGATTCTTAGGGCAGTAAACTATTCTATATGATACTTTAATGGGGGAATGCCATCCAAACCCATAGAATCCACAACACCAACAGGGCACCTGGATGGCTCAGTCGGTTGGGCAGCAGACTCTTGGTTTCGGCTGGGATCACGATCTCGGGGTCCTGGGATCAAGCCTGGAGTCGGGATCCATGCTTGGCAGGGAGTCTGCTGGAGGATTCTCTCTCTCCCTCTCCCTGTGCCCCTCCCTCCACCAGTGTGCACTCTCTCGTTCTCTCTCTCAAATAAATAAACAGATCTTAAAAAAAAAAAAAAAAAACATGAGAAGGAACCCTAATGTAAACTATGGACTTTTGGTGATAATGACGTTGTCAGTGTAGGTCTATCCATTATAATAAGTGTCCCACTCTGCTAGGAGATGTTGATCACAGGGGAGGGCATATATAGGAAACCTCTGTACCTTCCTCTCAGTTTTGCTTTGAACCTAAAAGTCCTCTAAAAAATAAAGACTAGGGGTGCCTGGGTGGCTCAGTGGGTTAAAGCCTCTGCCTTTGGCTCAGGTCATGATCCCGGGGTCCTGGGATCGAGCCCCACATTGGGCTCTCTGCTCAGCGGGGAGCCTGCATTCCCCCCTCTCTCTGCCTGCTTCTCTGCCTACTTGTGATCTCTGTCTGTCAAATAAATGAATAAATAAATCTTTTTTAAAAAATAAAATAAAAAATAAAGACTAGGGGCGCCGGAGTGGCTCAGTCAGTTAAGCATCTGCCTTCCGCTCAGGTCATGATATCAGGGCCCCTGGGATTGAGCAGTGACCCTGCTTCTCCCTCTCCTTCTGCCTCTCCCCCTGCTTGCGCTCGCTCGCTCTCTGTCTCTCTCTGGGTCAAATAAATAAATACATAAAATCTTTGAAAGAAATAAGAATAATAAAAAAATTAAAAATAATAAAAATAATTTTAAAAATAAAAAAATAATAATTAAAAAATAATTAAAAAATTTAAAAAATAAAGGCTTTTATTAGAGGCACAATTGTTGTACCGTACACTTACAACGGATAGATTTTACCATATGTAAATTATTACCTCCCAAGAAACCCTTAAAACAAGAAGGAACTGGAAAATAAAAATAATGTGAAAGCTAATTTTTTAGTCAATAGGAATGTTGGACCTGAAGGCTGTGCTCCAGATATCAGAATTAAAAACACAGAGATGGAAAATGTCAGGCAAAAAATAAGAACAAATAAGAATCGATTTGGGAGATCCAGCAGCCAACTAATAAAATTATTAGAAAAAGAACAGAGGGGAGCCTGGTTGGCTCAGTCTGTGGAGATGAGACTTTTGACCTCGGGGTCATAAGTTCGCGCCCCATCTTGGGTGTGGAGACTCGTTAAAAATAAAATCTTTCAAGGTTAAAAAAAGAGAGAGAGTGGGGCGCCTGGGTGGCTCAGTGGGTTAAAATCTCTGCCTTCATCTCAGGTTATGATCTCAGGGTCCTGGGATCGAGCCCCGTGTCGGGCTCTCTGCTCAGCAAGGATCCTGCTTTCCCCCTCCCCACCTGCCTCTCTGCCTACTTGTGATCTCTCTCTGTCAAATAAATAAATAAATAAATATCTTTAAAAAGAGAGAGAGAGAGAACAGAGAAAATGGAGAAGAAAGCAGTGAAAAAGGGGGTAACACAGCTGCACATTCTCAAACAAGGACACAGCCCCCAAGTGGCCACACAAGGAGCCAGAAAAGACCCAACCCCCAGAAACACCAGGGTGGGCACTGCTGTTTTGCAATAAAGGACTTTTCAGCACTCTGTTTTTCCAACTCTCTGCATGCATTCATTTAAAACAAAACAAAACAAAACAAAAAAAAAAAACCAACCTTTTATCTATATGCTTTTTGCCTGGAGTACGGCATACACACCTCTCACATAGCAAAATAAAGCCAAGCACTCCAGTTACACAAATCCCAGGTGGACAGGAGACAAAAGATCATTTCTCAACATACCCTAACTCCAAAGGCCTCAGGCTCAGCTCCAAACGTCTTAGCCTGGCATTGGATACCTTCCCCCTCTCCAACCTGCTGAGCTCTGTTCACTGAAGTTGCCCCAAACTACCCAAAAAAGTGGGGAGACACACCAAATCCCTCATTTCGCCCTTTACAAGGAAGGAAAATATGGGGAGTGAGGGATGTGTCCTCCACCATGAAAGCTTATGCTGGACCGTGGACCCCTAGCCAGCCATCATCCCTTCTCACTATGGCCTTCTTCTCCACCCTGCCCCCACCCTGCTTTCTTTTTCACTGATGGTCATCATTCCCCTTGTTTGGCACTGTTTTTCCTCTGTAGCTCTAGGACCGCTGAAGGTTGTGTCTGCTTGCTGCTGCCTATATCAGGGGTAAAGTGTGCCCGATGTGTCCTAGCAGGTGCTCAAAGGACACATCCTTGTCCGGCCAGTGGCCCCGCCAGCCCCACCCTCTTCCCAACAGCCACCCCCCTGCCTCCCCCTGGCCCCTGCTGCAGCAGCAGCCTGTGTCTCTCCTAGCAAACAGCCCCATCCTTCTCAGAGCCCCCTCACTTGGCCTGGGTTGGGGGACACCCCCTCTCCCCTCCTTGAGTTCCCTTCGAACACTCCCAATTTACCAAGATCATGGGATCGTGGATTTATCAAGATCATGGGCAGAGAAAAGCAATTGCCCAGAGTGGAGAACCAAGCTGAGGGCTTTGCAGCCGAAGCCAATATGACTCAGCACTGTGCTTGCAAAGTCACCACCAACCAGCCAGAGAACCTAGAAGCCAGACGCCTCTGGCTCCCTACCACCCCAAGAGCGAGTTCTTCATTCTCCTGCCTCTTTTATCACTAATCTCCCCAAATGAAGCCCAGGGCCACACATTTGATTGGCTACACTGAGGTCACGTGCCTTCAACAGCCCTGCAGGCAAGCCTGGGAGAGCAAGCCCCTGCACTCCAGTTGGGGGCGGGGACCCCAAAATGCAGGAAGGTTCCCTCCACGAGCAGCCAACAAATATGGCCACTGACTAGTCCATGTAATTTTTTCAGTTTTTCAGGGGACAGCATCTTCAAAGAGGTGTTCTGGACTCTCAGGCTGTGTTACCAAACCTCTTTCTTCCCCTGAAGAGTTAAACTAGTTCCCAAGCACACCCAGAGGGCCAACCGCCTGCTTTGCCACACCTACAAACGTTCTGGGGAAGTTAGAGGGGAAAAAAAAGCAACTAACAGGCAAAATGTGATTGATCCCTCATTGCTTTATTCTCTCGTGTTCCTACATTTGCTTATTAGCTGTAGTCTACACGTTTTATTATTTGTTTTGATGACTGTTTTTTTCATCATTTTCCTATTTGTAGCCAGTGCTAAAATTAGCAGGCATTTGCTGAAAGGAGCGATGTATTAGGATTAGACTCAGCTGGGTGGAACAGGGGACAAACAACAGAGGCTTAAGCTAGATAAAAGTTTCTTTCTCTTCCATGTAAGTGAGGCCTACGGAAGGGCAGTCCAGAGGGCTCACTCCACAAGGTCCTGAGGGACCCAGCTCCTCCCTGAGCACCCGCCCCCTCTCTTTTCCTTTGAGTAATCTCTAGCCCCAATGTGGAGCTCAAACTCGGGAGCCTGAGATCAAGAGTCAGATTCGGGCACCTGGGTTAAGTGTCTGCCTTCAGCTCAGGTCATGATCTCAGGGCCTTGGGATCGAGTCCCGCGTCGGGCTCTCTGCTCGGCAGGGAGCCTGCTTCCCCCACCCCCACCCCACCGCCTGCCTCTCCACCTACTTGGCATCACTCTCTGTCAAATAAATAAATAAAATCTTAAAAAAAAAAAAATTGTCAGATGCTCTACCAATTGAGCCAGCCAGACAGACACACCTTCTACCATCTCTTGATGGGGCCTCATCCTCACGGTTCAGGGTGGCGGCTGGAGCTCCAGCCATCGTGCCCAGCAATAGGACCAACAGCAGGAAGAAGACGGAATAGCTCCCCACCTTTACAAAACTTCTGTTTGCAATTTCTTAGCCAAGACATGGGGCCCCACCCATGGAGGCTGGACAATCAGGCTTACCACTTAGCACTGAGGGAACTCGGGGTTGGAGAGGCAGGCAACTACCTCTTCCACAGACAAGGATAAAAATCACATGGAAGACAATCCCTTCGTGTAAGGAACAATCGCGAGGTTTCTGATGGTGCGATGCCTCCTATTAGTTACTGGTCGTAGGCATAGTTGTGCATGGTAGGCTATGTAGTCCTTCGTCCTTACTACAACCCTTTGGAGGAGATACTGTGACTATCCTCATTTTACAGAGGGAGAAAGTGAGGCACGGAGCAGAGAGAGAACTTGTCCGAGGTCCCTACCCCCCCCGCCCTGCCAGCTAGCAGGTGGCACAGCCTGGATTTGAACACTGGCAACCTGGCTCCAGAACCTGCAGGACGTGCCACGACTATGGAGACAGACAACTCTCACCGGCAACTACAGAACCAAGCCCTGAGAGCCGGGGCTTATTGACTTAAGGATGAGGAGAGGGGACGTGAGCCAGAGCCACTTTCTTTCTTTCTTCCTTCGTGCCTCTGGACACTTCGCTTGCTCATCCATTCCACAGAGGGCCTGGCACAGTACACATTACATTTGCAATGAAGTGTCTAATGCCTGTTTTTGCCCCTCCCGAGGGGCAGAAACCAGATCCCCAGCAGCCAGCACAAGGTAGGTGCTCAAAAGACATTTGATCAGTGGATCAGTGCCCATGCCAGGCTCCGGGATGGTGCGAAGCGTGCAGGAATGACGCTGACCCTGCCCATTTGCACTCACGACCAAGCAGAGAAGACCAACAGGTGGGCCGCCCGGGAACAACTGAGACGGCAAAGGCGGGCGGGGGGGATCCATGGTGAGAAATCCGGTGTGGCTAGATTGTACTTTATGAGTCACAAGCCGGCTTAAGGTCCTTAAGGTAGGCGTGAGTCGGACTTAAAATTCCCCTCAAGTCCAAGGTGAGAAACTGAGCCTTGGCCCTGAAAGGGCTCTAAGGAGGCCCGGAACCTAAGTGGAGAAAGGAGCGGATGGGCCTCAGGGACGATGCGGAGGCAGACGGGGGGACCCTGACTCGGTGGGGGCAGGGGGCAAAAGACGGGCTTTCAGGGCTGAGAAAATGGGACATTACTTAAGAGGGGTCTAGTAGGGAGTCTGAGGTGGGGTTGAGAGAACGAGGGGTGAGATGAAGAGAAACGAGGGGGGCCCCACACTCCGTGGTGTGTAAGCCAGACACATCACCAGGGAACTCTGGGGGAGGGCAAGGGAGGGAGCCTGAGGGGCCAGAGCAAGGGGGGCGGGAAGGGGGCTGGAGAGGGGCCCTGGCTCGAGCTGGGGTAGACAGCAGTTGGACGCCTGCAGGCTGTGCTCATGGCTCAGAAATGTCCCAGTCCTTGCCAGGAGACTGCCTGGCCCCTGCTGCCCTTATCCCCCTCCAGCCCCACACAGGCTCCCACATCAGGAGCTCTGAAGCGGTCTCCCCAGGCCTCTGCTCCCCCAGAATGGGCCTCCCCTCCGCAGAACCCAGGCAAACCCACACCCTCCCCACTGCTACTTAGCCTTCCCTCAAAGGCTGATGAAACACAGGCCAGGGGAGGAGAAAATAAACAGACATCTGGCGGCAGGGGGAGGCATGAGGAAGCAGAGGATGGGTTGGGGGTCCCAGGGGGTCCACAGGTCCAGGGGTCGGGGGGTAGGGCTCCAGGGAGCCCTGTGACTCAGCAGGGAGCAAAATCCCCAGCGCTCTGCCCCTGATGGGCCTAATGAGATGCAGGTGGTCCCTTGGCCCGGGCCCCACCTCCCCCGGCCCCCCTGATTGTGGAAGCAGATGCTGGTTCAGTGCCGGAGGAGGGGAGAGGGGGATTCTGCAGCGACAGGGGGCGGGGCCAGGGCGGCTGGCCAGGGCCCAGCATATAACTCTGGGCGGGTGCAGTCTGGGGCGCAGTCTGGGGCAGCAGACACCCAGCCGCTCTGAGCTCAACTGGCAGCATGAAGGTACTGGGCCTGGGCCTGGGGGACTCATGGCATCGGGGGGCCTGAGCCCACTCCGGGAAGAGGACCCTTACCAGAGAGGGCAGCTGTGAAGGCACAGGGGATTCTCGAGATCCAGTTGAAACTCTTAAGCTAGGAGAGTCAGGTTTCTCAGGCAGGGAGAGGCCCAAGGGCAGAGAAAGGGGTTCCTGGCAGGGGGTAGTTGGCACAAGGGACAAGTGCAGAGACCGCCGAGGGCTCTGGGGCTGGCGAGGGCGGGGTCAGTGCCATGAGGTGAGGTGACCCTGTTGTCCTGTCCCAGGCCCTCCTGGCCCTGCCGCCGCTGCTGCTGCTTCTCTCCACCCCCCCCTGCGCCCCCCAGGTCTCCGGGATCCGGGGAGATGGTAAGCAGCCTGGCCAGCAGGCTGGGGGAGGAGAGGCAACTCCGAACCCTCATTTCTGGGAGTCAGGCCTCAGGGCTGAGCCCCTGCAGGATGCCATCCCCTCCTTTCTACCACGGGGCAGGTGGAGAGGACGTTTGAGCATCGACCCCGGGGTCGGGGGGAATCTCGTGTGATTTCTTGGCACAAGCATCCCCCACCCCAGGGTGGAATTTCGTGTGATTTCTTGGCATGCTAGGGCTGGAGGCCAACCACAGGGCACTGAGGAGCAGGTGGCGTCTTGGTCCCCTTCTCCTCACCCTCCCCGCCCCCGCCCGCAGCTCTGGAGAAGTCTTGCCTTCAGCAGCCCCTGGACTGCGATGACATCTACGCCCAGGGCTACCAGGAGGACGGCGTGTACCTCATCTACCCCTCCGGGCCCAGTGTGCCTGTGCCTGTCTTCTGTGACATGACCACCGAGGGCGGCAAGTGGACGGTGAGTGGATAGGGGGAATGGAGGCCCGGTTCTGATCCCCGCCATGTGACCACACTTCTCTGCACGCTTCAGTTTTTCCATTTCTAAATGGGGATCACGACCCCCACAGCAGAGCTGGGGAGCTGTTCCATGGCTGAACTCTGGGTGCTGGGGGCAGGTTAGTGCCTGTATCCTCAAAGCCATCAGGGAGAGAGGTGCACTTTACAGAGAAACCGAAACCCAGAGAAGTGAAGTAATTTGCGCAAGGTCACACAGCCCACCCCGGGAAGCACTGCCAGGTGCCAGAATTCTAGAACCACCCCCCACCCCCTTAACCTTTTCCTGGCGCCCAGAAGCTGCTCGCTGAGGGGCCTGGGGCCGGCACAGGCCTTGTTTTAGGCCCCAGCTTGGTCTTTTAACAAAACCCCTCAGCATTCCAGGGCCCCTGCCTAGGTGAGGCTCCCGCCCCCTGGACTCTTGATCGTCCAGGCCTGTCCTCTCTGCTCCAGGTTTTCCAGAAGCGATTCAATGGCTCAGTGAGTTTCTTCCGGGGCTGGAACGACTACAAGCTGGGCTTCGGCCGTGCTGACGGGGAGTACTGGCTGGGTAAGATGGGGATGGGGGTTGTCCCAGGGGCCGGGGGCTGCCCCGAGCCAGGGCTCCGCTGACCAGCTGTCTCTCCCTTCCGCCCTCCCCAGGGCTGCAGAACCTGCACCTCCTGACGCTGAAGCAGAAGTACGAGCTACGGGTGGACCTGGAGGACTTTGAGAACAACACGGCTGCCGCCAAGTACGCTGAATTCTCCATCTCGCCCAATGCGGTCAGTGCGGAGGAGGACGGCTACACCCTCTACGTGGCAGGCTTCGAGGATGGCGGGGCAGGTATGCCCAGCTGCCGGCCTAACGAGGGGGCGTCGGTGGGGAAGGCAGGCCTGGCATGGTCTGCTGGATCCCCAACACCCTCCGGTCCCCCTGGAGGGGCTGTGCCGGCCTCCACCCAGCTCGGGCCTGGGCCCCTGGAAAAGCTGCGTCCGCTCGCTCTGGGCAGCCCCAGGGCTAGCAGCTGCTTCTCATGCCGAAGCGTGGCAACCCAGCGGCCGGCTTGGGGAGGGCGCCCCATCCCGCCGGCTGCCACGTGACACCTCCCATAGCGTCACTCCTGCCCGTCATCCATCCTCCACCCAGCCAGCTGGGGCTGGCTCCCCGCCTCAGCAGCCCCATCTCTCCTCCCCTCTTGCCAGGCGACTCCCTGTCCTACCACAGCGGCCAGAAGTTCTCCACCTTTGACCGGGACCAGGACCTCTTTGTGCAGAACTGTGCGGCCCTCTCCTCGGGAGCCTTCTGGTTCCGCAGCTGCCACTTTGCCAACCTCAACGGCTTCTACCTGGGCGGCTCCCACCTCTCCTACGCAAATGGCATCAACTGGGCCCAGTGGAAGGGCTTCTACTACTCCCTCAAGCGCACCGAGATGAAAATCCGCCGGGCCTGAGGGGCTGGCCCCCGTCAGGCCCCAAGCCTCCCCTGGCTGCTCCGGCTCTCCATGAGTGCTCCCTCTGCACCCCGGCATCCCCACCCCTGCCCACTGCTCTCTTAGCACCTGCTTCTCCCAGGGGTCCTTGCGGCTCTAGCCCCAGCGGGTCCTGTCACACCCACGGTGTCCATCTCAAACCCAGGCCTCCATTCCCCTCACCTGCGGCCACGCGGCCAGCCGCCTTCCCGGGCCTCCTGGACCTGCCTGGGCTCTGCGAGACTCTTCCTTGCCTCTGCCCTCCCCACAAGGCAGAGAGCCGGGAGCCGCTCTCTGAGGCTATGCTAGCTCCCTTGCTGCGGACTGCTCCGTCTGGAGCCCCCTAGCGCACCAGCTTGGGCTGCCGTAGTCTGACCAATAGCCGTGGCATGTGCCAGGCCATCCGCGTGTGGCCACCATAGCCACACCCCACCCACAGCCCACTCTGCTGTCCTCAGTATCTCCCATCCTCTGCCTCCCTCCTGCCAACTCATTCCCCAGTGGTGAGCTCCATGGGCCTGCAGCCCCAACTCACAGTCCTACCCCGCCGCCCCCTCCCGCCTGTCCCAGGCCCCACAGCTCATGCCAAAATCAAATTTCCCCACAGCTATCGCACGCCGCTCTAGAACAGCTCCCGCCGAGACAGGCAGGGATATGAAGTCCCCCCACCCGCCCCAGGGCTGAGGTTTGACCGTGTTGGGGAGACAGAGGATAACCTCTGCGGGGCCGGAAGGAGGTGGGGAGTGAAAAGCTCAATAAAACCTCAGGATTTGAATGAACCGGCTTTGGCTGTTGTGCGTATAAATGGGTTTGCTTGGCCCCCAAATGCGAGGACCGGGCTCCTCCTTGCCCCCCTACTGACCACACCCTGCCCTCAACTCCAAAAAGACACCTAAAGTTAGGCACTAAAGGGAACCTTATATTTCACAGGCCTTGTTTTGATGGCAAAAAGATCGTGTCATAATATTAATAACAATAATAATAATAATAATAAAAATACAATACTGAAAAGGATCGCTCAGGGAGTAGAGGTGTCCTGACCCTGCCGTGGCCGGGCGGTGGCTCAGGCGGCTGCGTAAGGCTGCAGAGTGTGTCTGAGATGAACCTGCGGAATCATCGAAGCTGAGCTTCCACTTCCGGGCCCAGGGCTCCAGCCCTCGGAAACGTTCCTGTGAGTCTTGTCGCGGGGTCCACCCCTGCAGCAAGGCCCAGGCTGTGGGCCTCAGGGCTCCTGGAGGTCCGGCAAGTCAGCCAGCAGCATCGGGGAGTCCATCTGGATCTCCCGCTGCAGGGACTCGATGTCAGCAGGGTTCATGCCGTGGCCCTCCAGCCAGTCAGCAAGCAGGGACGCGGAGAGGGAGGCTGAGTCGGCCTGGCTGCGGGGAGAGTGCAGGGGAGAGGCACTGTTAGCCTGGGCTGGCCCCCTGCCCATCCCACAGGCAAGCTCCTCCTGTGCCAGGAAACCCTACCCACAGGCCCATTCCAGAAGCCTGGTCCAGCCATCTTACCCATCCTGGGGCCCATCGGCCACGCCCATGTCAAAAGACTGGTTTAGGAACTCTTCCAGGTCAAAGCCAACACCATAGCCGGCCCCACTGCCCTTCGGAGTGCCGGAGAAGACCGGGGGCAAGGGATCCTCCACCTGCAAAGGAAGATGGCAGGTTACAAGCCAGGCACTACCAAGAGCGGACAGAAGTCTGTAAGTCTGTCCCGATGCTGCCAGGGACTCTGCCTGGACAGCCTCAGGTGACAGCGCCAGCCGAGACAATCAATGGGCACTGGTCGAGGGCCGGTCTCCAGGCCAGGCCCTTCCTAGAAAGCATGTCATTTGTCTCCCAGAGACCTGTTCACTGGCACTGTGCTCCTTCTAAGAGCAAGAGGCCAAGTTCAGAGATAAAGCCCCATCTGCCACTCAGTTCTCACGGACTAAGGAGGCACCACAGCCTCGCCCATCCCCGTCCCTGCCAAACAGCAAGGACTTCCCAAGCCCATTTTCCTGGGCCCCAGATCCAGGTGTCCCCACAGCGCCTCACCTGTGACTTGGACAGCTGCTGAGTCACCAGGTTCACGTCAGGGGATTCTGTGGTGGAAGCTTGAGGAGCCCCTCCGGGGTCCGGAGGGGGTGGGCCAGACGGGAAGTAAGGCAGAACACCTACGGCACTGGGGCCAGGGAGCCCTGGGGGTGGCACAAGCGACTGGGGAGCCAGGAGACTAGAGGGGGCAGTCTGGAGTGGAGCAGGGACAGGCCCAGGGGGACTGGCAGGGCGGGGAGCGGGGCCAGGGGGTGGACAGGCGGGCTGCGGTGCAGGACCAGGGGTGGAGCCCACAGGTTGTGCTGGGGGGGCAGCAGGAGGGCTGCCGGGCCGGGCTGGGCTGGGGGTAGGGACGGGGGCATGGGCTGGTGCTGGTGCTGGGGTTGGGGCTGGTGCCGGGGCTGGCGTGGGGGCTGGGGGCCGGGCCATGCGAGTCCAGCGCTCCAGCAGACTGCGATCATTGTCACTGAGCACCAGCCCGGCCAGGGGATCAGTGGAGGGGCCCCCAGAGGTCCCGGCCCCCCGCTCCTTGCGCTCCCGCTCCTGCCGCCGCTTCTCCCGCTCCTTGGCTCGCTCCTGCCGCCTCCGCCGCTTCTCCTCCCGCTCCCGCTGGCGCTCCTGGGCGGTCACCGGCTTCCGAGGCTCAGGAGCTTCCAGAGGAGCGCTGGGGCCATCTGCAGAGAAGTCGGCAGGGAAAAGGTAAGAGCCTACGGCCTGTCCGAGCTGGGAGCACCCCTCTGCAACCCCACCCCCTGGCCAGCTGCTGCCTCCGCAAGGCACCTCTGAGCCGGCTCCTCAAGGACTTGAGCAGGGCAGCTTTGAGGGCCGCCTTGGTGTTGTCGGAGATGGCACCCTCCTTCTTTGCGGGGGCTGGTTCACTGGTGGGCAGGGGCGGCTGCAGGGTCAGGTCGATGGTGTCTGGTGCGGTGCCGGGACACGGCGGTGGAGCTGGGGGAGGGGACTCCATGGCACAGTCCCCACTGGGAGCCCAGGGACTGGGCATCTCAACATCAGGGCAGCCAGGCTCACTGGCCACAGGCTGCAGGGAAGGCTGGAAGCGGATCTGCTGGCGGATGCCCTCGCGTCGTGCATGGAAGTCCTCAATCTCAGCCACTATGGCCTCTTTAATGCGCTCCCGAGTGAGCGCCTCACGGTCAAAGGCAAAATCAAAAGGCGGGGCACAGTCAGGCTCATCGTCAGGGTCGTGGTACTTGGCCAGGAAGGGGTGGCGAAGGGCAGCAGCCGCGGAAATGCGGGCGCTGGGCTCGAAACGCAACATGCGCCCCAGCAGGGACAGGGCCTGGCGGTCAGCGCCGGGGTACACCGTCTCCCAGGGCACAGGCTGGCGGGGGGGCAGGCTCTGGATGTAGGCTCGCACCCTCTCAGCCCCCACAGCCTGGATCACGGCCGGCGACGGGGTGCCCAGCACCATCATGATCAGCTGCAGCTGGTGTACATAATTTTTGCCGGGGAAGAGCTGGCGCCGGGCCAACATCTCACCAAAGATGCAGCCCACGGACCACAGGTCGATGGCCTGCGTGTACTCGTGCAGCGAGAGCATGAGCTCAGGAGCACGGTACCAGCGTGTGGCCACGTACTCAGTCATAAAGTACTGGTGCTCAGCGGGCGAGGTGCATAGGCCACGGGCCATGCCGAAGTCACCAATCTTGAGCTCACAATTCTCATTCACCAACAGGTTGGACGGCTTGAGGTCGCGGTGGATGACCTGAGCCGAGTGCATGTACTTGAGGCCCCGGAGCAGCTGGTACAGGAAGTAGCGCACGTGCTCCAGGGTGAGCGGCTGGGAGGAGTGGATGATCTGGTGCAGGTCGCTCTCCATCAGGTCCAGGACCACATAGCTAGAAGGGACAAGAGAGACAAGCATGGCCACCTCGCCCACATGCCAGCGCCAGCCCCAGCCTCACTACACCCTCCCAGCTTGACAGGTAATGGCCTCATCTTCATACTCTGCACAGGCCAGTGGCATGATATGAAGATTCCAGATCTTCTCCAACAGTTCCGTGAACTTCAGCGAAGTGAAATCACTTTCCTCTCTCTAGTTTCCCCATCAAAGAAAAGATGGGTTTGGACTAAACCAGGGCTGGCTGATAGATTTGGTTTTGGGGCCATCTCCATTTTTTTGTATGGCTGCCTGAAAAACTGGGAAAACTGAAGGCTTGCCCAGTTTATTAAGACAGTGGTCTATGACTGACCGAGATTATCTGGTATGAGAATAAAAATTTGGTTACTGTATGAACATTACGAATGTAATGAATGTATGAATGAATGAACTGATGAACGCTGGCCATCCTACAAGTAAAGATTCTATAAAACACTAACATCTGCCTCTTCTTAAGCAACCACAGTTGTCCCAAGCAAAGCCAGGGACAATGGTCCTGGAATCACGAGAATCTTCCCAGCCTGCCTTACATTAGGAACTTCAGATCCATCTCTGCCTTCCTCTCCCATCCCTGCTCCTTACACAGATTTGAACTCGCCATAGGGCACAGTGGGCCTCAAGATGTCCTTGATGGCGATAATGTTGTCATGCTTGAAGTGTTTGAGGATCTTCAGCTCCCTGAGGGTCCGCTTGGCATTGGTGACCACATCAAAAGCGTTAGGGATCTTCTTAATGGCCACCTGCTGGCCTGGGGAGCAGGGAAAAGACAGGCATCACCAGGTACCTCAGAACAGCTGCAGACGGGCGAAAAGCCCCTTTCGACATCTCCCTTCTACAATGCAGTTACCATACACTGAATAAGGACCACCACATAGCAAGAACTTAAAACGTGTCTAGCCCCGTACTAAGCATCTTATGGATGTTACCAGATACTCCCTTCCCACCGATCCCAAGGCAGATACCAACCGTTCAAAGTTGGGAAGGACGAACCCCTGGCTCAGCAACGTGCTGGGGCTGCACAGCTAGTTAGGGGTAGCGTCCTGACTGTAAAGCCATGCTCACTCTACCTCCCCACCCTCTCTCTCCATCTCAGACCTCACCCATCCCACCACCAGCTCCTTGCCCCAGTCTCTGTTTCCAGAACACACTTCTCTTTTAGAAACCAAAGAGAGGATCTCCATTCTGGTCTAACTGGGATTGTCATTTTTCTAAGAAAGAGGCAACACCACCACGGCAGTTTCAGAGAACTGTGCCCCACGCAGAGCGTGGCACCCAGAAGGCACCTAACCCGCATGTGTTGCCTCGAACCAGCATTTAGATCCCAGCTTTCCCTCCTGGCTGCTCGAGACTGGGGTCGGCTTCCACATCTGTAAGCGGTGCAGGACAGGGAAGCTCACCAGTCAGACGGCGGCGCGCGGAGGACACCACCCCATAGGCCCCGTTGCCTATGGTCTCGATGATCTCGTACTCGTCCCCCACGTCAAAGGTCACGTCGAAGGAGCGGGCTTTGAGCAAGGCCAGGTTCTTGGCCGCTACAGAGGCAGCGGTGTTGGTGGGTTCCGCCTTCACCGGCCCGGGGGGCTCCGCAGAGCCGTCCTCCCCTTCTTCCTCCTTCAGGGGTTCAGCCATGGCGTCTGTGTGGAGACGCTGGTGAGGAGGGGCCCGACTCCCCCGCCGGGCCTCAGTTTCCCCTCTGGGAGGCTGGGGAGCAGGACCAGGGAATCTCCAAGTTCCCGAAGCCGATGGGGGCCGGATAGGGAGCGAAAGAGAGCGGCTGGCACGTGGCAGTCGTCCCACAGCCGGACTCGGAACCGGGAGCTCAGGTCCAGGGTGGAACGCAGGGTGGGAGGTGGGGGAGGCGCCGCCAGGCGCGGTCCAGGAAGAAAGGGAGGGGCGGGGCACTTCGCTTCTCTTGGTCAACACTCACCGAATGGCGCCTCCCTCCGACGCCTCCTCCGGGCCTTCGGAGGTCGCCGGCGCTCCCCGCCTCCCCGGGCTCCCGTCCCCAGTGGAGAGGTACTCCAGGAGTTGCTCGCTCACTTGTTCAAGGCCGCCGCCACCATCTCAGCGCCGCGCTCTGCCCCGCCGGTTCCCCCGCCCCGCCTCCCAAGACCACGCTCCTTCCAGCCTCTGGCCAATCGCCGGGCGCTCTCAGTGGAGGTTCCCACCCCTTCGATTTGCTGCGTCCAATCCGAGACCAGCTTCAGAGAAAGCCACGCTTCCGCCCGCCCGCGCGCGCGCGCGCGCCGCCATCCAGCTCGCCCGCGGGAGCCGCCCAAAGGGCGCTCGGCGCCTCCCAGGCTCTCCGCCCTGCGCAGTCTTCTGACGCATGCGCGCTAGCAGCCCCAGGCGCCGCGCGAGTGAAAGGCAACGCCCCCGTGCGTGCTTGCGCACAGCCATGGACGGGGTCGGCTCGTGCTGCTCTCGGGAGTCCGGAGGGGCTGAGGTGCATGGATCTGTTACCTTGTAGGCTGGTTCACGAAACTCCCCTCCTTTAGGCCCTGCTTCCTTGTCCGCCCCCATCGTCTGAGGAATCATGCACCACCCTGCATTTTCCCGGTCGGTCCCGGGAGCCCGGCTCTGGTAATGGGCCACCCCAAGTAGACCGAGCCGAGGCGTCCAACCACAGAGATCCGGGCCTCCGGGATTCTAGAGTGTCCGGCCTGAAGCAGCCACTGACTTCCGGCGGCTGGTCCTCCGCACAGCTTCCGGCGCCCTGGGGGCCTCTGCTCGGTGTTCCAGGCCTCTGGCGTGTTCCTTGCACCTGGTGGCTCTGTCCCAGTGCTCCCGCGCATCGGGCTGCGGCAGAGCTGAGGTGGACAGCGGGGAGCTTCCAAGGCGGGATAGGGCCCGACTTAGAAGCCAGGTGCCCTGCCCCACCCACTCCAGGGCCCGGTAGTTCATTCCTATGTAAAGATTTATGGGGCGCCATCCCTGAAAAGCCCAGTGCCGAGGAGGCAGCGGTGGCACGAGGACTCGGGAGGAACCTGGTGGGGAGGAAAGGTTTTCAGCAGGGAGCTCGTGGTCGTGCTGTAAGGAAGAGCGTTTGGGAGTTGCGCCTCCAAAAGTGGCTGTTTCCACCAAGTGAGGAGAGAAGGAGGGGGTAAACGAGTAGGCAAAGGTATGGAGACCGAGGAGGAGAGGAGCGCAGGCTCTGCAGGTTCTTTCTTTGCCCTGAATAATGACCGGTGGATGGAACCCAATAGTTAGACTCCGAGCGCCAGATCGAGGGTCTTTTCCTTACATCGCAAACTAGGGGCTGAAAAGTGGATCCAGACCACAAGTGAGTTTGGCAAGATCACACACTTTTATTTAAAAGTTTTGTTAAAAAAAAAAAAATAGAAATTGTGTTTTGTGTATATTTTGTTTTGTGTATTTTGTTGTGTTTTTGTTTACTTTTCACATGCAGAAAGTTAGACCTAAGTGTATAGTTAATCAGTTTTCACAATTTAACACCAGTTGTACTGAATTCAGATAAATCACCTGCTGCTCAGAAGTTCCTTCCCTTTTCTAATGGTGGCGGTTTCATTTTGGTAACCCTTTCCCATACTTTTTTTGCGGGGCACTGAATTTTCAGAGGTTTATTGGGATCTTACATTAAAATGAAAAAGTAGGGGCGCTTGGGAGGCTCAGTGGGTTAAAGCCTCTGCCTTCAGCTCAGGTCATGATCCCAGGGTCCTGGGATCGAGCCCCACGTCTCTGCTCAGCAGGGAACCTGCTTCCTCCTCTCTTTCTGCCTGCTTCTCTGCCTACTTGTGATCTCTGTTAAAAAAAAAAAAAAATCTTAAAAAAAAAATAAAACGAAAAAGTAGATACTGCGTTTTTAAATACCCAAGGAAAAACATACTTGTAAGAATTAGGTCAGCCTCTGGAAAAACAGCTATCTAGTATTTAGGCATATCATAGGAGATCATAGGGATCTCCTCAGTTAAAGCTGAACTATAAGTTTGTTTCTGATTTTTCCCCACACAGACCAAAAAGCCAAATTGTCGGTTACATGATTTGCATTGAATATTAATCAATAAGCTGTACGTGGGGAAAAGTGAACATTTTCTGTCACTGAGGTCTGAAAATACTTCTTTGATGGCCTTTCTTTAGGGGATACAGTACATAATATTCCCTAACTCTGAAGTACATGCAGTATAAGGCCAGCGGTGAGCCTCTATGTAAGTAGAGGGCTTACAAAAGCAAGACACAAACATCTTTTCAGGGGACTGAGTGGTCAGCTGCCTGATGGTACTGTCTGATCCAGGAATAAAACAAAAATCACACAAGAGACTCTTAAACTATGTTTACTTTAATTCTCTATAAATAGTTCAGCCAGGCTGGGTATACAAGTTATGGGCTATTCAACATTCTCTGAGTAGAGAGCTGATGTGGGGCTCAGTCCCAGGACCCTGAGATCATGACCTGAGCCGAAGACAGAGGCTTAACCACTGAGCCACCCAGGTGCCCCATCTCATCTACTTTTTAATCCACTGTGAGCTGTTTGGCTTCTACCCGACTAGGCCCTGACTCTGTCCTAGAAAAGCCATCAATTATCCAACTGTAGACAAATCCGACGGACATTCTTCAGCCCTTACCTTACTGAGCTCTGCTGCAGCTAACACAACAGACCATTTCTTTAAAAAGAAAAAAATCATTTCAGGGGTGCCTGGGTGGCTCGGTCAGTTAAGCATCTGTCTTCGACTCAGGTCATGATCCCGGAGTCATGGGATCTGACCCTGCGTCTGGATCCCTGCTTGGCAGGAAGTCTGTTTGTCCCTCTCCCTTTGCCCCACCCCTCCCTCTTGGGCTCACTCGGCTTTCTCTCAAATAAGTAAAACCTTAAAAAAAGAGAGAAAATCGTTTCATTTGACTCCACACTCATTATGAGAAGGTTTAAGCGAAAAATCTTGGTCCTAGGGGCGCCTGGGTGGCTCAGTGGGTTAAAGCCTCTGCCTTCGGCTCAGGTCATGATCTCAGGGTCCTGGGATCGAGCCCCGCATCGGGCTCTCTGCCCGGCAGGGAGCCTGTTTCCTCCTCTCTCTCTGCCTGCCTCTCTGACTACTTGTGATCTCTCTCTGTCAAATAAATAAATAAAATAAAATAAAGAAAAAGAAAAATCTTGGTCTTAAATCCAGGTGCTTACTTTCATTGTCTCTACAAAGTAAAGCAAATACAAATACATTCTTGTCCAAAGCCTCCTTGATATATACAAGGTAGCAAATTACATACACTTTGCTGGAAGACCAATAAGTCTCAATAACCAGAGAGATTCCTCTTTCTTTTATAATAGCTTTTTTGAGATAAAATTCATGGACTATAAAACTTCAAAGTATACAGTTTAGTGGTTTTTCATATGTCCTTAGGAGTTGTACAGCCTAATTTTGGAACATTTTCCTCAATCCCTAAAGAGCCCCATTAGTAGTCACTCCTCATCTCCCCTCCTCAGCCCCTGGTCACTGCTAAGCTATTTTCTGTCTCTCTGGATTTGCCTATTCTGGACATTCCCTACAAATGGAATCTTACAGTGTGTGACCTTGTGTGTCCTTCCTTTCACTTAGCATGCTTTCAAAAGGTTCATCCTTTCCCACATATCAGGACCTCATTCCTTTCAAAGACCAAACCCATTCCATTGTATGGCTAGACCACATTTGGTTCATTCATCAGTGGATGGACATTTGGGTTGTCTTTGCTTTTTGGCAATTGTCAGCAGTGATGCTGTGAACATTCATGTACAAGATTTTGTGTGGGCATGTTTTCATTTCTATTGGGTCTATACCTTAGAGCGAGCCTGCTGGGTCCTATGGTAAACCTTTATATTTAATTTTGGGGGGAACTGCCAAACTTTTCCCCAGCGGCTGCATTCATTGTATTGTCTGACCAGCAATATTTGAAATTACAATTTCTACACATCCTCGCCCTCGCAAACATTTGTTGCTTTCCTTTAAAAAATAAATATATATTTTATTTTTTTGAGAGAATGAGACAGAGTGCATATACAGGAGCCAGGAGAGGGGCAGAGGGAGAAGCAGACCCCCCATTGAGCATGGAGCCCAGCATGAGCTGAGATCATGACCTGAGCCGGAGGCAGATGCCCAACCATCTGAGCCACCCAGGCGCCCCTGCGCTTATAATTTTAATCGTTAATGTTGAAACTCCGTCCTTAGAGATTGTACCAATTTAGACTTACCAGCAGGATGGGGGAATGACTCACAGAGAGCTTTTTTAAAGCCCGGAATTATTTGCCTATGTTAAAAATAGGGAGGTACCTCATAAAAATCCTGATTTCTGGTTTATTCCAGAAAACCAGAAGATCTGGAACCCTCAGACCTGCATTGACGAATAGCAATAATGGGTTGCAACTGAGCAGTAACCACCTCCCCCCCCGGAAGGGCACGGGCTCTCCAGTTCACCGCAGTCCCCACCATTCCCTAATGCCCGCCTCAGCACAGTCCAAGTGCCCGATGCTATCTATCAACTTACTTGCACTGCTATTTCCTGTGTATGTTAAAAGCAAGAAAAGAGGGGCACCTGGGTGGCTCAGTAGGTTAAGCAACTGCCTTCGTCTCGGGTCATGATCTCAGGGTCCTGGGATTGAGACCTGCATTTGGCTCCCTGCTCAGTGGGGAGCCTGCTTCCCCCTCTTTCTCTGCCTGCCACTCCCCCTGCTTGTGCTCTCTCGCTCATGCTCTCTGTCAAATAAAAAATAAATAAAATCTTTAAAAAAAAAAAAAGCAAGAAAAGAGTCTTAGAGGACGTGTGTCTCAAAAAAAAAAAAAAAAAAGGCAGGACCAAATATATGTTCAGACAACCTCCAGGGGCCCCCCATTGTGGCAGTGGGGGTAGTCAGCAGTCCCAGCCACGATTTGGGGTGGCCTCTCATTGGGCAGGTGATGCCTGGGGAGGTAGTACAGGCGTCCCTGGCTTTATTGTGCCTCCTGGATAGTGTGTTGTTTTTGGTTTTTGTTTGTTTTTTTACAAATCGGAGGTTCGAGACTTCACTGCTGGAGGTAACTGCAGATATGGTGGAAACAGCAAGACAACGAGAACTAGAAATGGAGCTCGAACTTGGGACTGGATGGCGGCAATCTCGTGATAAAATGGGAACAGATGGGGTGCCTGGGTGGCTCAGCGGGTTAAAGCCTCTGCCTCCGGCTCGGGTCATGATCCCAGGGTCCTGGGATCGAGCCCCGCATCGGGCTCTCTGCTCGGCAGGGAGCCTGCTTCCTCCTCTCTCTCTCTCTCTCTCTCTCTGCCTGCCTCTCTGCCTACTTGTGATCTCTGTCAAATAAATAAATAAAATCTTTAAAAAAAGAAAAAGATTAGGACTCACTGAAAGCACAAAGGATAGTCAGCAGTGTTCAGCAATAAAGTGTTTTTTTATGAAGGCATGTACGTTTCGGAGACATAACCCTACTGCACACTTAAGACACTAGAGTATAGGGGCGCCTGGGTGGCTCAGTTGGTTAAGCGTCTGCCTCCGGCTCAGGTCATGATCCCGGGGTCCAGGGGTCGAGCGCCTCCCTCTGCCTGTCCCTCCTCTGCTCATGCTCTCTCCCTGTCTCTCTCTCTCAAACAAATAAAATCTTAAAAAAAAAAAAAAGAGAAACTATAGTGTGAACATAAGTTTTATGATCACTGAGAAACCTCAACATTCATCTGACTCCTTTGGGCTTTTTTGGATTTTATTTATTTATTTGAGAGAGATAGTGAGAGCACAAGCAGTGAAGAGGGGGCATTGTAATCCCCTCAGCTGGGACTAGAGGGTAGGCTCAGCCCTCTCGGAAGCTCAGTCCCCTGAGGGTCGCAATCTATTCTCCCATCACTCAGGAAGGAGTCCCTCCGAGAGACTGGGGGAGTTGGTCTAAATTATAACTGATTCTAGGCCTGACTCAAACCCTGGCCCTGGTGTTAATGGCGGCAGCAGCTGGAGGTGGGAAGGACTCTGAGCGGGGAAGGAGGGGCCTACAGCTGGTGGGTGGGGGGAGGACAAGGGTGGCCCATTCTCCCATCTCAACTTGGAAAGATCAGTTACAATTGCACCAGACCGCAACTAACAGAAAACCACCAACCCTGGCTTAACACATGAAGATGTATTTTTGTTTCATCATGAGAAATCCAAAGTGCTTTGTGTTATTTGTTAAAAGATGTATTTATTTATTTGAGGGAGAACATGCCCTTGTGCACACAAACGGCTTGGGGAGGGACAACAGGAGAGAATCTTCAAGCAGACTCCCTGCTGAACACGGAAACTGACAAGGGGCTGGATCCCATGACCATGAGATCACAACCTGAGCCAAAACCAGGTCAGACGCCCAACCGACTGAGCTACCCAGGCACCCCGAAATCCAAAGTACATTGTTGACCTTGGTGTAGCTCGTCAGGGACTAAGACTCTATTCACTTTGCCATCATCCTCATGACATTTTCTCTCCCTTAACTCATGACTGCAAGACAGCTGCTGCAATCCAGCCATCCCATTCAAGTTCCAGACAGAATAAAGGAGGCAGAAGGACACGGTGCTACATCTGTCCCCCATCATCATGAGAGCAAATGCCTTCCTGGTAGCCCCCAGCAGACGTATACTTACATCTTAGAACTGTGTCATAGGCTATCCCCAGGTGCAAGAGAGGCTGAAAAACCCGGTACAGGGATGCCTGAGAGGCTCAGTCAGTTAAGCAGCTGCTTTCGGCTTAGTTCATGATCCCAGAGTCCCGGGATCGAGTCCCGTATCAGGCTTCTTGCTCAGCGGGGAGCCTACTTCTCCCTCTGCCTGCTCTGCCTGCTGTTCCCCTGCTTGTGCGCGCTCTCTCTCTCTCTGATAAGTAAATAAAATCTTAAAAAAGAAAGAAAGAAAGAAGCCCAGTGCATCCATAGGCACATTGCGGCCCCCCAAATCGGGGTTTGTTGGAAGAGAAGTGGAGAGCAGGTACTGAGTAGGTAACTCATAGGTAAAAGGGGAAAAGCCAGATCTACTGGGCACAAGGGCAGGCGGGAGGTGTCCTAGTGCCCAAGACCAAGACAGGCCTCTTCTAGGGGCCCCTGAAGGTTGGCAGCCCGGGCAGGGTCTAGACCCCCCATTTGCGGTCCATTTTCTCCCCAGGGCAACCATCCTCCTCATCTCTCCCAGCCTTTGGGACTCCCAAGCTCTTTCCAAAAGGTAGCAGCTGCCAAGACTGAGCACGGCCCAGAGCCTACTGTCTCCCCAGCGACAAGCAGGGCAGGGTGTGAGGCTGGTGCTGGCTGGCAGCTCCAGCTTGTTCCTCTGATCCCCAGCATTGCCAAGCCCCACAGGCCATGCACAGTCATGCCGTGACACATATGCACACCAGCAGTCAGCCCCCGGGGCCCACATGGGTGCCCAATCCACTTAGGTTCACAGACGTACTTGTACTCATACATGCAGGGACTCACAAGACACAGACACTGCTATGTACACACACACACAGGGGGGTGGGGACACACTCTCGCACGCACACTTGCATTCACACTCACAGAGGCGAGCAGAGACACATCCATCCACACAAGAAATATACACATGCAGGGACATGTCCACATGGAAATATACACACGGGACACAGGATATGACAGAGCTAGACCTTAGTGTGGCTGGGGGTATTTCAAGCCTGCCCCCCCCCCCGCAGGAGAGGGACACCCCCCCACCCCAGGCTGGCCTGTGAGCTCCCTGTGGTTTGGGTGGAGGGGAGGACAGGAAGCTTGCCAGAAAGTTGCCATCCCTGATTCCCAAAAGCTTGGGCGGGTGGCCTGACCTCATGGCCAGACGGCTGCAGTTGGAGGTAATTTGTGGCTTCTGGGCACCCCTCTTCACCCCTGCTTCCACCACTTCAGCTTACCCAAGCTGCCCAGGGATCTGGTTGGGGATGCTGGGGTTGGGGGGGAGTGGATATCATCACAGCTGTCCCAGTGTCTGGGGTCCCACCATTGGGGCTGCCATCCTTTGTGGTCCCTGGGGAACCCAGTAGTTTGGCAAACACACTGAGGCTGACCTTGCCCGGCCCAGGACACTCCTGTGTCACAGGCCTGCCTGTGATTGCCCAGAGTGTGGGGGGTGGAGAATTGTATCTGTTCCATTCTTGGAAAGATCCCAGGCCTGCTGGGGAGACCAACCCAGGATGAATGTCATCAGGAACATCAACCTCATAGCAACTCCCCTCTCCTGATTTCCCCTCCCGCCAATTTTCTGTCCTTCTCCAGAATTTTGGTATCTCAGGGCTCAGCCTGGGCGCCTGTCCCTTCCACACTCTGTTCCTCCCTGAGATCTCTGCACTGACCAGTTTGAACCCTGCTCCAGCCTGGCCCTCTCCCCAAGCTCCAGACCCAACAGCCAGGGCTCCCCAGATATCTTCCCTACAGACACCCCACAAGCCCTCCAATTCCTGTGTCAAACACCACGCTCACTGGCTCCCCATCCAGAGGACATGGTACCTCTATCCAGGCAGGCACCTGGGAGTCACCCGTGATCCCTCCCTCTCCCTCCCCCAGCACCCCCCCCATCTACCCCTCCAATCTACCACCTCCTACAGACCCAAATCCGAAACTGCAGTCACTGACTCCAGGATACAGAGCACCTAGCACATGCCAGATAGACACCATTTGGGGGTGGGTTTCTCAAATAAATAAAATCCCAGTTCGGGGGGATTCGGGATGTGAGACAGACATAAATCTCTGCCTTGAGGAACTCAGATTTTGGTTGGAAGAGAGCAGCACGATCAATCAACTCAATTACATGGTGTCTTAGAAGGTCACAATCACCTTGCAGAAAAACGAAGCAGGGGACGGAAGTAGGAAGTACTGATGGGGGCGGGGAGGGGGTATAATTTTCAATAGAATAATCAGGGAAGGCCAGACAGAGATGGTGACGTTGGAGCAAGGATTTGAAGGAGGAGAGGAAATGAACCCTGTGGAGATTTGATGGAAGAGCAGTCCGCGCAGAGGGAAGGGCAAGTGCAAAGGCCCTGAGGCAGGAGTGTCCCTGGTGTAGTTGAGAGGCAGGAGACAGGAGCTGGAGTGGGGTGAGTCGGGGAGCTAGAGTAGGAGAAGCGCCGTCTTTCCTGCTTACAGCCTAGTCCCACTATAGTTGTCTCCCATTGTCCTCTCGGCTTCCTCTCCTTCTCCTATATCCTAGTCCCTGCACAGCAGTCTGAGAGACCTTTCGGAAAACACAGATCGGATCATGTCCCTTGCGGGAGCTTCCTCCTCCCAGAGGACAAGTCCATCACCCAGCCCTCCACGCCCCTCTCGTGAAGAAGGAAAGGAGGTAGAGGAACCAGCTTCCCCAAGGTCTGAGGCCGAGTCCAGAATGCAGACAGCAGCTCACCTGGTTTCCTGTCAGATCAACCCCGTCACCCATCTGGGATCTGCTCCCTGCTCAGTGTTCCCCATCGGATCTGCTGGGGAAAGCTGGAGGAAACGGCTGCGGGTGTGCACAGGTCCAGGGTTCCAGGGTTGTCGGTTGGAGTGTGGGCTGGGTCAGCAGGAGGTTGGTGGGGGTCCTACTCTGCACACCCCAGGAGGGGGGAATGGCCATAAGTGAGGCTCCCACCCAGGGACCGGGCAGCAAGCCTTCCAGAATCAGCTGTGGACAGCTTCCTCTTGCCTGGTCCTTCACACCAGGGCTGCAGCTAAAACACAGGATGCCCAGTTACCTCAGACTTTCAGATAAGCAACGATTTGCTTTTTGCTTATGGGTGTCCGAAATACTGCATACATCCCATAGTTTCCTTTGCTCAATCTGGCAATCCTACCCAGATGGGCACATCTGCTTCCTCCCAGCTTCCCAGCTCCCTCCCAGCCTCCCAGCTCCCCGCCCCCCACCAACACACACACCCATGGTCTCTTCCTCACATGGTGGCCCCATACTCTGGTAAAACCCAGGCCACTTCACATTCTTCCCCCCGCCTTTTTTTTTTGGCACCACTTCAGAGGCCCTGGTGAGCTCTCTAAACCCATCTCCTACCCCTGGTGCTATGCTGTTGAGGTGGCTCTTGGGAAAAAAATAGAACGAAAATAAAATATAAAACATCGAAAGCCATGGACTGTGTGGGTGGCTCAGTCAGTTAGGTGTCCGACTCTTGATCTCAGTTCAGGACTTGATCTCAGGGTCATGAGTTTAAGCTCCATTCCCGTGTGGAGCCTTCTTAAAAAAAAAAAATTTTTTTTTAACTCAAAAGCCCTGATTTTAGCACTTGCCAATTTCTATGGTATAAATACTCCCTCTGTGGCTGATTTCATGCTGCCTACATGACATCCCTGAAGACACAGTTGTGCACAATTGTCTCTTGTGAGTCACTGCAAGTCAGCATGAGCCAGCTCCAGGCTGCCTCTCTGTTCTCCAGCGCATTCCACCTCAGGGCCTTTGCACTGACTGTGCTTTGTCTGGAAGTGCCCCCCCACCAAGCCCTTTACCCTGTTTTATTTATTTATTTTTTCCCTAGCAGTTATCCCTGTCTCACACCATTGTGACACCTGTTGAGTTGTCTCCCCTGGCACCAGTCAGTCAATCCACAAGGGCAGGGAGTGTGCCTGTCTTGTTTTCAACTTCATGGCAAGCGCCCAGCACAGTGCCTGCCACACAGGAGCTGCTCAGTAGACACCTACTGAATGAGAGGTAACGCTGGGCTCTCATGACCTTGGCGTTCAGTTTTTATGCTCGGTGGGAACAATTGCAACAGCCCGCGAGCCTCCGGTGGGAGGGGCTAATTGCTCCGCCCCCCAGGCCACGCCCCCTCGAGCCCGCCTGAGGCCGGCCAGCATTCTAGCTCAGCCCCCTCCTACCCCACTGTGCGGTCTGTGAGGCTCCCTGGGTCTTGGAGCCTCGTGGCTTTGTTCCCCGTGAGGGAGCTGCCGACTTCAAACTCCAGGGCTATTGCCGGGGATCAGGCGGCTGAACGGATGGGAAAGCACTTGCTAAAAGTGGCACTGGGAACCCCACGCACCCCATTTTGTAGCTATGAGCAAGGAACATCCTAGAACAGTCAGAAGTACTTATTATCGGCCCCATAGGATGTAAGAACATAACTCCCGTTCTTCTTTTACCGGTTACAATGTGATTTTACATGTTATCAAGTAAAAACCCAAGTTGGTTTGTTTTTGTGTTTTTTGCCCCTTTCAATGCGTGTAATTTCAACAGTCTGTCAAAAAAGAGCCAACAAACAATATCAACTTACATTCTGTTGGGTTTATTCTGTAACAGCATTTTTAAAAAAAGATTTTATTTATTTGAGAGAGAGAAAGAGAACATGAGCAGGGGGAGGGGCAGAGGGGAAGCCGACTCCCCGCTGAGCATGGAGCCTGATGCGGGGCTCCATCCCAGGACCCCAGTATC
Organism: Enhydra lutris kenyoni; assembly: GCF_002288905.1. NCBI lineage: Eukaryota > Metazoa > Chordata > Mammalia > Carnivora > Mustelidae > Enhydra > Enhydra lutris. The sequence goes on along the minus strand of NW_019154181.1, from coordinate 2,048,443 downwards.
ATGACCTGAGCCTGGGGCGGATGCTTAAAGGACTGAGCCATCCAGGCGCCCCTCCAGCTGTTTTTAAAGCAGCAACTGTGGATCCAAAGCTTACAACGGGGGCTGGTATCCTGCCGGCGGGAAGCGGTGTGACCCACCAGCGGGTGTCCCAGCAGGTTGGTTGGGCATGTTTTTGTTTGTTTGTTTGTTTGTTTTCTAAAGATTTTATTTATTCTCTTGACAGACAGAGATCACAAGTAGGCAGAGAGGCAGGCAGAGAGAGAGGAGGAAGCAGGCTCCCTGCTGAGCAGAGAGCCTGATGCGGGGCTCGATCCCAGGACCCTGGGATCATGACCCAAGCCGAAGGCAGAGGCTTTAACCCACTGAGCCACCCAGGTGCCCAGGTTGGGTATGTTTTGATCAATTGATCATCTAATTGCATGGGTTGGTGCCCCCCTTCCAGACTCATTCAGCATTCTAAACACGGCCCCCATCCTCAACAACTGCTTGAGGCGAAGCGGCTCCCATCATTTTCTTGCTTATTTCCACGCCTGAGCTTTTTCGCTTTCTTAAAGCAGAGAAATACTTCTGGCAGCCCAGGCCTTTGAACGGAGGAGGTAAACAAGCTAGAAGTGGAGATGCGCTTGTTAAGATCAACAGAAACAGGCATGGTTCTTGATGGAAGTGAGGACTTGGCTAAGTCAACACTCATTCTAACTGCCTTGTCCCTTGCTGTCCTACCCTGGGGAGGCTGGACAGAGAAACGCTCAAGTTCCCAGACTCCCTTGCAGCTAGACGTGCCCTGTGATGTGGGGCTGGCTAACGGGTTGTGTATGAAAGCCCTCATCCAATCAGCGGCTTGTAGAGGCTGTCCCGTCTATGTGCCAAGTCTTGCCGGAACCCCCTTGTCTTTGCCCCCTTCCTCTGCCCAGAACACGGCACTACCTCTGTACCTGAATGGGCCATCTTGTGGTTACGGGAATAGAAGCCACATGGAAAGAAGGTGGAGAGGGAAGCTAGAAAGAAGCTGAGTCCCCCGATGGCAGAGCCGAGCCTTACTGTCAGTTGAGGACTGTCTGGATGTTCGAGACAAAGGACCTCAATGTATTTAAGCCCCAGCTGAGTTTTCTGCTCCAGGCAGGCTCACCGCCACACCGTGTGGCCACCGTGTGAACTCTTGGCATGCTTCGGGTCCCTGCCTGGCTTTGGCTGCCATTGTGTGTAACTCCAGATTAAAGATGAAAGGTTTTTATTTAAAAAAAAATTTTTTTAAGATTTTATTTATTTATTCATTTGACCTACAGAGATCACAAGTTGGCAGAGAGGCAGGCAGAGAGAGAAAGGGGGAAGCAGGCTCCCTGCTGAGCAGAGAGCCCGATGCGGGGCTCGATCCTAGTGTCCTGGGATCATGACCCGAGCCGAAGGCAGAGGCCCAACCCACTGAGCCACCCAGGTGCCCCATAAAGATGAAAGGTGTTTTTTTTTTTAAGATTTTTTATTTATTTGACAGAGAGAGAGATCACAAGTAGAGAAAGAGAGAGAGAGAGGAGGAGGCAGGCTCCCTGCCTAGCAGAGAGCCCGATGTGGGACTTGATCCCAGAACCCTGAGATCAGGACCTGAGCCAAAGGCAGAGGCTTAACCCACTGAGCCACCCAGGCAGCCCCAAGATGAAAGGTTTTTAAAGACTTACAGTGTTTTCCAGAATTTGGCCAGCAAGTCAACTTTGTCTACAAGCAACATGGGCTTCAATCACATCACCGTCTTCACCGTGGAGATGCTGTTCCCACTTACTGTGCCCGGCTAGATAGGGGTGCCTGGAAAGCCGAGACTCAGGGCCACAAAACCCTCAGCCCAAGCTCATACGGCTACTGAGGGCCAGAATCTGAATTAGAACCCGGTGCTGTCTGACTCACGTCTCTACAGCTCCCTCTACTGGTTAACTCCTGGAAGAAGCCCTTCCAGTCGCTTCCTCCCTTGACCTTCAGGGATTAAGAGAGCATCCCCCATCCCCGGGCCAGGTTTGAAGAGGACTGGGATTGCCCCAGCCTTTCAAAGGACTCAACGGGAGAATGAAGAAGTCAGGACACTGCTCTTCTCTTGCTAATGCAGACCCTTTTGTCCAAAATAGGACAATCACTTACCCAGGGTCATACCGAAAACCGGGGACAGGTTGGAGATGGAAACTGAGGGCCTTACGCTCTATGCTGGGCTCTGCCTGAGACCCAGCCCTGATGATTCTGTCATGCTGCTGGAGGCTGGGGTCCCTCAGTCTTCTCCCCGCCCCCCCCTAACTTGAATCTACACCTTCTCTCTGGCTGGAAACTGCAGGCTCAGCCCTGGTCCTTAAGGCTGCAGCCCTGCCCCCTAAAAGGTCCCCCAAAGACCTCTACTCATTTACTCGTTCGCGCGATCATCCGACAAGAGCTCCAATGTGCCCTCCCTCCACGGGCGCTCTTGGAGTTCTCAATGTGGTCCAGTGTGGTCCACCACTTTGTGGCGGGGCTGTGACAGAGGGGCTGAGGGGTCCAGAGAAAAGGCAGGCAGAAGAAGGGGACAATTATCTGGACCTTGAGGTTGTTCAGTTAGAAGCTTTCAGGTAGCAAAGGGGGAAGGGCTATTTCAGGCATGAAGGAACTGCAGGTGGAAAGACAACAGGGCACGTTGAATTTTACCTTAAACATGGTTACTTTAGGGGAGACTGGGTGGCGCAGTCAGTTCAGCGTCCGACTCTTGATGTGGGCTCAGGTTGTGATCTCAGGGTCGTGGCATCAAGCCCTGTGTCGGGCTCCGGGCTCAGCACAGAGTCTGCTTATTTCTCTCCCTCTGCTCCCCGCCTCCGGCATTGTGCGGGCATGTGTGGGCACACACGCTCTTTCTCTCCAACACATAAATCTTCAAAATAATGGTTGCTTTCATGTTTGTGAATTCCACCTCAATGAAATATAAATGCATACAATTTGCAAGAAGGCGGTGTGTGTGCAGGGGTGCAGTACTGTGAGGCTGGGGGGCAGGGGATGGTGGGGCAGCCGCAGGAGGGACACGGGGTGGAGAGGGCCTGCCGGGCCATAAAGGACCTAACTTTGCATCTCCGGGTCCAGCCCCTCCGCAGAATAGCTGAGAGCCTGAGCCAGGAAGGGGGACCGATAAGGGCAGGAGAAGAAGGATATAAGGACTTGGAGTCGCCCAGACCGTGATTTGAATCCAACTCGGCCTCCAACACACTGATCTGGCCAAGCCATTCACTTCTCTGAACCTCAGCCGCCCCGTCTTTAATGGGGGGGGCGGGGGGCACGGAGCACCACTCCTGTGGAGTTGCTGTGAGAGACCCTCAATGCGGGCGCCCCAGAGCTCCGTGGGATGTCGGGAAAGGGAGGGTGGGAGTCTCCTCACTGCTGTGGATTGTGGCCAGCTGCCATCTCTGTCCCCTGAGACGGGAGGCAGGCCGGGGAAGGAGCCCCTGGCCCAAGTCACCGGGATGGGTCTGGGTCTGTAAGCGGGACACCTGCCACCCCCCCCAACCCCCAGCATCCAGGCCATAGCAGTTTCCTTTTCCCCAGGCACCCCTTTGCCCACTGACATGAGCCTTGTGTGGGTGGTGGGGAGGGAACACCGGAGAGGTGAAATGTCCTGGGGTGATGGAGGAAGACAGACCCCATGGGGACGGATGAGACCCAGGGCCGGCTGTGTAAATGTTGGTGGTGCTGGTGCTGCTCCTCTCTGGGGAGGGGCTGCGGGAAGGGGGCGGGGACAGGGGGCGGGGCCACCCATCCCTTGAGGACTTAGAGTCCGCATTCTCTAAAAACTGTTAACCCAGGCTTGCGTTCCAGTAACAGGAACTTGGGTGCGGGACAGAGATGGTGACAGGTGGGGGCGGGCGGCCCCTAGTCTGCAGGGAGGAGCTCCACGTGGATAGGGCTCCACCTCTGAGGGTGGGACCAGGTGGACAGGGTGGGCTACCTAAATGAGACCCAGCTGCCTCAGTCAAGAGTGAGCTCCCTGTCTCGAGAGAAAAGCAAGCAGAGCTGGATACCCCGCCTACAACCAGCTTCTAGGGAGGAGGGTGAGGAAATTGTCCCGGGAGGAAGATGGTGAGGGGTTGGGGAGAGGAGTTCAGAGAAGACTTCACAGAGATGGGCTTTGAAGGTTGAATAGGAGTTCTCTGGATGGACAGGAAAGAGATGATGTGCTGGATAGAAGGAAGAGCATGAAAAGGCATGAGTATTGCAAGAAGTGCTTTTAATAACAAGAAGAGTTAAAATACATCAAGCTTCAGTCTGCTCTAAGTATCTGACCTACGTTATCACATCTAATCCTGACCACAACTCCCCGGGTGTAACCAGGAAACAGGCTCTGAGAGGTTGAGTAGCTTTCTCCAAGTCACACAGGATCACATTGCAGGCAGTCTGACTTCCAGCTGGAGGGGTGAGAGGTAGGAGAGGGGCTGCAGAGCTTAGCAGGGGCCTGGATGGAAAGGTGGGGAGCCAGATAGGAAAGAGAGGAAGGCTACACGTCCCGGGTCAGGGGCCCCATGCGAAAGCATGTCCCATGTGGAGGAGCTGCTCCTGTCCCCAGGGGAGGAACTGCTCCTGTCCCCAGGAGGGTGTGAGGGCTCTGGCTCTGGCAGCCTGGCCCTGGCCCGGCGGCCAAGGCCACCATCTCTCAGCAGTGCCTTGCAGCCTGTCCCTCTGGCCACCCGGCCCTACCCCTTCCTCCTGTGGCAGCTCTGCAGGGGCCCAAGGATTTGAAGCTAATTTCTGCAGGATGGGAGTGGAGACCTGGGATGGTTGAAGGCAGCAGCGGTGCTGGACCGGGGTGAGGCAGGCAGCCAGGGAGGAGCTTGGGGCTCCTGCAGAAGCAGTAATCCCAACAGTCCCTGAGCCCCAGGAACAGCTGAGGCAGGGCGGAGGGGGAGCACGGATACCCGACTAGGTCCGAGTCAGCCCCCAGCCCCCGTGGCAGGCAGTGGACACCTTCCTGGTCCCCTCCCCAGGCTTAAAGCTTCCCTGGGAGGACTGTGAGAACGCAGGAGATGATGGAGCCCTAGTAGAGGCAGGTGGGAGTGGGGAGTGTCCGGGAGGATGTTCAGGGAAGGGCAGGAAATGGGCAAATCTGGATGTCAGTCCTGGCTGAGGGTCTGCCCCCCAAAACCCCCCACTACCCCCCACCCCACCCTCCCAGAGCAGATCCCTGCTGCACAGTGTCCACCCTGACTGTCCAGACCTGTAGGGTTTCCAGAGCACCCAGCCCCCTGCCACCCCCTTCCCCAAACTGGTGATAAGGGTTCCAGCTGGGCCCTGAGCAGGCCTCAAGATGCCCCTCCCCCTGCAGTCCTTCCTAAGCTTACCAGACCTGGGAGAGCTAGGCCTGGCCATCCTCCCACCCAATCCCGGGCCTCCCATTCCATATCACTTGGTTAGTGGGCTGGGCGGGGTGCAGAGGGAGAGACAGAAGGAGAAGTAAGCTCCCCGCTGAGCAGGGAGCCCGATGTAGGGCTCGATCCCAGGACCCCAGGATCATGACCTGGGCCGAAGGCAGATGGTCAATGACTGAGCCACCCAGGTGCCCCTGACACAGCTGGCTTATAAACTACTGGAAGCCCTGGTTATTTGATAATCACAAGCATTCTGCTGACAACCGACTTTTGTGTGATACTGAGCCTCAAAAGCCACAAGGAGGAAAGAGTGGTAGAATCCATGGGAGAGAGCATTTGAACTGGAAAGAAGGTATGAGGGGTGGGGGAAGGGATATGACCAAGTCCCTGGAAAGGCAGACAACTCTCACCCTAGCTCTGAGCTCCGCGTGTGGTTGCATTGGAGCCCGCACCCATCTGCCCTCTGCAACCTCAGAATCTCCCATCACACGTGGGAACCCTGGCTGCCCACAGCCCCCTCCCCCAATCCATTATCTCTGCTCACCTTTCCCGGAGTGGTTGGTGGGTCTGGGCTGACTTTGAACTCCTCCTTCCCTCTCCTGCACAGGTGCCTGAAGGGAGCCCCCTGGTCTGCTTCCAAGTTAGCAACTGGCTGCTGCAGGGGCATCATGACCTGGGGTCCCTGCTGGGGGCCTGAGCTCCTGGAAATCTATACACCTGTGCCTCCCTTCCTTTCCTGGATCAGAGCTAAGGTCTCTAATGCCATTTTTGGACACCATGGCCAAGAACTGGCCCGGGACCAGACAGAGGAGGCATTGAGGCTCTTTAGTCTGTGAAGTCTTGGCAGTGAACCCTGATTCAGCTACTTCCCTGCTGCTGTGACTGTAGCCCAGCCACCTCCCCTCTGTGATTCTCCTTCATTCATTCATCTAACACCGTTACCAGGGCTTCCGATGTGCCCCGAAACCAGAACACAAGATCAGCGTGGCCCCTGGGCTCCTGGAACAGGCGGGCTGTCTAGGGGAGGGGAGCCAAGCACTAGCTCGAGTCATATAAACCATGGTGAGTGCTCAGAGGGACAGAATACATGTGTTAACAGAAGCTATGACCTACTCCGGGCAGCCAGGGAGTAACTGTCATGTGAACATTAAGTTAGCAGAGCCGTGGACTCAGGCTCACTCTTCTTCCGATGGCTAGATGGCTGGGATGCCAGGTGCTAAGCCCTCCGTGGGCCTCAGTTTCCCTCCTTCACATGGAGGAGCTGTGGCTTGGACTAAAGATTTTTTTGAGGTCCCTCTCAAGTTTGTTTAATAAACTTTGGGGGGGCAGGGGTCCTCAAAAGCCCCAAGGGAGCATCCCTCTGGCCTGCGCACGCAGCTGCTGGGCCCCAGCTGGGGACTCTCCAGAACCCGGGCGGCCCCGCCCCTGGTGGGCCTAGCGGGCCTCGCGCGTTACTGCCGACTCGCGGTGGTAGTGGTGCACCTGCGCCCTGCAGTCTCCCCCTCCGCAGTCCTCCCAGTAGCGCCACAGCGCCATCTCGTGGCGGAAGGCATCTGTATCACTTGGTTTCCGACCGGCCTGAGTCAGGGAGTGCCTCTGCGCTTCGGGGCTGGCGGGGCCGAAGCCGAGCGGACACACACTCCCTGGGAGTGTAGTCTGATACCGCGGCGTGGCTAGGTTCCACGCAATAGGCCCATGCTCTAACCCAGCTCTTGTGGACTGCCCCAGCTTCCCCGGAGAAGGGTGGGGCTGCGAAGCCCCGCCCCCCAAGCCCCGCCCCCACACCAGCCGCCGCTGGCTGCGCCTGCGCACTACGGCATACACGCTTGCCTTAGCGAAGGTCCCATCCCAAGAAACGTGTCCCACGCGCCACGCCGTCGGTTTCCAGGGCAACCCGGAGCCTCTCCGCAATCCCGCGCGCAACTTGGGTACTTTCCTGGCGCCCCCAGCCTGGCCATGACGGCCGCGGGTCCCAGCGTCTTCCTACTCATGGTCAACGGGCAGGTGGAGAGCGCCCAGGTGAGCGGCCGTGGACCTCGCCCGGCCTACCCCACTCTCCCCGGAGGCCCATCCCGCGACCTCCAGGGCTGCCGCGTGGCCTCGGAGAGGTGCGTCGTTCCTCCGAGCCTCTGTCTCCCATGGTTAGGCGGGGGAGGGGAACCAGCGTTTGAGAGGCTTGCCTGCGAATCCTCAGCCCCGATGTGCGCGGGTGGAAGCCGACCTCGAGAGGTTGAGCTCGTGCCGAGGACACGCTCGGCCAAGACTTTGAGACCCCGTTCGGATCGTGTCCAGCTCGTTGAGTCACGGACAGGAACCTAACGCGGGTGTAAGGCGGGTAGCCGAGACTCGACCGGGACGCTGGGCCTCGGTCCTCGAATGCTCTGCGCTCTGAACTCTCAGATCCTTGAATTTGGGTCAGAACGGAGGTGATCTGTTGGAATCTGATCCAACGATGGGGGTGGTGGAAAGACCCGGGGAGAGTCTGGTCAGTCTGACAGAAGGGGACGCTACTACACTTTGTAAGAACCATTGGTCGTAGATAGATAAGTTCACCATGAATTCGCCCTGAGCCAGACTTGGTGCCCATCACTGCTCATTCGGTCCTCGCAACAACCCTGTGAAGTGGATATTATTAGCGTCCCCATTTTACAGATGGGACACTTGCCCAAACAGAGCGGCAAAGCTGGGATTTAAACCCAGGTCTGCCTGCCGCCAAAATTTTGATGCATTACCCTTTCAGGCTGTTGGAAGACGGTGTTTATTGTATTATTGTGAGGATTAAGTGAGATGGTTTGGGTAAAGTTCTGGGTCTCTCATGCCTCCCTGTTTCATTGGGCTCATGTCTCCATGCTCCCACCCTATCCACCTGCCCCTTGGCCTAGTGTCCATGACTACCTTCCCCTCGTCTCTTCTGTCCCATTAGGAATGGGACCCATTAGGAATGGTTCCATTAGGAATGGACCCCTTGGCTGGGCTGGATCACATCTGTGCACTGTCAGCACCCATGCCTGCCTCCCGGGGCCTCCCAGTCAGTTCTGGTCCCTCCCTCTCTCCAGGCCTTGAGCTCCAGTCTCTTGTAGGCTTCGTGTCCCAACAGCATCCTTTCACTTTGGCACCATTCCCTCAGACCTCTGGGCCGACCCTTGTGCCAGGCACTGGGGACACAAAAATGTCATCACACTTGTTCCCTGTTCACAGTCAAATGGGGTTGACAGAAATAAACAAGCCATCAGAGCTTTGATAGAGGGAAAGACCAGGGGCTGACAGAGCCAGGACAGGGGTGGGGGGGCAGAGGGGAGCCTGGAAGTTAGGACAGGCTCCCTGAAAGGTAAGTTTTGAAGGATGAACCGGAGTTTGCCAGATGGAGTAATGGGAAGGGCATGCCAGACAGAAGCCAGAGCTCAGGCAAAGGCTCAATGGCAGTAGCAGCCTGGAACTGTCCCTTGGACTCCCACATCTCGGGCCCCAGCCCCTATGCTGCACCCCGTGTCCTCAGCCCTGGCTGTTTCTTAGACCCACTCCAGGTGCCTGGTGCTCAGAATTCCTATTGGCTGCCCTTACGTAGTCAACACGTTGACCTCACCACAGGTCTCCGTAATCACAAGCTGTGTGTGCTTCTTCCCGCAGTTTCCGGAGTATGATGATCTCTACTGCAAGTACTGCTTTGTGTATGGCCAGGACTGGGCCCCCACGGCGGTAAGCTGGGCCCTCGGGTGTCCCTTATGCACAGGCTCCATGACTGATGGGGTTTCTGAAGGTGTCCACCTTTCCCCTTCCATTCCCAGTTCAGAACCCATGGAGAGGTAGACACTGAGTTCAGGGGGTTCCAAGTATGACTTTGTTCCTGGAAAAGCTGGAGCAGGGAATGCAGCCATCGGCGGGCTCCCGGGATCAAAGCTGCACTCGCTCACGTGCCCCGTCCCGGGAGCTTGCACGTGGCCTCGAAGAGGAACGTGTGGGCAGCCCGTAGAGCCTCTAGCCCTCTCCTAGCCCTTGGGGAGGACTCTGGGGAGCCCGAAGGCAGAATAGAAGCTCTCCTTGCAAGACTTGCCTCAGAGCAGTCTGTCTTCCCCAGACAGCCAGACGAGAGCCCCAGTCTTTGTGGAGCACACAACCTTGTGTGGCGAGACAGACAATAAGTACCAGTGTTCTAGTATGTTCTAGCATACTAGCAAGGGCCAGAGAGGGAGACCCTGGACAGCTGCCAGAAACTGAGGAGCGAAGACAGCACGTAGATGAGGTGCGGAACCAGGGATGTGGCAGGCACTCGAATTTCCAGTATATTGTGAAGGTGGGGGCAACAGGGTTTCCTCTTGGGCAGATGTGGGGCACGGGAGAAAGGAGTTAAGAATAACACGAAGCTTCTTAGCCCGGGAGCCTTGGGAGCAGAGCTGCCATTCGATGAGAAGACTGGGTAGCCAGATCTGGGAGAACTTTCCAGAGCTCTGCCCAGCATGTTTGGAGGTTGAGGTTCCCGGTAGACATCCAGCCGGGGTGCAGGGTCAGCAGTGGAGGCTGGGCCGTGGCGCTCTGGAGGTCAGAAGTGAGGACCGGCCTGCGGGTTTGGGAGTCCCTCTCCCCCACATGAAGAGGAAGTGGCGAGGGCAACACTGGGCCCCCCCACCATGAGGAGGAAAGACCCAGACTATGGTGTCCCAGAAGCCACGCAGGCGGAGTGTGTCCAGTGCTGCTGCTGGGTCAGGTAAACTGAGGACAGAGAAATGTGCGCAGATACAGCAACCCTGGGGTCCCTGGTGCTCCCCGCCAAAAGCTCTTCGATAGCACGGGCACCTGTGGTCAGACGGAAGTGGGTTCTCGAGAGGGAAGCGAGTAAGAATGGGGCCGGCGAGTGTGAACAGCTCGTTTGAGGAGTTGTGCTCGGCAGGGGAGCTACGAATAGGTTGGTGGGTGGAGGAAGACATAAGGCCAGCCTCGTTTCCTGATAGAGAAGCTCACCCACACGCGTGCACCGACGTATGTGACCGTGACTGAAGAGGGACATGACCCGCGGCTGCTTCCTCTGGTGAGGGGGCGAGAACCCGGGCCTGGGCCGGGTGTTGACGAAGCCAGATCCGACGAAGTGAAACCCAGAGAGGCTCAGGAGCTGCCCTGGTGCCCCAGAGTTCCAGGCATGGGAAGTTAGCGTGATGGCAGAAGGTAGTGAGGAAAACAGCCCTCCCACCTGCCCACCCAGGTCAGGGGAGCGGTGTGGCAGCCGGAGCATGGGCACCAGCTGTCGCCATCCCTGTCCCCACAGGGTCTAGAGGAGGGCATCTCACAGATCACGTCCAAGAGCCAGGATGTGCGGCGAGCGCTGGTGTGGAACTTCCCGATTGACGTCACTTTCAAGAGCACGAACCCCTACGGCTGTGAGTCTACAGGGGCCTTGCAGGGACACCCGGGTGGGGGCGGGGGGAGGTGCCCCCAGGGCCATCCGCTCCCAGCTCCTCTCTGCCCATCCCCTGGGCCCTTGCGACAGCCCCGTCCTCTGCTCTCTTGCCACCTGGCCGATTCCCTCCACCTCCCCCCCACCACCCCTACCCCGGTTCGTGGACAGGCGACAGAGCTGACCTTTAGGAAGCTCAGAGAGTATCAGTGCGGCCCCAGCCTGTGGCCATTGTGGCCCAGGTGGGCTCGGCCTATGCGGTGGACAGATCACTCTCTGTTTCTTTTCTCACGTTAGGAAACCGAGGCCCAAAAGTAACATCATTTGCCTTTGGCTTTACATCTAGCAGCTGAGCATGGATTGGATTTCAGGCCCATCTGATTTCACAGTCTGAGCCTCTCTGCTGCATGTGGCTTAGGGCCTAGGCTTGCTGGGTACGGGGTTTCCAAAGCAGGGGCTGCCTGGCGGTCCTCCTTGTCATTATCCACGAATAAGAGCACTTCCATAGGCTTCCTGGGACAGGGCACTGGATGGTGGGCCATCTCCTGCTGTTGAGGAAGGCTCGCAGAGGCAAATACAGTAGTAAAAAGCAAAAACAAAGCACAACTATTCCAAGGTTTCAGAGAGCTAGCAAAGTATTAGAGATTTACCAGGCCACGATCCCGGAGAATATAGAAATCTAGAGACGTGATCCCACTCACATCGCCTCGAGAGTATTTGTTGATTCCCTTAGAGGTGACTTAGAGGCTGACGGAGGCTTTTGACAGCTGCTCTGGGCTCGGGGCGGAAAAATCAGGAAAATCCCTGCAACTTGGACAGAGACCTCAGAGCGCTTGGTGGAGCCTGGGAGCTGCGGCCCAGCCCCAGATCGTTCCCGACCTTGAACATGGTTACAGAAACTCTCAAAATATTCATAAGCCTAATCTAGCAGGATGTAAAAGGGATAACATATGAACAAGTATGGTTTATTCCAGAAATATAAAGCTTATATAATATCCGAAATCAACCAGCGTGATTCACTGCTTTAAAAAGAAGGAAAGTCACGATCATCCCTATAAATGTAGAAACGATGATAAAATTCAGCATCCATTCATGGTAAACTTTGACAAACTAGGAATAGAAGGAAGCTTGCTTTTTTTTTTTTTTTTTTTTTATAAAGTCGTGGAGCCCACTGTGGGGTCTGAACTCATGACCTGAGCTGAGATCAAGAGTTGGACCCCCATGGGTGCCTGGGTCGCTCAGTCAGTTAAGCATCTGCCTTCAGCTCACGTCATGATCCTGGGATCCTGGGATCAAGTCTAGCATCAGGCTCCCTGTTCAGTGTGGAGTCTGGTTCTCCCTCTACTACCCCCGCCCCGCTCATGATCTCTTTCTCTCCATCAAATAAATAAAATCTTAAAAAAAGTTGGGGGGCACCTGGGTGGCTCAATGGGTTAAAGCCTCTGCCTTCGGCTCGGGTCATGATCTCAGGGTCCTGGGATCGAGCCCTGCATTGGGCTCTCTGCTCAGCGGGGAGCCTGCTTCCCCCTCTCTCTCTTCCTGCCTCTCTGCCTACCTGTGATCTCTGTCTGTCAAATAAATAAATAAAATCTTATTAAAAAAAAAAAGTTGGACCCCCAACCAAGTGAGCCACCAGGGGCTCCTGAAAGGAAACTTTCTTAATTTGATAAAGGCTATCTACAAAAAACTTAGAGCAAACATTAGCTTTTCTAAGTGAAATGGTGAACGATTTCCTTGTTGCTACCACCACAAACAAAAGGCATAAGAATTAGAAAGAATAAAACTGTCATTTTTCACAGGTGACATTATGTGTGTAGAATTTGCAAAATAACCCACAGATAAGTTACTAGAAATAATAAGTTGGTGTGAATGCCGGATAGGAGATACACAGGCAAAAACCAGTGGCTTTTTGTATGAAAATAAATGGACTATGTCTTCTCTTGCGCACACATGTGATTCAAAAATGATATATCAAAAAGAAATTCTTCACTCTAATATCAAAATATAACAGAGCTGCAAAGACAGGCCACGGAATTCACACACATACACACGGCATGTCAATGAGGAAAAGACTGGTAGAAATACAGGCAAGAGGCCGAGCAGGTCCTTCACGGAGGAGGGTATCCAAGTGACAGAGAAACAGAGCAAGGGCTTTACTTCAATGAGAAAGATTGCAGTGAAGGCAAAGGCAAGCTGTGGTGAGCTGCCACCCGTGCCCACGCCCAAATAACTCCAATCAGGAAAACTGAGGAGCCCTGCTTTGTGAGGACGTGGTGTGACGGGAACTCCAGGGCCTAGCAGGGGTGTGGGGGTGTCTGGGACGCGTGCCCAGCAGAGCCGTGTGCGTGCATGGGGCAAGGCTTGAACGAGAGCTCACAGCCTCACCACCTGGGGGCTCCCCAAGGAGAAACTGCCCACATGCCCATCGGCACCGGAGCAAACTCTGTCCTCCTGGTCTGTCCAGAGCCAGAATGTTCTCTAGCATTGAGAACAAGCAACATCTCCTACATGACAGTCTGAACGGATCTCACAGACACGACATTGAATTAAAGAAGCTGGGTACCAATACACAGACTCTACGATTCCATTTGTATAAGGTTTTATTTATTCATTTAAATGGGTAAAACCAGGGCACTGGGGTGGCTCAGTGGGTTAAGTGTCTGACTCTTGGTTTTGGCTCAGCTTGGAGTCCACTTGGGATTCTCTCCTTCTGCCCCTCCCCGTGCTCGCTCACTCACTTGCTCTCTCGCTCTCAAAATTAAAGCCCTTAAAAAAGTGGGTAAAACCAAAGTACCATGTTTGGGATGCCTTCTTTGGCAGGAAAGGCTTACAAGGAGCGCTTTCTTCAAGTCGGAATAGGGGCTCCCTCTGGGGGAGGGGGAGTGATGGGAAAGGCCCTGAACCCGTGTCTTAGGCTCACCGAGCACCTAACGCAGGGCACGGAGGTCGCCTAGAGGTGAGGGACCCGAGAGGCTGGGAGGTGAGTTGTCCGATGGCCTGAGGCCTGTCCTACAGGCCGCAGGTGCCTAGGCCTCCCTGCCTCACCCCAGGCAGCGACTTCTCCCCTGCCTTCAGAGGACGAATAGACTGACCCCGGAGAAAGGACCCAATGTACCTCCATGTTTACAGGGAACCGGTGGGATCGGCGATCACTTAAAGGAAAATGTGAGGAAGGTCTTTCTTTCCCTCTGACCTCCCCCGCGGCACCCCAAAGCCAGACCCTGTGGGCTGCAAACCTGGGAGGCCCACACTTGAATCTGACCACCTGTATCAGAAAGGAGGCTCCCAAGAAGCGGCCCCTTTGCTCACTTCCCGGCTGGGTCCCTGTGCCTTGAGCGAGGAGAAGAGTGCCTTTGGGGTTCCTCCCTGTATTGTCAAGGCACAGGATCTGCCGGGCATCTGGGCCTCGCCAGGGACCTCGCCCACTTGTCGCGTTCCCCACTGCTGTCCCCCCCTGCCTCCCCGGATTCTGGGTCGGCAGAAGCCCTTAGTGGAGAAGGGGGAGGGGTCCGGTGTCCACTCCTGTTCTCTGCCCTACACCTTCCGCCTGCTGACCCCTTGTCTTGTTCTTCCCAAGGGCCGCAGATCGTGCTCAGTGTATACGGACCAGACGTGTTTGGGAACGATGTGGTCCGAGGCTACGGGGCAGTGCACGTGCCTTTCTCACCCGGCAGGTGGGTTCTGGCTCTGACCAGGTCCCTGGGGCCACAGTCCGTCCCTTGCTGGGCCATGCTGGTTTAGGACCAGGGCACCCCCAGCAGGGCTTTTTCTGGGACAGACTTTGCCGCTAGGCTGGAAGTGTGCTGGCGTCCCCCTGGGGCCTGGGCAGCGGGAGCTGCCAGAGGAGTAGAGACACGGAGAGACGCGCAGTGACAGCTCTAGACAGGATTCTGGGATGCAGATGACAGGAGTTCGCCTAGAGTAGAACAGCCAAACGTCCAGAGTATTGTTGCTGAGACAGAAGGTGCAGGATGTTGGGGGAGGCATGTGGAGAGGAGGGAGGGCTGGGCAGTGAGGGCCAGGACCCCAGGCTTGGCGGGGAGGACTAGGGCAGGGGGCAGCAGCGGGGGGAAGGCGCAGGGAATCGCGGGGGGCTTCCTGGAGGAAGGGCATCCAAACCGGGCCTTGGAGATGGTGGAGGATTTGGAGATGTGGGGGACAGGGCTTCTGAGGGGCCCAGTGGGAGCTGGGCCCCCAGGAGTGATGGCTCTACCCCAGCACCATCCCGAGCCTTGACAAGATGCCAGGCCCGCAGGGACCCTGGGCCGTTTCCGGCACCTCCTGCTTACCAGACGCTCGGAAAGTCCCACCACTTTTCTGTTACTCAGCACATCTGTTCGTGAAAACATCTGTTTCAGGCACAAAAGGACCATCCCCATGTTTGTCCCCGAATCCACGTCTAAACTGCAGAAGTTTACGAGGTGAGTTTTGACATCCTCCTGCCAGCGCCTGCTTCTGACCTAGGGAGTCAGAGCGGAGGGAGGGAGGGGTGTCCCTGTCCTCCCTCACTTGCACTGGGTAACCTCATTGGGTCTCCCAGCTGCTTCGTCTTTGGGGCCCCGGGAAGTGGCGGCCGTGGGCTCCCGTCAGCCGCTGGTCCAGCCACATGAGGCCGGACACCTTTATACTCTGTGCCCCATTACTGGTCTTTGCGCCAGGGCAGAGCAAAAGCTCTCGACAGATGGGGAGATGCTCACGACGTAATAGGACATTAAAACATGAAAAAGGACACAGGAGGATACAGTGGTGTGGGAGGCCTCCTGGAGGAGGTGACATCCGAACAGAAAGTAGAGCGGAGATAAGGGCCAGTGTGGCTGATCTGGGGAAGGAACATTCCAGGTGTAGGAAACAGAGCAAGGTCCATGGGCTTAGTGTGCTCGGAGCAGCATGGATGTGGTGTCGCTGGTAGGTGGTGAGCAAGGGGAGTGTGGGGGAGACACCAGGGAAGCAGGGAGCCTCTTTCCCCTTACCACATCCACGTCTAGGCTTAGAGGGCTGCCAACTGCCTCAAGGTTGGCGACAGACACTCTTGTCCGCTCAGCTTGGCTGCGAGCCTCCACTGCTCCCCACCAGGTCAGCCAGGAGTGGGCCCTCTGTTCACAGCCAGGATGGGGGTGGGGGGGGAAGGAAGGCTACCCGGGTGCCCAGGTGCAGCTGACGAGCGGCCCCCCCCCCGCAGGCCTGGCCGGTATCGGGGTGAGCCTTGGCCGGAGTCCCGCAGGGCAGGACAGCGTTGGGCCTGCGCAGAGGAGGCCTCACTGAGTTCTGAGGCCTGGAGGGGAGAATGTGGGTGCCCCCCCCCCGAAGGCCCTCGAGAAGCCCCCATGATGGGAAGGTGCCCTGGGCCATTGTAAGCTAGACGGGACAGCACCCACCTGCGGAACTGTGGGGAAAATGGGGGCCGTGCCCATTAGTGGGGACAGGAAGAATTAAGGGCTTTGAGCCCATGCTGCTGTCCCGGCCGTGGCGTCTGTGCTGCTCTGCACCCCACAGCTCTGAGGGAACCTTGGGTCTCAGGGCTACGTCCCTCTGAGAAAAGAGTTCTCCATGCAGGACAAGTTTCTGGGTGTTTCTGCCAGTGCCAGAAGCTAGCAGCTGGGGGCAATGGGCAGCCTCCCCCGGGGAAGGCGTGTGTTTGCAGTCCGGACAGTGGGGAATGGTCTGATGAGCGAAGGTGGTTTGGTCAAAATCTTCCCAGAGCCTGTCCATAGAGGCCAGCCTTTGCTCAGCCCCCTGCCTGCCCTCCTCCCCTCAGCCCTGTATTAGTTCCTGGGGCTGGTGTAACCAACGATCACAAACTTGATGGCTTCAGAAACTTAATTGTCTCACAGTCCAAAACCAGTATCAGTGGGGTGAGATCAAGGTGCCCGCAGGGCCGTGCTCCTCCCGCCACCCCTGCACCCCCCGCCAGGCTCTTGGAGAGCATCTGCTCCTGGCCAGCTTCTGATGGCTGGGGCCCGCCTGGGCTTGGGGCCCGTCGCTCCAATCTCTGCCTCTGTG
The DNA here is from genome assembly GCF_002288905.1 of Enhydra lutris kenyoni. Classification (NCBI taxonomy): domain Eukaryota; kingdom Metazoa; phylum Chordata; class Mammalia; order Carnivora; family Mustelidae; genus Enhydra; species Enhydra lutris. Next base: position 2,031,706 of record NW_019154181.1, on the reverse strand, counting down.
GTCATGTGTGCAACCTCACGTGTCACCCCCTCCCCTGGGTGTGTCCCCTCTCCCTCCCCCTCTTAGAAGGACACTTAGGGGGCATTTAGGGTGAACCCAGATAACCCAGGATAACCCCCCATGTTTAAGATCTTTATTTTAGTTAGATGTGCAAAGATCCTTTTCCCAAATAAGGTCACGTTGGTAAGTTCCAGGGACAAGGACTGCTGGGGCCGTTATCTAGCCCATGACAGCACCTCCCACCCAGCCTTCACAGAGTGACAAAAATGGTTTTCCTAAACACGCTGCTTTAGAAACACATCAAGCACATCTCTGCGTTTAGGATCAACTTTAGCGAGGGTGCTGGGCGACCCCGAGTTCTCCTGCCCTGCTCACCTCCGGCCCTCCCTGCAGCCCGCATGTCCTCCAGCGCACCGGGTCCTTCCTGGCCTCAGCTCTCGGCTGGACACTCTCCTCCACCCTGAACAGCCTGTCCTTGTAGACCTCAGGACAGAGCGGTGGCTGCTTCCCCTGCCTGTGAGGTGGAGAGAACCCCCTCCTCAGATGGAGAAACTGAGGCACACAGACGCAGTGGACTGCCATCCAGCCCTGGCTGGAACCCTAGCTTCCCAGTTCCCCTCCCATCCCCCTCCTGAGGCTTGGAGCCAGTGAGCCCCCTTACTGGCCTACAGACAGCAGGGGGCAGTCACTGCTTTGTCCGGCATCATCCAGACCGGAGCCCCACCCCTGGGCAGCACCCAGTGGACACCAGTGCCCTCGCTGGAGGCTGCACCCCGGGGGTCGGGGGGCTGGCCCAGGAGGGGTGGCCTGAGCCAAGAGGAGACTCCAGCGTGGAGCTGGAGGGCCTGCTGGTGGGGGAGGGTGCTGGGCAGCCATGGGGAGGGTGGGGGTGCTGGGGGGGTGCTGGGGTGGAGCACAGGCCTCCCGGCCCTCCCAGGTCAGCCACTTTAGCCGGAAGGCCGGGCGGAGCCTGCTCTGGGAATGTGGGACAGACAGACCGAGGGGCCTCCTGGGGCCTCCACTGCCCCCAGCTGCATCACTGGCCTCCCCCCCGCCTTCCTCCCGCAGGACCCTCCGAGCACAGGCTGGAGGTGCTCCTGGATCGGTGACACCCCCACCTGCCTGGCCCACCCCGCAGGGAATGTGCACCCAGATTGCTTCGGGCTCTGGTGGGTTTGGCGGAGGCGTGGCCTCTGGTCCGGAAGGAGCTGCGACAGGCTGTGGGGCCTGGAGTGGCAGGCCCGGGGATAGCAGCCCTAAGCATCCAGCCCGCACCTCTCTGCCTGTGGCCTCGGGCACATGGCCGTCCTGCTCTCAGCCTCTGGAAGATGGGGGTGTTTACAGATCCGGGCTCCTGGGAGGGACGGGTGGACAGCCAGCATGTCAGGGCCCTCGGAGGGCCGCACCCCTCACCTGTGACTGGGGTGAGAGGATCCAGTCAGGCACTGCGGAGCGAGCCCATCCTTGGGGCACCTGAACCTCATAGCGAGAGCCATGAATAAGAGGATGACTGTCCTGTCCCCCCGCCCCGCCGCCCCATTGCAGTTGCCAGAGTGCCTTCTCTAGCTCTGGGAGTTCATTCCATACCGCCGGGAGGAAGCCGGGCTTGGGCTCAGAGATGGGAAGGGACTTGTCCTGGATCCCACACTATTAAAAAAGAAAGTGGAGAGCCTAGATCCGGCCCCTCTGCCCACCACTCCAGGATGGGCCCTTCTTCCCCCCGGGAGGATGGAGGGGGTGTCACACTGCCCACCCCCAGCTGCTGTCCCCTTTCTGGGATTTCCACCTGGGCTCCCACTGTGCCCCCAGCCCCACATCTCCCTCAAAGCCACGGGGGATCGTGATGGGAAAGCTTGGCATGCAGCCAAGGAGGGGTGGGGCACAGAGCACCTCAGGCCTGGGGGGCAGCCTGCTGGGCCTCTGTGGATGCTGCCCGTGGCCCCCAGCCTCACCTTTCCCCAGCAGAGGGCGGGGGCGTGGAAAGGTTCTGCGAAGGGCCGGGCTCTGGGGGCAGGGGTTGGAGGGCTGCTGGTTTCTGAAGCCAGGAGAGAGCCCACGTTTCCGGTCTGAGGGATAGCCAGGCCGAGGACCTGCTCACCCCATGTCCTCCTGTCCTCCCAGCTGGTTCATGGGACGCCGGCCCGAGTACACAGACCCCAAGGTGGTGGCCCAGGGTGAAGGCCGAGAAGGTAAAGCTTGATCCCCTCAACCCCACCCCCTCCCCACAGGCAAGCTGGAGCCCGGGAGGGCCTGGGTGGACCCCTAGGAAACAGGGTGGAAGCCGGGGACCTGCCACGCACAAGATGGACTGTGGGAACACCCCAGGCCTCTCCCCTGAGCACTGCTCCCGCCTGGGCCTGGCTGGATCGTAGAGGGTCTGCCAGGTTTGTCGGTCCCTGGTGCAGCCCCCATACCTCCCTGGGGGGGGCATGGGCCAGCTGGCCATTCCCATTTTACAGGAGAGACTGCTGGGGCTGACACCCTAGAGCAGCCTGGCTGATGCCGCCTTCTCTCCCCAGTGACCCGCGTGCGCTCACAGGGCTTTGTCACTCTCCTCTTCAATGTGGTGACCAAGGACATGAGGAAGCTGGGCTACGACACTGGGCCTCCTGACACACAGGGCGCCACGGGGCCCAGCCCGCCCCAGGGCATCCCCCGGTGAAGGCCCCCACTGGGCCACGGCCACAGCCACTGAATTTGGCCATGCCGCCGCCAGAGAACGCAGGGCTGTCCTGGAGAGCTGGCCAGGGATCCAGCTGCTTGATGTGCAGCCTCGGGGGGGCTAGGAGGGTGGGGGCAGATTTTTATATAATAAAGCATCACCTTTCCCCAGAGCCCAGGCTCGGAGCTGCCTCCTCTCCCTTCGGCCCTGCCCCCCACTCCTTGGGAGCAGGTCACTGGGGCCGGCCTGCCTGCCTCCCTGAGCTGGACCAGGACCTGTCCTCCGCCCCGTACTGCTTAGGGCACAGAAGCTGCCCGGAGAGGCACACGAGACAGCCACCTGGGTTGTGAGCTCTGGTTCAGCCCCGCTTGGTCTGTGCGACCCTCCCCACACTCTTGCCTAACACAGGAGGGAGATGACAAGGTTTTGGGGCTCAGGAGCACCTGGCCCTTGTGCGAGGAGAAGAGAATCAGATCGATGGTAGCCACAGGGAGAGGGCCCCCGCAGCCCAGACACCAGGGCTGAAATCCTCCCAGAAGCCGGAAGCTGCTGGAATCTCAGCTCTCTGGGCTCACGGCAGGAGAGGAGAGTGGGCCCCTGCACTCAGTACCCAGCACTCAGCACACGGGTAGTGGAGCCGTCCACACACAGGTCCCCGCGGCACTGCTGTGGCAGTCACCCTCCCAGCCTGTCCCCCCTCTCTCCCGGGCATGGGGCCCACAGCCCCTGGATCTGCTTTCCACCTGCATTTTTTTTTTAAAGATTTTATTTTTTTCAAGTAATCTCTATCCCCAGCGTGGGGCTGCTCGATTCAATGGGAGCCACAAAGCCCCCGCCACCCAGCCTCAAGACCACCAGCCTCACCACCTCCCCCCCATTGCCCTGGCCGTCCGTGGACCCTGCCCTGCAACAGCACTGCGCCTGCCCTGCCCCTCCTCTCACTTAGCTCTCTGGACACCGGAAGTCTATGCAGCCCAGCCGGTCCCCCCCCCCCCCCCAACCGGCTCCCTGTGTGCTCTGTGACTCGTGGTCTGGCGTCAGCAACATTCCTGTGATTCTGACCCTCTTCTCTGAATGGAAAGTTCCCTCCATCTCGGTCCTGTGCCAATGCCTACACTGGCCCTTGCGGCCCTCTTCTGCTGCCCCGGCCCGTGGACCCTGGGCCTGGAGACGAGATTTGTGTCCGGACCCTGACTGGCATTTCCACCTCCCCTGTCCCAGCTCCCCAGACGCCCGGGGCCGGCGACCAACTACCGAAGCCCACCGAAGACCTGACCACCTTCCCCTGGGGCTTCTACTCCGGCCATTCTGGATACTACCACCTCTCCTCCTCCCCTGTGATGACCTTGGCCTTGCCCCTCAGCAACCACCCATCCCACAGCCTATTTCTTGTTACCAGTGATGCCACTGCCTCCAAGATACGCCCCCAATCATCCGCGTCCCCTCCTGGTGGTTCCTGTCCCATGGTCCTCCCACCAACAGTCCTTCATGGCCTCAGGGCCCCACAAGACCCCCCCCCCCCACCTGTCCCCACTTTGGGCCGCCCGTCAGCCCCTCCCTCCCTTTCCTCCTGGCCCAATTTATAATTCACAGGGGTCATTACAGGTACTGCCATCCTGCACTGCTGTGCCCCTGTCCCTGTTTAGCCACCCCACGGGCCTGTGACAGCGAGCAGTTGGCCGGGGCACAGTCATGATGGCCATCCCAGGACTGCCTTGCTCAGTCCACAGCCAGGGCTCCCTCACAGCAGCAGGCAAACCCATCTCTCCTCCTCCAGCTCTCCTCACCTCTCGGAGAAAGGGCCTCACCTTGTGTTTCTTTGCATCTCCAGTAGTGCTCACCCTCAGCTGAACGGCTCATGAGGAAACGGAAATGATCTAAGAGGGGTGCCTGGCGGGCTCAACTGGCGGAGCATGCAAGTCTTGATCTCGGGGTTGTGAGTTCGAGCCCCATGCTGGGGATAGAGATTACTTGAAAAAAATAAAATCTTAAAAAAAAAAAAAAATCCAGGAGCTTCCTCTTGTTCCAGCCTCCCAGAGACGCTGTGGTCCCACCTGAGGTCCCAGGAGACCCCATGCCTTCAAGTTGCTCCCACTCCTCCCCCCACTGTCCATCAAGGGCTTCCCACCTGGCAGGATCATGCAGTTGGCCTCTACCAAACCTGGGCCCCCTTCTCTCTCCCCTGCAGCTCTGAAAGGCTGAGCAACCCCCTGCCCCTGCCCCCCATCCTTGCCCATGCCATGCCTGTCGGCCAGCTCCCGCCGCTGCCCAGAAACCCCTGTCCCGTCAGGCCTGGCCTGCCAGCACCTCTGATGGAGTGGTCCCACCCCCTTCTCGTTCTCTGCCATCGTGCTGTCTGCCACCTTCCCACACTTGTGTTCTCATCCCTCCTTCCCTCCAGCCTGGTTCTAGTGCATTTCCAAGTAAGTCGCAGACAGCAGTGCGTTGTGGCATGCGTGCCTGCGACCGGAGCTCTGCATTTGTTTGTGGGCATCATTTGTGTCTCGCGGGACCACGGATGTGGACCGAAATGCACAGATCTCAAGTGTACTCCACACCGAGTCTTGGCCAATGTGTGCCCGACGCCCGGTCAGGGTCTAGAAGGCTACCGCCGCCGCAGAAAGCCACCTCATGCCTCTCCCAGTCAAGGCAGGAGGACAGAAACTTGGGAAGCTGCGGGCACTCTGCGTGGGGAGCGGGGTGGAGACCTGGGACCATCTACCTGAAGAACAGTCAAGGTGGGCAGCCCCAAGTTCAACCCCTACCATCCATTCTGTCCCCTCATGCTCATAAGACTCCATTCCCCGGGCCCCTTGTATCCAGGTGGATCTCTGGGAGTAGCGCTGGCCAAAGAAATGTGGGTTGAAAGCCTGTCCGGCACTGAGAGTTCTGATCAAAAGCTCCCCAGGTCGATCCTTCCGTCCTTCCCCATGGCACCCTGGAGAGCAGATCCTGAAGACGGAACACGGCAGCAACAGCCAGGAATGTCTCCACTGGGCAGTTTAGGAGCTACTTTTACCGCATTCTGCCACAGAGAATTTGGGGGTGGTTTCCGCAGAGCGTTCCGATCTGATAAGGAAATTGGACTCAGGAGTGGATTTCTGCCATCACCCAAACCCAAACCGAGTGAATGTGGTATTGGCTTAGCAGCTGGGCAACAGGCAGGCAGAGCACAGAGAAAAGGCTGGACAGCAGGAGAGCTCCATTATGCAAGCACAAAACTGGGTAAGACTTGTGCCAACAACATGGGAGGCAGGTTCGGTGCCTGGTGAGCCAACTCCAGGGGCAGGCAGGGGTGGGTGATATGATGCATGGGGCGGGTTGGCCGCTGTGGGCTGCATCTGGAAAGCCAGCATGGGAAGGCAGTGAGCTCAGGCAAAGAAAGGCCCGTTTGCAAGGCCAAATGACAGAAACAGAGAATCCAAAACTTTGGGGGCCTCGAAAGGTTGGGAAAGGAGACTACTGAGTCCAGAAGGCAAATGGGAAGAGATGAGAAGGAAAAATGCTTCGAGCACTCAAGTTCTAGTAAAAACTTCTCATGGGGCCAAGCAACTCAGCCACCTGGTTAAGCATCAGTTTTCAGGAGTTAAGCTCACTCCTACCATTATCCCCAACGGCCCCAACAGGAGCGACCAGGAAGCTGAAAAAAGCATGGGGCAAGGCAGCAAGGAGGAATTTTATGTGCGTGCCTGTTATCTGCTGCTGTGTGACAACTATCCCCAAACACTGTCGCCTAAGACCGCCATGTGTGATCTCCTGTGATTCTCTTAGAGACTCTACGATACCTCCCTTGGGGGAAAGGATATGCTTCACGTGTGGGGGAATGAAATCAGTATTTGGTGACCAGAAGGCCAGCTGTGGCAGAGACCAGCTGTGTGTGACCCTAACCCACTTCCCGGCCCCCGGGACACCAAGGAGGCCTGCATTTCCCCCAACCCCTGCTCCCAGTTGCCGCCCCCGGGGCCGGTGCTGATGAGGGAGGCAGTCAAACCCCCTGCCCGCCCTGGCCCCCTACGAGACCTCACACACTTCTCACTCTGCTCACTGCCCACAGAAGCAGAGCCAGCCTACACGGTAACAGACTCTGTGAGCGCAGACCAGGATGGCTAAGCCACTGACAGGGCAGCGTAGCCTAGAGCACCGTGACACAGGCCCCCCTCTCCTGTCCTGGGAGTGGCAGGCCCCACTGCTCCCAGCTGGGGCAAACCCTCCCCAGGATGCCTGTTGAGTCCTGCTCCCTGAGTGGCCACCAGGGGGCCAGGGCGGCCCCAGAGGCCAGAGCTGGGGGGGTCCTCTCAAATGGGAAGCCACAAGGCCGCCCCAGGCCTCCCTCCCCACCCCATGCTGGCCTCTGCCGTACATCCTCCTGCTGTCCAAACACCTCTTCCATCCCTGCCTGGAAAGGAAGGAGTTTCTGTCCTTCCGCTGTGGTGCCGCCTCTGATCACAGGATCCCAAGTCTGCGGGTGGGGAGGGGCACCCACCCACCCACCCAAGCCCTTGCCTTGCCCACCACCTGTCGTGGTGCCCCGAGGGCTGCCTCCCAGGCAGCCTCCTAGGCAGCCTCCTCCCCTGACCACAGAGGCTCACACAGGCACGAGGACCGGCTCCTGCCCACCCGTCTCTGGTGGGAGACAGAGACAGGGGCAAGGAAGGACACAGCCAGAAACCGCATCATGATACAAATGATAAATTATATTTGTACAGTAAATAAGTATCAATAGTCAACACACGTTCAAAACCAGCCACCGGCCCCTGGGACTGAGAAAACGGCTGGGTGGCGCCCCCTACCCCAGTGCCCATCGGGAGGGAGCATGACGGCACTTGCGTCACACGCGTGGCAGCGGCCGGCAGCTTCATGATCAGTGCAGCAGGCAACAGGGACAAGGTGCCTGGGACAGGCCTGTGCCCGGGTGGGAGGGGGTGGGGGGAGGGGGCGCAGTGGGTCTCGTGGGGCCTCGGTGGCCCAGTGGCTAGAATGCTGGGGCCTCGAAGTCAAGTCAGGAAGGGCTCTTGACTGTTTACAAAAAAGAATCACCGACGCAGTAGTCAGGTCTGGGCTACTGGCCTGTGAAGGGGTCCGGGCTCGCACCATGTGAGTGAAAGCACCTCCCGGGGGGAGCCACCTGCTGGGCCCCACCCTGTCCCCATGCTCCCCCAGGTCGGAGGAGGCCAGAGTGGGCTCCAGCCCGTGGTCCAGCCCCAGCTCTCTGGCTCTGGCGGAGGCATGGCCGTTCAGGAGCTCTGGGGGTGGCTCCTCCGGCCAGGGGACAGCCTTGGGGAGCGGCATGGGTGAGCTTTTAAAATGAGGAAACAGGAGAGGCCAGAAAAGGCTGTTCAGGACTCCGCCTGCTCATCTCCAGGCCTGTGCCCTGCTCAGGGTCCGACCTCCTCCCAGAACAGGCCACGGGAAGCGGAGGAACACCAGGGGGTCAGCTGTCCTTGGAGTTGGGGTGAAGTCCACAGTGGAAAGCGAGACTGCAGCGCCCACAGACAAGGTGACCTGACCGGAGGCAGGTTGGGGGTGTGTGTATCGGGGGCGGGGGGGGGGGGCTTCCTTCCCTGGGGAGAAGCACGTCTTTTCTGCTCTTTCATGAATTCATACTTTTCTTCTAGTGGTGGATGGGGCGAGGAAAGGAGGGAGTTGGGAAAGGGAGGTAATATTAGTGCATGTTTGTTAAAAATCCATGTGAGAGAATGACTTTTTTTTTTCTTTCTCTCGGAAACAAGAGATGATGAGAATTTTAAGTCTGCAGTGTGTGTCTGGAGTTAGCAGGAGGTGGGCCCCGGGGAGCCGTGGGCACTGAAGACACCTGCTGTCTCCACGCCATCCCCATCCTTACCCTGAGTGCGGATTAAGACAGAGAGGATCACAGACACACAAGGTTCAAGATGCCTCTTCCGTTTCCGATTTGCACGGGAAACGGAAGTCCTTGTTGATCCGTGCATGCCTTCAGTTATAAAAGGGAATTAGCAGATAAAAACTGGTGTGTCACATCCATCCATCAGATTTTTTTCCCTTTAACTTGATGTTGGTGTACCAGTAAGAAAAACAGCCTCTCTCAGGATCCAGCCCAGAAGGCTGCGGTTCAATCTGTTGGGTAAGTCACCAAAAAAGGGAGTAAAAGAAAGGAAAAGGCAACTGGAGGCTGGGTTTTTGTCGTTGTTGCTGTTGTAGGTTGTTTTTTTTTTTTTCTTTTTAAATAAACATCATCTTTTCTGTGTAATCAAATTCCCGTATTTTTCCCTATAAAGAATTTGCTTTAGTTTTTTTTTTTCATAAGGCATTTTTTTTTTGCTTCCTATTTAAATTTTCTTAGAGTTAAAACCATAAATAAGAGGGTTTAAACCACTCACATGACACGTGCCAATATCTTAATTCAGCCAGACCTGGTAAATTCTATCAAAACTAGACAGTTAAATAAGAACCACGTTATAAAAATATTAGCCAAAAAAAGACTATTAGGTAATTCTGCAAACTCAAATATGAAACTGTACTAAACAAATTATGTGCAAACGTATACAAGCATAGAGCCACGTGGCAGGGGTTATGCTCAGATTAGTTTAAAGCTCGCTCTAGTGGATTTAATTTAAGAGTTGTTCCGCGGTGGTGGGGTTTGCTTTGAACTCACACACGAGTCAAAGAAAAATAAAATATGCACAACCACTTCCCCGGAAGGTCAGCATCTCACGGAGCCGGTGCTTCATTCCATCCACACCTGGGACCGCCTCGGGTGTCGCTAGGGCTGGGGGGGGTGGTGGGTCACAAGGAAACGGCGGTGGCCGTTCCTAGGCCCAAGCCAGGCAGCGTCCCAGAGGCCCTCAGGCTGAGGCTCTGGGTGAGGTCAACGCTGACGACTCCCGCCCCCTCGTCCTGGGCCCCGGAGAGCTAGCCGGTCTCCAGGACCAGGACCTCGGCGCTCGGGAGGAAGTGGGGAGGCCACTGGGTTGGGCCCCTCCCGCAGGCAGCGGGCTGGGGACAGGCGGGTGGGCAGCCTCGGAAGGCGCGGAGACCCAAGTCTGACGTCTAGCAGGCCTGCTGCGGCTTGAGTCTGAGGGTTGGGGCTGTGCAGACAACCCTTCTATCAGGAAGCTGGAACTGGAAAGCCCTAACACCCACACCCCCACTCTCGGACACCATTCCACAATCGAGAGTCCCTGCTCGGCGTCCTCAGGCACGGAGGCTCTGGGCATGCGCTCTGTGGTGGGGCCCCGGCCCGGGCACTAGAGAAGGAAAGGGTTGGTTGTGCCGGTGGCCTGAGCTGCCGAGGGGGGAAGGCCCACGCTGCCCACCATGTTCATCGCGGTGGGGCCCAGGGGCGTCAGGGAGGACCCGCCAGCCCCCAGAGCCGGGTGTGGGGCCGTGGAGGTCATGGAGGTCACAGCCATGGGCTCCACACCTGGGCTAGGCCCAAAGGACGTGCTGGTCCCCAGGACAGGGCTCCCCCGAAGCTGGTTCAGCGTCAGCGGCTGGGGCTGGTTCACCTGGAAGGGGTTGACAGGGGCCGAGGTGGCGGCTGCACCTGGGAGAGAGGTGGGGCAGTGGCTTGAGTCAGAACAGACCCACCCCCAAGTCCAAGGGCGGGAGACGGGGGCGACCAGGAGCATGTGTGCACCTCTGGGGGACTGGGTGCTTCGTAGTGCCTGCTGCTCTGCAGAGCCCCGGCCTCCAGCCAACGCACGGCACACGTGCCCCCTGCCTACATCTCCAGCGTCTGGTCAAGGAGACCAAGGCTGTTCGAAGCCGAGTGGCTCATCCGGAGTCACCAAGCCTGACTGAGGCAGTGCCAGGAGCGTGCCTACTCAGAGCTGGCCCCCCAGGTCTCCCTCAGCAACAAACAGCTGGTCCCACCCCCCTAATCTGTCAAGCTCTGTGACCCCAGGTGTCCGGGAAAGAGGGGCACCATCAGGGAGCGGGGATCCTCAGCGTGCGGCCAGAGAGTGCCAGTCTCCACCCTGGACCCTGGGACCTGAGGGCTCGCAGGACTAAGGCTCTGAGAAGCCCTGCAGTCAAGAAGTGGAGGCAGCTCTGTCGTATCCAGCGTTTCCAGAAAGTACCATACATCGTCAAGGCTTTCTCCCCTAGCTTTTAGCAAAAATGTCTTTGGTGCACTGCCAAAGCCCCCGAGCGCCACCAGCACGGAGCCTCCAAGCAGCCCAGCCCTTGAGCACACAGGCTGCCCGCCGAGGAGCACCCTCAGGCTCCCCCAGGAGATGCTGCCCGCTCTCCAGCCCACCCTGGGGGGAGGCAGGCTCCGCTGAGGGCACAGCCGGCATTCCAGCACCAGCGCCGCTCCTAACAGAGCTCCTAACAGAGCAGCCCCGCCAGAGCTGAGCCAACCCGGAGGTGCCGGGAGCCCCCCTGTGGCGGGATGGCGGGACCCCAGGCAGGCAAGCCAGCCTGGCTGGGACACGGGGTTCAGATCTGGCTCCACCCAGGGAGCGAGGGGCAACCATGTCCTCGCCCTGCTCAAGACCACGGGGACTGGCTACAGTCCCCACCCTCAGCGCTTCTAAGACCCGGGGTCCATCTCTGCAGGATCCTCCGAGGAGCCGCGGGCCTGGGCGGCAGATTCCATGGTGTGAGGGAGGCTCTCAGACTGAACGCCCTGAATGAGACACACTGGGGAACCCCACGGCCCCAGGGACCCCAGACTCTAAAGCCAGGGCAGGGGGGCTTGTCTTGCAGCCCACAGAGCCTTTGAGGGGGAGAACAGGCATTTAGACGGAGCCTAACGGCAGAGAGGATAAATACAGAGGTGGGAGGGCAGGGATCCCAGCCCCAGAAAGACAGAATCCAGCACCTCAAATGGCTAAAGTGAAGGTCTGTGGGCCCCTTGCAAAGGGCCCCCTGAAAGGGGAATGTTGAACAGCAAACCCCAGCTCTTCCTCTCCCCGCCGCTGCCCTCCCGCAGCTGACCGAGAAGTGGTGCTGGCTGGAGGGTCTCCCCGGCCAAGGACACGAAGTGTGGGGCAGCTTCTGCTCAGTGGTCTCCATGGTGAGGAGGGGCTGTTTCCCACCCATTCCCCCAACCACACGTCAGCTTTCATGCCCCACCCCCCAGGCCCTGGAGAGGCCCAGGAATTCTGGGCATGCTTCCTGGGTAAGGCAGGAAGATCTCCGGAGGAGAGGCAAGAGGTGGAGGAGAGGTCAAGGCCCAAGACTAGCCCCAAACCCGTGGTCAGGAAGGGCAGACAAGCAGAGGGAGCCCCAGGAACTGAGCATACCTGGTGCCAGGAATGGGTTGAGGGACTGGGCTGGTGGGGCTGGCCTGGTCACCAGCGAGTCCAGGTTGACCAGGGCTGCATTGGGGCCCAGGAAGGACTCGGGTGTTTTCCGGGCGCTGCTGGGCTTGCTCGAGGTGGAGGTCAGGGGCTGGCACTCGAAGGGGTCTGGGCTTGTAGTTCCGTTGTTCTGGGACGGTGGCGAGGCCACGGCCTCAGCTACAAGACAAGAACACACAGGGGCACGGTGAGGATGGAGGGCATGGCCCCGAGACCCGCATGCAACACTGCTAACCCCAGCAGCATCCCACGCAAAGACACACACATTCTGGGGGACACCGGTGTCACCACACAGAAGATGGGGATGTCCACGGCAGTGTTGTTTCCAACAGACCTGGCCGGGGACAGTCAGCCACAGGGTAGTGTACAGAACCCTTGTTCGTGTACGCAAACTCAGAGCGCAGGGACAGGAGGCCTAGTGATGGGGAAAGAGGGCCGGATCGTGTCACGGGAAGAGCAGCAGTTGGCAAAAATGCATACGGCCCGGTCCTCCAGAAATATCAGGATGGTATTTGGGGCTGCGGGCCAGGTGCACGCAGAAGACGTATGTCGTGTGTTTTCACTATCAATTTTCTATAATGATCATGAATTTCTTGAGAGTGAAGAAAAGCAAAGACCATGTCAGCAGAGCTCAGAAAAACCGCTGGAAGGCAACACAGCAGCGGGGGGAGAGAGGTTTACAGAGGAGTTCCGTCTTCTTCCATACACTTTTCCAAATTTTCTACAGTGGAAACAGCTCTAGAATCGGGGGTGAGTGTTTGCAAGTGCACAGAAGGACTGTGCACGTTATAGGGCCACACTGCCTTCTCGCTGCGGCGCACCCAGGTAGGCAATGACCGCGAGGCTGCACTCCAGCCTGCAGAAGAGACGCATGGAATTTTGGGGTTTTTTTGGTTTGTTTTTTAAATATTTTACTCATTTATTTGACAGACACAGATCACAAACAGGCGGAGAGGCAGGCAGAGAGAGAGGGGGGAAAGCAGCCTCCCTGTCGAGCAGAAAGCCTAATGCAGGGCTTGATCCCAGGACCCTGAGATCATGACCTGAGCTGAAGGCAGAGGCTTAATCCACTGAGCCACTCAGGCGCCCCAGAATTTTGTTTAATGCAGCAAAAGACCCCAAGAAGCAGCACGTTCTAAGTTGCCTCTGGTCCCCTGAGCTGAGAGGGGGCCAAGCAGCAGTCAGGGGTACCAGGCTGCACAGACCTCAGATGGGAGGCCAGCTGGGCCTATGGCTGCCGCTGGGGGAAGCAGTGGGGGGAGGAGAGAGGGAGGTGAGGGGGTGGAGGGGCAGATGGAGATCGTGGCGGGGGCATAAGGTGAAGCAGAAAAGCTGCTCCATGTGGCTGGAAGATGTGGCCAGGAGGTGGACAGAGGCAGCCTGGCTCTGTCCCTGGCCCCCTCCCCCAGTCTGGACTCTCTGTTCCCCACCCTGATACCCTGCAGCCCAGAGGCACTGGGCTGGGGCTCTGACGGGCTGGGTGGAAGCCACAACCTGGGGTGATCAAGTAGAGGCAGAGACACCCTGTCCAGGCCCAGAGCAGGCGCTGTCTGGAAAAGGGGCACCGTGTGGAGAGGGAAGTTGGGAAGACGAAGGCATATGGAGGCAGCGGTTCAGATGGGGCGGTGGCGATCCAGGCTGGGCTGGAGAGGCGGGGGGAAGGGGGGGGGGCACCTGTGCAGGCAACCGCAAGGGGCCCAGGGGAGGGGCCGAGACCCAGAGGTGAATGAGACCGGAAGCATGGGCCCAACACCAGGAGAGGGTGAAAAAAAATCTCAACCGCATGACTTTTCACTCTAATGTGTGAATTCCTGCAACCAGCCACTTACAGCTCCCAAGATCAAGACACAAAGAAAATGCGCGAAGTTGAGAGGTTCTGAAAGCTGATTATTTCTGCCATAACTGGTCAAATGCACAGAACGTTATAGAAACAACCACCACCTTCACATACCTGTTTTTTTTGAAGTCCGGAGGTTGTCAAATTCAGAAAAGTCATCTTTAATGGTACCATTCAGATTACTGAAGAGATCAAAGGCCCCTGGGGGAACACAAGAGGCTGGTGACTGCAGTGTAGTTCCCCATGATTCTTCGTCCCGGTCTACAACCTAGGGCTGCTGGTGGCGGGCAGGGGAGGGATCGCTAGCCCCGCTCCTGGGGGAGAACTGAGAGCCAGAGGGCAGCTCGGGGTCACCGGCTGGTTTGGGCAGGGGCCGAGCCAAGAATCCAGGCCTCCCACAACCCGGCGAGGGGGCGTCTGCCTGCCCCTGCTCCCACCAGCCCCAGCCCAAACTGAAGGAGGGGCTCATGCGGGGGAGAGAGACTTCTGAGCCGGGTTTGGCGACGTGGATGGCCCCCACAGGAAGCTACTGGAAGGAGTGCCTAGAGCGCAGCCTGCCCAGGCGCCCTAGGGAAGTCCCTCTGGATGGCGTTTCAGGTGCCCCGGGGGCCTGTGGGCTCACTCTTCACAGTGGGCTTATAGCACTGGTGGTGGTTGAGGGGGAGGCTGGGGACAAAGGCCGCAGAGACAAAGGTAGCAAGAGCAGGCCACCATAGGTCCCATGCCGAGGAGCCAGGACAGGGGACAGCAGTGTGTCCAAAGGGGCTCTCAGAGCCCGTGCAGAGCGAGGTCTCACCAGAGGATGAGACGGGCTTGGTGGCCGAGGCTGCAGCCCAGGCGTCCGCTGTCTTCCCAGCCCTCAGGGCAGGCTGCTGTGGGGCCACCCAGGGGTCCGAGCCCTTCGGGCCGGAGTGTGTGCTGGCGCCAGTGGGCACACCCCACGGGTCAACAGAGGCAGCTGGCTTGGCACCTGTGGAAGGCAGAGTAGGCTCAGCTACGTCCTCAGAAAGTTCTGGGCAGCTGGGGTGAGAAAGGAAAGGATACTGGGCCACGTGAGCCACATCCGGGTCTGCCCCATGTCAGGACAGGCAGCTACCCTAAGGCTGCTGTCCCAGGCCTGCAAAGCTGGACTGAGCCGAAGGCCGGGGCTGACAGCCATGGGGGTTCCCACCCTGGGGGTGGGGTGTGCTGGGCCCAGACTACTGGGAAGGTACCAGACGGCACACAGCTGAGAACTTTCCCAAGTGGCTGCCACACGTGGTCTCACACACAGCTCCGAGCCATGTCCAAACCCGCCTCCCCAGAGTCCACCGGCCTCCTGTGCAGAGCGAGCCTTGCCCAGGCATCCGCCGCTGCAGTCGCGGGCCCCGGATGCCCCCTGTCCCCCACTGCTTTGAGTGGTTTCTGCTTTTGATAGAGGGTGAATAAAACAGATGAGGACCGTGTGAGGGAAGAGTAAACAAACGTCTATGTGCATAGCCGGTGTTTTCAGCCAGTGAGTGACGAACCAGTTTATGGGGTCACGACTGGCCTTTTTTAAGAGAGTATAACAGGGACACGTGAGCACACCTAACGGGCGGCATCCATCCAGCTGTGCGTACCTTTCATCTGTCATACGTAGATGTGGGCCTTACTCAGGCTAAGTGCGTACACGCCCCAAGCGTGCTTCGCCTTTGAGGACGGTCACAGCCAATGTTTAAAGGTCACCACTGCCTTTCAAGGAGCAGAAGGGCCTCCCCACTCCATGACACCTGTCAGCCCAATCTTTCCTTTGTGTTAGCCCCCCCTTGATCTTTCCTCTGGTTCTACCCTGCAGAGGTACCTTGAGACACTACTGATCAGCTGTGCCACTTTTTTCACTTTACACAAATGGAAACACTGCACACATTCTGTGTGACCGGCTTTGCTCACAGCGTACTGGCTATGGGAGATGTCAGCTGTGTTGACATGCTGCTGAAACCAGGTCCCTTTCCCTGCTCTAGAACCTTCCAGTCTAGCGGGGATCGGGCGAGGAGGAACCACAGCTGGTCAATCTGCTGAAGGTACTGGCTTGGTTTTGCTTTGGTGGTGCTGTTCTTTCTTCTCCTGTCCTGCGCACTCGTACCAGTGAGGACCTTGGCTCTTAGCTCCTTCCCCTCTGCCGGGTGACCCCAGTGTGGTCTCTGTGCGGTCGTGCCTTATGCTGTGTGCACACAAGTCTTAGCACTCCAGCAACTGGCCCCTCACCTCAGTAAGGCCTCCTGCTCACTTTCTGACACATTACAATCTGGCGGGCGTGCAAGGTCACCTGGCTGTTTCGATTTGCATTTCATTGTTCCTTAATGAGGCCGTGCCTCTTGCATTTGTTTGCGGGTCTTCTGTGATTCGCACCTATCCCAGTCTTTCTCTGCCTTCCTTTGGGTGTTTATCTTTCTCTTCTTGATTTGAGAGTTCTCATCAATAGGTGAGAATAGGGTTTTACTTGGGTTGCAAAAGCAAGGAAACTACCTCCCAATTTGTGGCTTTTCTTTTCTCTCCTTAAAGTAGATTTTGGGGGCACCCGGGTGGCTCAGTTGGTTAAGCAGCTGCCTTCAGCTCGGGTCATGATCCCAGGATCCTGGGATCGAATCCCACATTGGACTCCAGTCCCACATTGGGCTCCTTGCTCGGCGCGAAGTCTGCTTCCCCCTCTGCCCCTTCCTCTGCTTGAGCTCTCCCTCCTGCTCTCTCTCTCTCTCGGACGAATGGATAAATAAAATCTTTTAAAAATTAAAAAAAAATTTTTTTTAATTAAAGTAACTTTTGATGAGCAGACATTATCTGAAATTGGGCAGGGTGCAACCTATCAGTATTTTCCTTTGTAATTTGTGCTTTTCCTGACCTTTAGGAAAGGTTTCCCTACACCTCAACCATCTTCCTCTATAGCAACATCCAAAAGATCTACAGTTGGCCTTGCACATTCATGCGTTTGCCCCATTAGCAACTGATTTTTGCATATGGCACAAAATACAGATTTGATCTCATGCTTTCCTACCCCGAGTCGTCCTACCACTCTCCCCCAACGGACCTGCACACACTGCCGCCTCCACCACAAGTCCTGGCTTCACAGATTCATTCCTGGGCTCTCCCTTCGGATCCACTGACCCCTCTTTTCACCCCTGGGCTTTCTGGATTGTCCTCACGGATATTCTTATCATAATAAAAACGGCTCTCTGGTACCTGATAACTCGATCTTGTTCCTCGGGCATATCGTGGCTATTTCCAGCCCTTTGCTCTTCCATAATCATTTTAAAATCATGTCAGGTTAAAAAAAAAAAATGAAGGGACGCCTGGGTGGCTCAGTTGGTTGGGCGGCTGCCTTCGGCTCAGGTCATGATCCCGGTGTCCTGGGATCGAGTCCCACATCGGGCTCCTGGCTTGGCAGGAAGCCTGCTTCTCCCTCTGCCTCTGCCTGCCACTCTGCCTGTGCTCGCTCGTGCTCTCTCTCTCTCTCTCTCTCACAAATAAATAAATAAAATCTTAAAAAAAAAAAAAAGAAAAAGAAAAGAAGGAAAGAAAACCTTGGGGTGGGGGGCAGGAGCCTGGGTGGCTCAGTTGGTTAAGCACCTGCCTTCCACTCAGGTCAGGATCCCAGGGTTCTGGGATCGAGCTCCACATTGGGCTCCCTGGTGAGCATGGAGCCTGCTTCTCTTTCTCCTTCTGCCTGCTGCTGCTCTCTCTTTCTGTCAAATAAATAAATTAAACTTAAAAAATTTTTAAATTAAAAAAACAAAAACCTTGCTGGCATTTTGGTCAGAATTGCACTGAATCTCAGATCAGTTTGAAGTAAGTTCTTGTCACTCTAACAGCAAGTCTTCTGAAAAACCAAAGTCACAGGACATCTCTCCTTTCACTTAAGTCCTTCTTTAAATGAATGATTTCAAGTGAAAGATGTCAGTGAAAATCTTATTTTAATCTTTTATTTCTATAAGGGATTCATTTGTATAACTTCTGTAATACCTATTTCTAAGGACTGAAGTGTATGTATACACACACACACACACACACATATATATTTTTTAAAGATTTTATCTCAGAGAGCAAGCAGAAAAGAAGGGGGAGCAGCAGAGGGAGAAGAAGCAGGCTCCCAGCTGATCAGGGAGCCTGATGCAGGGTTTGATCTCAGGAGCTTGGGATCATGACCTGAGCCAAAGGCGCAGATGGTTAACCATTGACTGAGCCACAGGTGCCCCAGGACTGGTATATTTTTAAATTTTCATTTTTATTCGTTTATTGTATACAGAAAAATTTAATTTTATACACTGATTCTTATAGCCTGCAATCTTACTAAACTCTCACCTAATAATTAAAAGTAATGCAAATCATTTATTCTAAGGATTCTTATACCTCTTGATTCTAACAGAGTTATGCGAGTTTTTGGATAGTCTATGTACATGATGATATCACTGGCAAATGATGATGGTCTAATTTTCCCCAGTCCTTATACTTTTTCTTTTCTTTTCCTGTTCACTGTGCTGGCTGGGGCCACCAGTCCCAACGTAAAGCATGAGTGTGCAAAATCAGTGTCTCTGTCTCACTCTTCAGGATCCATTTTCAACAATTTAAATTAAAACAGTTGCATTTACCACTTGCAGGCTTTCTTCCTTCTGGAAGCCCTTTATCAGGTCATGGAAAATCCTCATCACTCCAACTTCGCTAGGACTTTTGCCATGAACGGCTGATGAATTCTGCCAACCGGTTTCTGGCCCTATTAAGATGACAGCACAATTTTTCTCTTTTGGTCTGTGATGTGGTACATGAATACGTCTTCTAAGGACCTGTTCCTTGTGAACAAAGCTTCTCATCATGTACTGTATCGTCTGTATATTTTTCAGTTTGGATTTGCAATTGTGTCTTGGCTTTTTCCGTCTGTGGTCGTAGCTAGCGGTGGCCTGGCAGGTCTGTTCTCACATGGTATGTCCCGTCTGTTTTTGGTGGTAAGGTGATGCTCATCTCATAAAACCAGGAGGGACACTCCCCACTTTCCTACCCTCTGAAGGAGTCTGTATAAAGGTGGAATTGTTTCTTGAATGTGTTAGAATTTGCCAGGTAAAGCCCTCTGGGTGGATCGCTGGGTGGGGAGGATTTTTGAGCTCTGACTCAATGCCTTCAATGATTATAGCACGATCCCTACCTTGGGGTTTTTCTATTGTTCTTTGGCCAGCTCTGCTAAGTTTTCCTTCTAAATTTATCCTCTTTACGTTTTCGGGTTTTGTAAGAACAGAGTTGATCAAACAGCCTCTCACTGCACGGGAATTCTTGGCAGTTATGTTCCCGTGGTTCACTCCTCATAGTGTCTGTGCCTTTCCTCTTACTATTTTAGGAAGGCTCCACGCCCAGTGTGGGGCTTTAACTCAAACCCAGAGATCGAGACTTGAGCTGAGATCAAGAGTCAGATGCTTAACCAACTGAGCCACCCAGGCGCCCCCTCTTTATTTTTTTTTTAAATTAATCTTGCCAGGGAATTTGTCTGTTTTATTACGCTTTCGAATTACCAACATCTGTCTTTGTGGATATGATCGTGTGTCTGTTCTAATGCATGGATTTCTGTTCCTATCCGTATTTTTCTTCCACTTTATTTGGGTGGCAGGCATTTTAGAATGCTACGAATGTAAACGCCGAAAAGCTGTCACTTCCCCCACACTGTCATTTCAGGCGCCCCACGAATTCTGAAATAAGTCTATCTACCTTATTGTTTTTGGTTCTCAACATTTTTGGTTCGCGTTATCATCTCTTCTTTGACTCAAGATTTCAGGAGTGTTTTTCAAGTGTCAAGTGTATGGAGTTTTTCTAGTTTTCTTTTAGTTGTCGAGGGTATTATGCTCAGAAAAGGTGCTCTGGGTGCTCCCAATTTCCAGAAATGGGTTGAGGCTCCTAGCCTTTACGCCCAGCATACGATCAAGTTTTTGCTAATATTCGAAATGTGTGTGCTCACTGGAAACAACAAATCCACGACCTCATGAACTGTGCTGCCCAAATTGTTACATTCTCACTACTTGTGGTGAAATACAATGAAATATACATATCGGTCTGCACACCCCCACTCCTGGCACAGAATTCCCGAAACCCCTGTCATTTCTTAAGTGACCAGGCACTACGAGCATCTCTTGCTTACTGAGGTGACCCTGAGTGGGTTCCTGGCCACCTCCTGGCTGAAGCCAGGATAACCAGAACCCCCAAGACTCAATAAGGAGCTGGGAACATTTCTGTTACCTGGAAATGTCGTGTTTTACCTTCCTTCTTCTTCTTTTTTTTTTTTTTTTTAATATTTTATTTATTTATTTATTTGAGAGAGAGAGAGAGAGACAGTGAGAGAGAGCATGAGCGAGGAGAATGTCAGAGGGAGAAGCAGACTCCCCGTGGAGCTGGGAGCCCGATGCGGGACTCGATCCCGGGACTCCAGGATCATGACCTGAGCTGAAGGCAGTCGCTTAACCAACTGAGCCACCCAGGCGCCCCTTTTACCTTCCTTCTTAAGGAACACCTTCACCGAATATACAATTCTGCAGGGTCACGGTTGTTTTGTTGGTGTTTCAAGATTTAAAATGCATTTTACCATCGTTCTTGGAAGAAAGAGGATTTTACTAGGTTGGGAATCCAAGGCAACGGTTTTTCTTCCAGTCCCCTGAAGATCTCAACCCATGGGCTTCAGGGGCTTGCCCCCCCTTTTCCATGGACCGTCTGCCCCCTGTGGGTTTAGCATGTGGGGAGTTCTTTTATTATATCCTGCTTACGAATCACTAGGCTTCCTGGATCTGAGAAGTAGCACCTTGCTGCAAACCTAAAAACCCTCAATCACTCTTTTTTCAAACCTAAACTCTTCTGGAACTCCAAAGAGAATGTGTGTTAAATGACCTCGTTCTGCCTCTGCTTCCCCAGCCACACTGACCTCCCAACCTCTCCCCAGATGCACCAAAGGGCACGTCCACTGCCTGCAGCCTCTAGGCCTCGAGGTCCCATCTTTCGCCCTCTTCTTGCCTTCACTAACTCCTGGAATCGTTCAGCCTTCCCTGGGCTGTGACCCCCCCTCGGGGCACAGGTGAGCCCCTCCCGCTGCAGGTGGGAGGGTAGCACCTGGGACAATGTGGCTGAGCTCCGATGCTCAGAGAGGGCAGGTAGGAAGGGCAGTGAATGCCAGTCTCATAGAAGACCAGAGATGCTCGCCAGGCCTGCAGGAGGACCCAGAGCCCAGAGCCCCATTCCCGGGCATGCCCCTCTTAGCACCCCTAGCAGTCGTGTGCGGGGACGGACATGTGGGGAGGATGGTCCTTGACTTTCAGAAACTTTCAGAACGCTGCTAGGTGTTTTGCTGTGCTGGCTTTCTCTCTTCTGGGCCCTGAGATGCTGAGTGCATTAGAGCGGGCCTGTCCAGCCCGTATTAGCCGCCACCTTGACTGTCTTCTCACTTCTGGCTGACAGCAAGTGGGAGGGGCGCAGGGAAGGGGAGGACAGGCTGCCTTTGCTACTTCCCAGACTTGTCACTGCAACCACAGTAACGCTGGGAGCTGGACACGGGCCAAGGCAGATTCTGACTTGCAATGTTCGTTCCCACCATCCCTGGGACATGTAAGCCTGTCAGCTCCTGTGAGGACTGGGGCTGCTGCTGCCTCAGACCCAAAACGCTCCAGAAACACCTGCCTCCCTCAAGAAGCTGCTGTGACCTTTCCCTCCCGGTCTTCTCAGAACCACACACAGAGCCACAGTGACGGCAACTGCTCTCCCCAGGCCCACCTCTGCTGGGCGTGACACAGGGCCTAGCAGGACACTGGGCCCAGCTGGAATCACACTGTGGGGACAGGCTGTTGCTCTGCCCCCACATGGTGCCTCGCGGGGCCAGGGCTCTGCAGATCAACTAGAGCAAAAAACACAGTAGAAACTATGTCCAGGAGAGAGCAGGAGTGCAAGGAGATGGGCTATATGCTCAGAGCCGTCTGGGATGCAGTGCAGAAGCCCTGGGATTGGGTCCACAGGAAGACCTGGGCCAGGCTGCTTTGAGCTTCCTGTGAGAGCGGGGGTGTTAACACAGCTTCTGCAGCCTCCCCTTGCTCACCAGCAACCACGACAACTGAACGCACTTGTGTCAGGAGACGCCAGCTACCCATTCCACAACCTCCTCTCCCGCCAGCTCACCTGCACCGGAAGGATATGGCTCGGAGTCTCACACGCATTCCCGTGCAGCCCTGACCACTTGGCACTGTGGGAGAGCGACTGTCCTTCCCTCCTCGCCCTCGTCAGGGGACTCCCGGGTGACTTTCTAGCACCCTTCCCCATTTCTCCTGAAAGACACCCTGACTTTCCTTGGGAGAATTACCCCCTCGCTTACTCCCAAGTCCCAGTCCGAGTGGAAATGACCTTGCTCTGGCAACAAGGGAGGGTTTCCACCAACTAACATCATCCTGCCAAGTTTGCCGCTCCCAACGCCCCACTCCCAAACCCCGGATGGTAGAGTGGCTACTGAGAAATCCTCCCCATCCCTGGACTGTGGACTGGGAACACGAGGGAGGCCCTAAGGCAGCAGGACCTGGGGCTTCTGAGGCCAGAGGGGAGAGGTCCCGGGCCCAGCGGGTGGGGTCCTGGTGATGATCTCTGAGCCAGAACATTAAGTTCCCCATCTCTCCTGAAGCCGTCTGCAGGGCAGTTTCCTAAATGGACTGCCTCCCCAAGCTGTTGAGGGTGTGGAGGGATTGGGCGCGCGAGCACGCGTGTGTGTGTTTGCCAGAAGGCACGAGCGCCACCCTATAGCCTCCACACGACCTCAGGCCACAGCCACCCAGCAGCCCCGAGCCCCTCATAAGGCCCGCGCCCCCTGCTCTTGCTCATGTGGGACTCTGTCTCCCCAGCTAGGGCGTAGTTCACAGAATGGGGCCAGGTCCGCTTGGCCCACTCTGCTCCCACTCCCTGGGCTCAGAACGGAGCCTCACACACCCAAGACGCTCAGCTGCTAAGCGGGGGCTGGAGGGAATCCCTGAAGGGTCGGGGGAACCACAGAACCCCGGGGCTGGAGGGACTTTGCACTTCCTATACTCAAACCGCCTCCAGAGAGGTGTCTGTGAACACTGGAGTTCAGTGGCCGCGTCTTCTGGACGATTCCAGGTAACCGCCTGCATCGGGCGTGAGACACACCCACAGGAGGGAGCCCTCCGGCCTCCAACGGTGCACAGAGTGCTCCCACACCTTGGACTGGGCAGCGTGTCCCTCACCAGGCTGTTCAGAGGCCCCAGAGAAGTGGCTTTGAACTGTGGTCATCCTCAGGAACCTCTGCAGCGATGTCAGGACAACACACCATCTCCTCCATTCACACACACAGACTCTGGCAGGGCCTGGGCATCTGGAGTCTTAGAAGCTCCCCAGGTGACTAGAATGGGCAGCCGGGGCGAGGGAGAGCCGCTGAGTTCCTGCACACTCAGGTGCCCGGCCAAGGCTTCTCGGAAGTTGAGGCCACCATTGGCGGGTCAGCTGGACACATAGGCCAGCGGGGCCCAGCCCTGCCCCCCCCCGAGATGGGAGGTCCTCGGAGTCACCCTGCTCTACCTGAGCAACAGCTGGCCGGCATTCCCCAGGCCCAGGCTCAGGTCCAGCCTCTGCGAGAGACACAAGAATGTATCCACTGCAGTAAGCACAGGGGGTCCCAGGGGCCGGTGACCACGGGATGGGGTGAGGCAGTCCTGTGGACCGGGGGACTGTGTCTTCCCGAGCACGATGCCTGAA
Organism: Enhydra lutris kenyoni; assembly: GCF_002288905.1. NCBI lineage: Eukaryota > Metazoa > Chordata > Mammalia > Carnivora > Mustelidae > Enhydra > Enhydra lutris. The sequence goes on along the minus strand of NW_019154181.1, from coordinate 2,008,197 downwards.
GCGCGCATTCAACAGCACATAGGAGTTTACCAAGGTAACAACTAAGCACCCGGCGCTCATGAGAACCCGGGCAGCCCCGGCCCTCGGCCGCTACCCTCCCGGCCTCCGCACGCGGGCCGTGCCGTGTGCAAGGGCAGCTCTGGCCCGCATCCAGACCCTCTCTCAGACAACGGGGCTCCAAACATGCTAGCTTTTCCCTAAGCTCACAAACACAGGTAGGTAAGAGTTGAACCGAAGTCCTGCCATCTTTCTGGAAGTATTCTACCCACCCAAACGCTGCGACCTGCGAGGCCGCCGATGCTGTGTGCACCTTCATGCCTCCTCCCGGAGCCGGCACCGTGCTGGGCTGGGCACTGCCACCCGGCGGCCGGGGCCGTCCCCAGAGATGGTGGCTTGCAGGCGAGGCTTCTACCCAGAGCCCCCCACTGCTGCGCAATGCCACCTAAACATTGTTCGGGAGCCTCTTTTGACCCTTACAGTGACTTCCCACAGGCCCTGCTTCCCTGTGAGAACTTGCTCAAACAACAAAACCCACAGCGTGGCCAAGAGCTGTGAATCCTGCAAAGGCCCAGAAAGCAGCCTGGGCCCGCCAGGGCCGCCACGCTCAGGGAGCTCTGGACGCAGAAGGAAAGATGCCCTTGGTTCAAACCCTGGCCAGTCATCCAGATGACCCTGAATAAGCAGCGCTGGCTTGGGGAGCTTTGGCAGGCTTCCACGGGTGGTGGCGGGGACCTACGTGCGTTTGGGCCACCGTGCTGTCTGCTCCACGGCAGCCACGAGTCACGAGAGACCACACCGTGGCCCCTCACTCCCCTCAAACCTGGGGGAGACAGGGAACGTGGGCTACGCGGGCTCGCCCACAGGGGCTGACTGCCCAGCTAAGCAGGGCTGTGGGAAAGCAGGCGGCAGCGGGGGCTGACACGGCAGCCCCCCTCAGTGAACGCCTGCTGACAGTGAGGCCGCGGGACCCGGCCCCCCGCCTTCCTCCTCCATGAATGGACAGTAGCTTTGCTGCAAGGCTCTTCTGTGCTCTGTCCTTCAGGTCCTTGAAAGGGCCCGGGCCATGCCACACACCCAATAAATAAATGCTTGTTGAAAGCGCAAGTGAATGAGAGCAAAGGAGGATGGAACCCAGGGCAGAGAGATCAAGCAGCTTCCGGCCTCGTCCTCTGTGGGCCCATTCATAGTGAGCACGTGTCCCGGGGCCCCTCACCCGCCGGCCCAGCTCCTCCGAAACCCCACATATGAATATTCATGTGCCAGGGGGGCCATCACATGGTGGGGTCACAGAACTGAGGGGCAGGGGTCACCAAGAAACCAGCAGCACCACCTGCTGCCCCTGGGGCGGAAGCCGGCCTCTGTCCCGGCCCGGGCAGCGAGTGGGCCCGCGGCAGCCAAGGCCTTCTGAATCACCAGGCTGCAGACCCCTGTCTCCCCAGGTGGCTGCTTGTGCATCTGGAGCAGAGGAAGTGCCCAGCCGACCCGGCGGGCGCCAACCGCCCTCCTCTCAGCCCTCAGCACTTCCTCCCAAGGCCTGGTTGACCGAGCGGCTCCCAGTGCCACTTGGAAAGAACTGGAAATGGCAGGGCTGGCTACAAACAGCGGCTTTCCAAACAGTGCTCCTTTTATCCAGAGGGCACAACTATCAGGGCTCGGGCGGAGACTCTCGATCTTTCCAATTTATGAATGTGTTTCCGGGCAATGGGGTGGCCCAGGAAACATACCCAAGCAGGCTTCACTAGCGACTTGTTGGTACGTCTGACAGCATGTCTTGCTGTGAAGGATGGAGGAGAAGGCACGGTTCCCACGCTCCCACAGAGCTGAGAAAGCGGAGCACAGGAACGCCACCACCTCTGGGGACAGCCCTGAGCTGCTGCATGACAGTGTCCCAGCCCAGCACTGTCCCACTGGAGCCTCTAACGCTCATGACACAGTGCAAACGGAAATACTCCTACCTACTTGTCAAACTGTAGATACAGTATGACCAGAACGACGTACAAGCAAGGGCCCAGAAAATACAGGAAGCAAAGAAGCTAACGTGTAAGCACTGGTTCCCTCTCAACCCTAGAATCGGAGGTGACTTTTCCAGGACCTGCTTGGCCACAGAAGGTTTCTGCTGCGGTCCAAGATGGCATGATAAGTACTGAACCTACCCCTGACTTGCCCTGTGGCCCCAGAGGAATGAACGGCCTCTCTGGGCTTTGGCGTCCAGTTTCCTCCCCAGGTCGCTGGTTAAAATGCAAAGTGTGTCAGAACCAAGGAGAGGGCCCTGGGCTGGGCAGGAGACAACAGATGCCAAACTAGCTGTGCCTAAACCACACTGACCCCCACAAAGATATATTCCCCAACCATGTTCTCAATTTTTAAAATTCATTGTGACCATTTAAAAATAGATTTCGAAAATTTAGGTTTCAATCTTCTCTTTAAAGAATTGGATTCACAGTAGCCAAAAAGTGGAAACAACCCTGAAGTCCATCAGCTGTTAAACAGTTAAACACAACGTGGTCTGTCTATAAAGCGGAGTATCATTCAGCCAAAAAAGGGAACAACAGAGGGACACACGCTACTACACGGATGAACTCTGGAAACGTTATGCTCAGTGAAAGAGACAAAGGCCGTATCAGGTCCGACTCCATTACGTGTCTGAAACATCCAGAACAGACCCGGAGACAGAAGCCAGCAGCTGCCACAGGTCAGACAGAGACGCAGCAAGGAGCGACTGCTCAGTGCAGACGGAGTGACGGAAATGTCCCAGGATCAGCAGTGAGGGCTGCCCAGTACCATGAATGGCTACGAACTACCGCACTGTCCACCCAAAGACACAGCATCCCTCGGCGAGGGTTGGCTGCCACTGGGCGGCGGCTGCCTCTCCTGGGCTCTGTCCCTGTCTCCGGCTGGCTCCTGGTGTCCGCTGCGTGCAGGGGTGTAAGAACCCCAACAGCGGAAGGTGGCCCCACTCTGCCCACCAGAAGACACCCCAGCACCCCGTGAGGTGTGCTCAAGACACCCAGCTCCGAGGCACACAGTACCGTCCACCAGCCAAAGGAAGGGAAGAACCACCTCCTTCACAGAAAACTCGTAAATCTGGTCTCTCCCGACCAGGTAACACACACCCTTAGTAAATTAAGTGGAACAGTATAAAAAAGGTAGACAGTGGAAGTCTGTCCCCCACCGCCCCCCCCAGGCCCCACACCAACCACCTCCCATCAGCCACTGACTCAGCACAATTCAATCCTCTTCCGCTCTGGCTTCCACCCAGACTGCTTTCTCTCCTGGCCGCTAGAAAAACGTGCAGTCTGCATAATGACCCATTACACAACTGTGAAAGGGATCGAGAATCTTTCCTGAGGAACATCCTACCCATAACTCAAGGAGGCCAGCACCTTACAGAGGAACTATTTTCAGATTTAGCATAAAAGTCAAGAGCCACTGTCTGGAAGGGGCCCAGGTGGGCATTTCCAGAACTGCCTTTGCTATCCCCATGTAGGCTAAGCAAGACTTTAGCCCACAAGCTCCCAGGGCCATAGCACACAGGCCACCGACCACATGAACCGCCAAGCTCCCTGCCGCCATGCGACTCTGGCTTTCAGTGAGTGAGACCTGTAGGCCATTTGGCCTGCAGTCTGACTCCAGGCCCAGAGGGCTCCTGCCAAAGGGAGTCTGGGGATCTGCCCAGGTCCCCGCGGCCAACTGCATTGCCAAAGGACATCTGGGACTGACACAGCCTTCTGGACATGACTGCCAAGCCCCGAGTGGGCAGAGCCCTGACCCCACGCCCCTGCTCCCCATGGCGTGTCTCACACCCACCAAACCACTGCACACTCTTCGGCTCTCACAAGGCCAGCCCTCCACTGGGGACACCCTTGCCACATGCCTGCCAGCTTCCTGAACTAAGTCCCGTCCCAGGATGCTGGTATTCCCACCTTGCCTACACCCGCCCAAGACCTTGAAGGCAAGACCATTACCTGTTTGTGTCTGGGTCCCTGGATAGCACGACAGAGCCTGGCATTTGGCACACTTCGGCAAACGTCCAGGGAACCGAGCTGAATACGGAAGATGGTTCCAGTTTGGGGAAACAGAGACCCCAAAGAGATACAGGCAAGTTGCCACAAAATATACAAATGCAAGTTCCTAAACAGATCAGCTGAGGCTGGCAGGGCTTGGAGCACCCAGAGGGAACCTCCCAGAGCAGCAGGCTGGGTTGGAAGCCACCACCAAGCCCGCAGGCCAAGCCCTGCGTCCAGCGATCAGGAAACTCCATGCCCAAGATTTCTACCCAGATTATACTGATTGTGTCACACTCATGTTGCAAATATTCTCCCACAGATTCTCTTACATCTGGCATTAAACAGAACTTTAAAATAATCCACTTATCCTAGTAAACGGACTTACTGTTGCTTTAAGTAACAAGCAAGCAGAAGGACAGCAAATGTATCTTTTCATTAGCGATCACAGTACTCACATCCTAATTTCCACTAATTACAGTAACCTGATGGAGATGTTTCATGCTGTGTCTTACGGCTTCTTTACCTGGGGTGCTGGGTGCAATTCTGAGGCCAAGAGACTGGACACATGTCCCAGAAGAGGGCCAAGGCATTTCTGATGTGTGTAGGAAGCACAGAGGAAGTCAGCTTTCCCTCTACCGAAGCAGAAAACCATTCAAAACAGGAGAGCACTGTACCACAGTCATCAGGAGGATGGGACTGGGTGTTACAGTCTGGTAACACCTGAGAGGGGGACTGGAGAAGCCTGGGCACCCATCACCAAAGACCTACCCCACTCCCACCTCCACCTGGTGAGAGAGCAGGAAGCTCGGCCCCAAGGCCCTTCACACATCTAGCAGGCAGGCAGGGGACACAAATGAGGAGGGTATTTACCGAACGGTGGCCAGGGGTCTGAAGTGCTGGCTGGTGCCGCCGGCCCGCCCCAAGGGTTTGTCTGGTTAGCTGAGGCTGACCGGCCCCAAGGCTCTGCTTTCTGGGCAGCAGGGCCTGAGCTGGGGAGGGCGTCCATTAAATCCAACAGAGTAGTCTGCTGTGGGTGGGAGCCATGCTTTTAAGACAAAGAGAGGGGACAGGTTTTACTTTGCTACAGTTAACAGCAAATATCTATGAGTTAGCCATTTGACGTAAATACCATCCCTCTTGGGACTAGAAGCCCTCTGGGCGGGGCCAAGAGGAAACTGAGCAGGCCCCCATGTCCTCCCATCTCCTGCCCCACCCAGCCCACCACCCCACGGACCCACTCCCCCCTCCCGCCCAGGCTGCACCCACTTCCCCCCCCCCGGCCCAGGCTCCACCCACTTCCCCACCCCAGCCCAAGCTCCACCCACTTCCCCACTCCAGCCCAGGCTCCACCCACATCGAGCCTTTTACTTTGGGCTCAAAGCCCACCCGTTTGCTGATTTTCCAGGATAACACAGGCTTTGCACCAGGCTGCAGCATCCCTCCAAAATGCTGTCCCCACCCACCGACCTCGGTGTCCCCTGCAGCCAGCCATCATCCAGGGCCCCCTCTCCCAGGGCCTGCCCTGCCCTCCAGTTCCCACAACCACCAGAGCTGCTGTCAGGGACCCTGTGGCACCGTGATATGGGAGACCACCAGAACCCCGGCACAGTGATGGGGGCGGGGGGGGGGAGCCTGTCTTGTGACCAGAGGAGCTTGTGGGAGCAGTATCATGTCCTGGTCGCCTCAGGCCCCATGCGGGCAGCCTGGCGCAGGGTAAGGCTGATGACGGCTGCGAAGCCCAGCACTACTGAGCCTTTCCCTGTGCCAGGACTCTGTTCCAAAGCACCAGACGCTTGGCTCCTGTAACAGTCACCTGACCACAGGGCTACCACTCGCTGGTGTACAGGGGAGGAAACTGAGGCCCCGGTACACGGAGGCCCCTTGCCAGCGCCCACCTTCTCTCCGGCTGGTCTCGGGAGAGCCTCTGGAGGAACGGCACAGGCGGAGGTGTTTTCAGTCACGTCCTCCCCTCACTCATGCTCATCACGGAGGGGTATACAGAAGGCGTCCTGCCCTGTGGGTTGGGCTTGGACACTCGGCAACCACGGTGGGACCGGCTCCCACACTGACCTCTCCGATGAGGCGCTTACCTCCTTCTTTTTGGGAACCTTAACCGTGTCTCTTCGGCTTTCTTCTAGGGCCATCTGCAATCTGAGGTCGTCACCCCGCCTGAGGCGTTCTTCCTGCAGAGGACAATGGCACTGTGACAACATCACTGAGCGGAACAGGACAAAGCAACACCCGAAGCGAACATGGGTAACAAAATCTGACCACGCAGTATTGCAAAGGAAGATCAGAAAACAACCTGTAATACAGTTATTCTGTCCTGCAAGTGTGGCCCAGAGGGCTCGTCCCCCGCCCCCCCGCCCGGCCCATATGGTTTCCCTGGTTTTGGGGTCCCAGTGGGCAGACGGGTGGGGGGGAGGGGCAGAGACACCACCAAGTCCCGGGAAAGGGAACACTTATTCTCCAATGCTTTTATCTCAAAATGAAAATGGCTTTATATTCTAATTAAAGAAGCAATGCATCTCCTTGTAAAATACAAAAGCCTGAGAGCCCAGAAAGGAATCAGGAAGAGGGTGAAAATCACCTATCACTGCATGTTTATTTCTAGGATTTCAAAAAGAAAGGATTCATTATACAGTTGACCCTCCAACAACACGGGCATTAGGGGAACCAACCCCCACCCTGAAAATCCACATATAAATGTTGACTCCTTAAAAACCTAACTACTAAGAGCCAACCTCTGACTGGAACCCAAGTAAGTCACCGAATGCATATTCTGTGTATGTGTGACTATGCTGTGTTCTTATAATAAACTAAGCTGAAAAAATGTTATTAATAAATTAAGAAACAGGTAATAAATTTACAGCCCTGTACTTATTGACAAGAATCCACACTTAAGTGGAGTTGTACAGCCCAAAACTCGTGTTCTTTAAGATACGTGTTCACCTGTATCTAATTAATATTCGTTTAAGGCGAAGTCACCCCATGCAGAAGACTGGGCTGTCCTAGCTTTTATGTCATCACGAATCAGAAATAAGTTCCTTGCATTTTACTTATTACAAATATGATTAATCACAGAGATGAGTTATGGACGAAAATGGGCTCTGTCTGTCTGTCCGTCCCTGCACTCCTGCTCCTTCTTCCCGGGCCGTCTGGGACAGAGCCAGGCATCCACAGGGACGGATCTAACGGCTGGGCTTTCCCTACTGTGAACAGGGAGGCTGTAACAGAAACTGTCCACCCCCCTGAGGTTCAGGAGGTTCCAGTTATAGCGACACAGATCAGCCACCTCTGCACTTCGTCCAACTCTCCCTAATATCTGCATCTGTGCATCACTTCTAGGAGACAGAGAGCCTCGTGCTACCTGACTCCAACCACCCTCCCTCACCCAAGGTCAGCAGGGACAGACCTGATCACTGGGACCAAAGGGACGACAGCTCTGAAAGGTCATTTCCAACACGCCTTTCCCTCCTTCTCCATGCTAAAGGCAGGCGTGATTATTAGAGAAAAACAGGAACTGAGAAAAGAATTGAAACTGCACAAACAGCCGTCGTCGAAACATAATAAGGGTTCTTAACTACCTGCAGCTTTCCCTCCCAGCCTTGCTTCTCAGCATTCAAATGTTCCTGACCTGTCTTCCAAACTGCCTTCCCTGGGGGCTAAGCCCACATGCCTTGCACGAAGGGACCACGATATGTGGCTGTGTCTATAGCAGTGTTTCTGGGGAGCCCTGTGACCAGCTCACCCACTGGCCCACAAAAAGGACGCCTCCCTGACCGGGGGTGGGGGTGTGGTGGCAGTGGGTGGCACCAACACCGCTATGGCAACGCCCAGTCCCATCTCGGGAAACAATGAGGCCAGGGCCTGCGTCTGTCACTGTCCCTGCTGTGACCCACGCCCCACCTGGGGACCCCCCAGCGTGCAGTCCCACCTGCCTGGCACCAACCTGCTCAGCGACTTCTCTGCTCATGGCAAGTGCCAACTGCAGCTGTAGCTCCTCTTCTCCACTGGTCTGCGGCCGGGCCTGCTCCAGCTCAGAGGACACCCTCGGGGAAGTGGCTGTGGGGGAAATGCAAAGTCACCACATGCACAGGACAGGCTCCAGCTCGCGGTCACCTGGTCAGACCACTCTCCGTCCCCACCTCACACCCACAAAGCCCAACAACGTGGGAGCCGTACAGAGAAGGTCTGCGAGTACGTCCAGGTTAAAATCCAGTTAACGCCAACACGTGGATTTTCAGGGACATAAGCCACGTGGCCGGCGGACATCAAGCAAGAGGCCTTCCAGGGCAAGGGAGGATTAGAACCTCCGTCTTCACTGCAGAGCTGTCCTCCTTCAAAGAGAGAAACTAGCTTTTTTTTTTTTTAACAAGATCAGAAGTATTGCTCTTGAACATCCAGATCAGAGAGTGTCATTCATACCAGCACAGGGCTAGACCAAGAACTTCACTCAAGATTCCCACAACATTTTAAGAATCTCACTTTGGATCTCATGGTGGTAAAAACCATGGAAAATGAAGCCCAAGTGTTTCTGCAGCAACCCCAAAAGTTTTTGTTTTCTATGTAAAACTGCATCAACTTGGGAAAAACACTTTTTTTTTTTTTTTTGCTATTATCAATTAATAGTTAGCTAGTATCAACTAAACAAGTTAGCTAGTATCAACACTTGCAAGCAGCTCCTGGAAACAGTTTTCTGAAGGGATGAGATGTGGACTCCTGGCTGATGCAGGACACCTCCAGGAAAGGCATCTTTATGCGTTCACACTCATCACACTGGCCTGGGCCTCCCCAGACGGAAAACGTGGGGGCTCACACGGCCATCGGGATTTCGGTGCATCAGGGAGTGTAGGTATCTCCAGAAACCAGACACAAAACTTTGGGAGCACGGTGCCACCTCTGCCTTCACCACAGGAGAGGATCCACGGCTTCTCTGAAATTCTCAAAGCCAGGTCCCACTGCCTCTGATGGTTCCCCACTGAGCCTCTACGCACGCCATCCCCTCTGCTCACCCAGCCAACTCCTCCGTTCTCAGAGCTCAGCCCCGATGCCCTGATCCTCCTGGACCACCCTCCTCACTGGTGCTGGGTCAGCAGCCCCTCCCCGCCACAGCACTTCCCCTACCCTGCCGTTTGGTAGATCATGCCAGAAGGTACGCTCCTTGAGGAGGCTCCACACCTGTCTTCTCACCATTACATCCATCCTCAAAGTTTGGCAGAGCTGCTGGCAAATACCCACTGGCCAGATGCACAGAAGCATGCAGAGATGGATGGACGGACAGATGGAGAATTCAATTTCGTGGCAGATGGGTACTTGCTTGAAAATGCTCTAAGTGTGTATCAGTTTTCTTCCTTCTTTCATTATGTCCATTCCAGCAAACCCAACCATTACCACTCACTCACCCAAATGCTGCTCCCACCTAAAACTCCAATCTGAATTTGCTGCGTAGGACTGCCTCTTTGGGAGAAAGTAAATAAGGTCAGGAATGGTTCCTGGAAGGTGAGGTTTCCAGTTGGCTAGGCTCTGGTTATCGGGAACAAAACAGGAAAAGAGGTCTAGGTATAGTTAGGGTCATAGGAGGACCAGGCAGAGCTGCAAGGGGCAGGGGGCGGGGCAGGGCAGGGCAGGAGACTGTGAAAGGCAATGCTTTCTCGCACAAGTTTTGTGTCACACACACAAAACATACAGCTGTTAAGAGTTCATCCAGAACAGTCCCATGTCATGAAGCACAGTGCATTTGCTCTGATTTACTGTCAAGTCAAAGAAACAGGAAAAAAAAAAAGCCAGCAAACAGTTGCCCCACATCTACTCTAAGCTCCATGAACAAGACAAAGATGAAAGACAAGTTGAATCCCAGGCTAGTTATATCACATTACTTTTTCCAAAATACTTGTTTTAAAAATACAACTAGATGGTAAGAACATGTCAAGTCCACCTTAATAAACTGGCTCATTAACATACCAAGACAAAAGCCTTTTTTTTTTTTTTTTTTTTTTTTGCTGTTGCTGGTTTTGTGCCCAAGCCTCACCGATGGGTCACAGTGCTTAGGTCTTGGGCTTTCCTGTACCTAGAGGCAAAGGTGTCCCCACCCAGACTGCTGGAGACTGAAGCCGCACAGCACCGGGGAACGGCTCTGGAGGCTTCTTCCCAGCTGACTGTGGCTCTCACACAGATCCCTGACCACCGGGCTGCCTGCTCCCAGCCTCCTTCCTGATGATCTCGGAAGCGCACGTCACAGAACTCTCTGTTTAGAACGAACACAGCACACTCGGCACCTTCATTCACTACCACACGGAAATGGGGAGTACATAAAGAAGACCTATATCCCATCCCACACCCCGAAAAAGGGCTCTGAAAAATGAGCCCCATCTTGGCTCTCCCTGGCAGGGGAAGCTGCCACTTGGCTGTACCGCCACAGGGCCCGATTCAGCGCCGCCAGGGATGAATGGGACGGGGCTCTCAACAGGGACCTTCTAGAGAAATGAGCCTCCCTTGTCCTCTGACATCTGCAAGGCCAGACTGGCTTCAAATGCAAATGGACATGTTCCTGTCTGCCGTTAAGGGACGCCTGCCGAATTAATGCATAGCCAGCACGTGCGGAAATAGCTTACCACATCAATGTGGAAATTAAAGACAAAGGGTATTCCCCTAAATGCTGTGGTTTTTGTCAACGGATGTATGGCTCTCAGTTCCACAGATGGCAGAATTCACAGCCATCAGCCCCGAGAATCAGCTGAGCGCGCACAGCGGGCTGCGAGGGACAACACCCGCGGAGACGTTCTTGCCTCAGTGACGGCAGCCCGGCCCCCAAAAAGGGCCCCTTGTACCCACGTACATGACAGCGAACACAGATGTGCCTGTGAGACGGGACTGAAAGCTCCTTTGTGACCACCTGGGCCTGGCCCAGCTCCGAGGGGCTGCAGGTCCACGGTTCACAGGGACTCCTGGAAAACTCAGGTGGCCCAGCGACGGTTTTCCCACCGGCCGCCTCCTGGAGGGAAGACTGGGAACTGCCAGCGTAGGTGAATCACTAGTGGAACCACACACAGGCCATCACCCTTCTCCAACCACTAAGACGTCTTTCTGTGTACGGATCCTGCCTGGAGAAACTCGTCAAAGTCCTCACTTGCTGCTGCGAGAATCAGAAACATTGGCCAGGGCTCAATTTGATGCTTTCTGGCCTGGTACCGGGCTGAGAAAGCCCAGGGGAAGGGCTGAAGAGGAAGGAAAGCCTACAAAGGCCAACTTTTCCCTCCAAATACAGGCTAAGAGGAAGACCAAGAAATATCTCCCACTGCAGGGAGACGAGCCTGTCTGGTGTTCACGCCAGCCCCGGGCTGCAGGAGGGACCCTGGTTCCCAAACGCACCCCCTCAAGCAAAGGCTGGAAGATTTTCTAACAAAGAGGCTTCAGTTGGGCAATCTTGGGCAACTGCAAAGAAGAAATCGAAGTAGTCAAGGTAACAGGAAAATAGGAAATCACCACTTCTCAGGGCGTTTCGCTGTCTTCCTAGAAAGCACTACGCAACGTCTGCAGTCACACTGATTAAAGGGGACGGGGCGCCTGGGTGGCTCAGTCGTTAAGCGTCTGCCTTTGGCTCAGGTCGTGATTCCAGGGTCCTGAGTTTGAGCCCCACATGGGGTTGCCCACTCGGCAGGAGGCCTGCTTCTCCTTCTCCCATTCCCTCTGCTTGTGTTCCCTCTCTCACTGTGTTTCTCTTTGTCAAATAAATAAAATCTTAAAAAAAAAAAAAAAAAGGTAACAGACATCTCTGAACATGACCTGACCAGCAAGGGCTCTGAGTGAGTGACCAGCAGGACTTGGGATAAAGCACTCCGGCCACTTGAGCCCCACACAAGGTGAGCAGCCAATCCTGGGCGCACAAGGCAGAGCTGACACCTAGGGAAGAATGGAAGGTCACCGGGCCTTGGGGGCCGGAGAAGACCCCATCTGGATCTTAACACTGCTGCCACCTTTTATAACCCTGGGCGTGTTTGCAGACAGGTATGCTAGGGTTCAAACCCTGTCCTCGCCACTTACTAGCAGGGAGGTCACATGCAAATAAATGGCCTGCCCTCTCCAGGTTCCATACCCACATCTCTGAAATGCAGACAAACGGGGTCTGTGGGAGGGGCCAGGGATGCCCAACACACAGCTGGCTCTCCCCAGAAAATGGGCCTTGCCCCAGGTCACATCTCCCTGCTCCGACCCATGACCACCAGATTACCTAGGGACTGGAGCTGTCTGGCACTCCCACTCCCCAACTTATACAGCAGAAGCTGTAAATAGGTACCCCGTCATACCCTAGCCCTTCCCAGGCCTCCGTGAGAACGGGACTGGGGCCATGGTCCTTCAAGGGGGGAGACGGAGAGCGGACACTGACCCCACAGCCAGCTTCCGCCCTCCAGTGACCGGTTCCCCGGCCGGCTGAGTTCCTTCCTCATTACTGAACTGCACCGAAGTGCTTACTGGATCTTTCTCGATGTGGTGACACCTTCCTATGGCTCTATGGGCTACTTCCTGAGTCACCAGTGAAACCTCGGCCACCCCCACCCAGCAGCCTGGCCCGAGCTGAGGCTTCCAAAACCTGTTCCCACAAAAGACCCTCCAGGGTCTTCATCTTACCTCCTCACAGGGAGGAGTGGGAAAGACGGTCTTTAGTCAACTGAGGCAAATTATGAGGAAATAAGTTCAGACCACCCCAGGTCACATTAAAAGAGAAAAAATATACACACATGGTTGGAAAAGTCAAAAAGGTACAAGATGAAAAGTGCATCCAGTATCATCAGTCAGATCACTTTCAGACCAAAGGGTGTGTGTGTGTATGTGTGTGTGTGTGACTTCACAACAGAGGGACAAACCACAGCCCCCCATGCTGTGGCCACCCTCTGCCCGTCACATGACATCACCCACCTCCCAGGACAACTCGGGCGAAATCTCTGATCTGACTCCAATCCAGACCCTAGACTGATTCGGGGCTCACAGAACAACAGGGCGAGGACAGAGCCAAACAAACCCAGACCTAGGGACACTCTATGGGACAACTGGCCCAGTCTCTTAGCATATTAAGGTCACGAGAAAAAGACCATCTGCTGCAGACAGACCAAAGGGACAGGATGGTCAGAGGAAACTTGTGGTCCTTGGGGGAACAGGGGCGGGTGGGGGGTGTCCCCAGTTTAGACAGATCAGCTGCAAGACATGCTGGGGACAACTGACGAGACCCGAGTATGGACTGGGTACTGGTTGAGACCTGAGCATGGACTGGGTACTGGTGAATGTTGGGGCTGTGGGATAAGGGCACCGTCGCTCACTCTTGGGGAGGAGACACATACTGAGTATTTACGGGTGGATCGTGATGATGCCCGTAACTTATTTTTAAACACGACAGCATAAAAGGAAGCGGGAGCCACACCTCTCATCCTGCCCCCATTCCTCCCCCAGAGGAAACAGCTGTTGACATTTTCTTATGATTCTACCCAGAAAGCCGCTGAATGCCTACTCCGAGTGGCTATGCGTGGGCGCGCGTTTCCGACACTTAGCCCCGGGAAAGCACGTCTGTCCCGGTTATGCATGCCGCGTCTCTTTGCTGCAGCCCGATCTGGGCTGAGCGTTTTCCGAGTAAGCTACAGCCCAGCGTGGAGAGCAGGTCTGAAAGCCTGCGCTCGGATCGGGGCTCCACCACTTCTCACCCCGCGACCTCCACCTAGGCAGAGGATCCTCCAAGCCTCGGTTTTCTCATCTGCAAAATGGAGCCAGAGTACCTGCGTCCTAGACCCAGTGGGCTAACCTGTGGAAAGCATCAGACCAGCGCCTGGCACATGATAGTCCTACAGCTCTCCCTAGTATCTCGATGAACCCTCAGTCCTACTTACAGACCAGGGCTAGGGCTCTGAGGTGAAGGGACCCACCCACGGTCACTCAGCCAGGGAGAGACCAAGTCTGACCCTTACAGCCTCGTTTTTTAATGCCACTCTTTTCACAGAGGAGGTAACTAGAGCCCAGAGAGGCTAAATGACTTGTTCACAGATGAATTCAAAGCAAAGTCTTAGGGCCAAACCCCATGCTTGCCCAACATCCTAAAAGTACTGTGAGACTCTCAGTCATAACACTCAGTGGCCACCAGGCTCCGTGCTGCTCTAGGTCTGAGGGAAGTCCCTGTTCTCCTGGAGTTTGTGTACCTATAAGGACAGATGACAAGGGAATAAAGAAAGCAGGGGGACGGGGTGCCCAGGGCAGAGGAGAGCTGGGCTCTCTGTGTTCAGAGGTCAGGGCAGGCCACTCGGAGCTACTGGAGCAGCATGGGTTGGGGAAGGAGGCCAGACCAAGATAGGTGGGAGCTACACTCGGGATGGAGGGCAGAGGCCATGAGGCTGGTAAAGGCTAAGGGTGCCCAGAGGGCCATGATGGAGGAGCCAAGTGGTTCTCGGGGCTCGTGGAGGGACTTTGGAGAACGTGGGTCTATGCAGAGCGGTGATGCAATCTGACTGGTCCCAGGGAGAGACAGTGGGAGCACGGGGCGGGATGGTAGCTTTGCAGGTGAGCAGTGGCTGCATTCGGGATACATTTAACTGAGAGTCCATTATACTTGAAAATGCTCCTGACCGTCCAGCCTGAGGCCACAGAGAGTATCTGTGACCCTGCCCAGCGTGGTGCACAGCTCACAACTGAAGCAGGCCTTCAGGGTCTACGTCTGCAAGGGGCAGACGTAGGTGTTGCGGGCAGAGCTGGGTCCCTCGAATTGTCCCAGTGAAGTCCTGACCATCTGTACCTCAGAACACGACCTTCTTTGGAAACAGGGTCATTGCAGATGTGATTAGCTAAGATGAGGTCATCCTGAAGCAGGGCGGGCCCTAAATCCAGTAAGGCTGGTGTCCTTCCAAGAAGGGGAAGAGTCACAGGTGCCCGAGCGTGGGCACACAGGCAAGGGGAGGCTGCCCGTGATGGAGGGCAGGGACTGGAGTGCTGCCAGCTGCCAGCCCGAGGGACACCAAGGACTGCGGCCACTAACAGAAGCTAGGGAAAGGCAAGTTAAGAATTCTCCCCTCCAGGCTTCAAAGAAGTATGCGCCTGAGGACACTTTGATCTTTGACCTCTGGCCTCCAAACGGGTGTTGTTCTACGCTGCCCAGTCATGGTCAGAGGCTTTCCCAGTCCAACCTCAGGGTCTTCCCACCACCTGCCTGCACACACAGACGTGGGCACCCTCGTCACGCAGGGCAAGGAAGCACCGCCCCTCAGCTCCAGGACTGACTTTCCTCCCCGAGGCTGCTCACCAGCCTGTCCTCTTCCCAGGCAACCCAGCTTGCCAGCCTCCACACTGGGCCTAGAAGCCTCCTTCCTGCCTCTGTACCCCTCCTGCTGTTCTTCAAACAGGAAAGGAGAAACTCCTCATCCCAACTGTCAGCTCCAATGCCGCCTTCTCAAGCGCATCTTCCCCGGATCATGCCATTAGGACTCCTGCTGGCTCCATCCCCGCCGACTCTCACCCCGGCACTTAGAGCAGGTGGCCTTCTCTGACCCTCTATAATCAGTATTATGCATTCTACACTGTGGACCACAGTCCGGCCACCTCCCGACCTGACCTGGCCCAAGGCTCTGCATACACAGGGGCCACATCGGCGTCCACACAGACACAGGACATGAGGCCAAACACCTGTTGGCTCATTTTCAGGCTGGGTTTCCAGGGAAAACTAGCAATGGATGTAACCTCCAAGGGCACACTTCATACACTCCTCTGCAGCACCGTGAGACAGTGGTGCCGTGAACCCCAGTTCAGAGGCAGAAGCTGAAACCGGGGTGGAAGGGGGCTGAGCCAGAACAATGGCCACGTTCCTCCCTAGGCCGGGCTGGAGACTGAGCTGGGGGAGGGCGGAGCAGAGACAAAAGGCAGTCCTTTTATTTGTCTGAGGGATTCAAAGCCCATCCTCTGTTCAAAATAAAAGAGCAAGTTTGTGCTGTTCTCTTTGGGCTCCTGATGAAATTCTCTCCATGACCTGATCACCAGCTTGCGAGGTGGGGCAGGGAGCAATCCCGTCTCATTACTCTTCTCCCAGGAGTCCCTGTCATTCCTGTTGTGGTGAAAGTCACTCTCCGGGTAGAGCCCTGCAGGCGCCCACAGATCTCCAGGCAGGGGCTTGGGAGGAAGTGCGGGGGGGTGCTCGGAAGCCCGCTTGGTCCCAGTGGAGGTGAGTGAACACTGGCACCCAAACTTGTAAGCAGGCCTAGGGTGAAGCGTGAACGTTGACCAAGATGGAATTTCTCTCTTTAATTTTATTATTATTATTTTTATTTTTAAAAGATTTTATTTATTTATCTGACAGACAGAGATCACAAGTAAACAGAGAGTCAGGCAGAGAGAGAGGGGGAAGCAGGCTCCCTGCTGAGCAGAGAGCCCGATGTGGGGCTCGATCCCAGGACCCTGAGATCATGACCTGAGCCAAACGCAGAGGCTCAACCCACTGAGCCACCCAGGTGCCCTGGAATTTCTCTTTTAAAATGAGTACTCTAGGGGCGCCTGGGTGGCTCAGTTGGTTGGGTGACTGCCTTCGGCTCAGGTCATGATCCTGGAGTCCCAGGATCGAGTCCCACATCAGGCTCCCTGCTTTGTGGAGAGTCTGCTTCTCCCTCTGACCCTGCCCTCCTCTTGTGTTCTCTCTCTCTCATTCTCCCTCTCTCAAATAAATCAATAAAATATTTAAAAAATAAATAAATAAAAATAAAATGAGTACTCTGACAGTGGCTTCCATCTATGAAATTGGTGATGATCTGGGGGTCCTGGGTGGCGTAGCTGGAAAAGCATCCTACTCTTGATTTCGGCTCAGGTCATGATCTTGGGGTCGTGAGAGTTGAGCCCCATGACCAGGGAGTCTGCTTGAGATTCTCTCCCTCTGCCCCTCCCCCCACCTTGAGTATGCGTACACAGTCTCTAAAATGAATAAATATATCTTTAAAAAAATTAATCTGTGACTATCTTAAAAAAGAACAAATCACAGTACCCATGTTAAGTTCTTCAGCCGTCAACCGAGGACAGTCACCCATGCTGGAGGGTGCTGCACACGGGCACGATCCGTTCGGAAAGCATTTGTAACGCTTCGGGAGACAGAAGGACGCTCACACCCTTTCCCATTCATCTCACTGCCGGAGACTCTATACTGAAGACCACACTGAATCTAAAGACTCCTTTTATTTTTAGGTATTTATTTCTTTTTTAAGATTTTATTTATGTGACAGAGGGAGAGACAGCTACAGAGGGAACACAAGCCTCGGGAGAGGCAGAGGTAGAGGGAGAATCAGGCTTCCTGCTGAGCCGGGAGCCCGACCCAAGACTCGATCCCAGGATGCTGGGATCATGACCTGAGCTGAAGGCAGCCGCTGAAGGACTGAGCCACCCAGGGCGCCCCTAAGGACTCCTTTTAAAAGCACGCTTTCTGCCCAAAGTTCACTGCAGCATCATTTACACTGGCGAGAACCTGAAACAGCAATTCTGATGGCAACGATGATAGTAAATGACCCATTTATGGTGCGTTTCCTTTGTGCAAGGGAGTGTGTGCACAGCGCTATGTCAGCACAGGTAACTTACACAACAGTCCAGGAGAGGCTACCCTTACCCCTAGGTTACCAATTACAAGACTTAAACTTGCAGCAGTTAAGTCATCTACCCAAGGCTTAACCTGTCAAACTAAGGCTAACTTATGCAGCGACATGGAAAATGCACACAGGAAGTTGGGCGAAAAGATCAGACTGCCAACTGTATTATTTCTCATGGGAATCCTGAGTAAAGAGTCAGCTGAAGGGCAACCTCTGTCACACGGGGATTCCTGCCACCTGCGGTGACTGCCCACCTCTCCGCCAGCTCGCCCCGTCCCGCTAGGCGCAGTGTGCGAACAGCCACATGGACAGAAGCTCTTAGCCCCCTGCCAGTCCCCTCCCAGACACCACAACCGGTACACCCTACATGTGTCTGTCTCTCCGACACGGGAAGCCCACCAAGGGCAAGGCCTCAGTGGCTGACTGTGATGTAAGACCCTTGGTACTCAGCGTTGCCCCTGGCCCACACAGACTTACAAAATAAGAGAAAAAGGCTAATGTTTTGGGGACACCTGGGTGGCTCAGTCGGTTAAGGAGCTGCCTTTGACTCAGGTCATGATCTCCGAGTCCTGGGATGGAGCCCCGAGTCAGGCTCCTTGCTCAGGGGGGAGCCTGCTTCTCTCTCTCCCTGCCACTTCCCGCTGCTTGTGTGCACTCTCTCTCCCTCTGCTAAATAAAAATCTTAAAAAAAAAATAAATAAAAACTTAAAGTTTTGAAAAATGTGCTTTGCAAACGTCATGTGGTTATAAATGGCACTTGTATCTTGTCCTATTGTCTGCATAGTACAAACATGAGATTTGTTCTGTTTTCACGGAACACTGTTCAGACGTGTGACCCAGATCTGTCAGGACAGCTGCCCTTTGGGGATGTGGGTCCTGATCTGGCCTTCAGTTCCTTTCTACATCACGAACCTGTGTGCTCTGCCCACAGAAAGATGACCACCACGAAACCACATACACAGGGGCCGGAAACCCCCTGTGCTCATGATCCAGGTAGTGCACCCTGGCACGGAAAACAGCCGAGCTGTTTGCTGCGAGCTAGAGGAGTGAAGGCCCGTCCAGCATCAGGCCAGGATGAGCTAGGAAGCCCCACCCAGTGGAATGCCGAGTGCAGCTGTTAAAATGTTTACAGGGTGGTGGAGGAAGGGAGACAATGCTCCCGTTACAGGATTATGAGACAAAAAAGCAGGGACTCGAAGTTGCATTAGCGAGGGTACAATCCTGGAAAAGAAAATGATTGGGACAAAGTCCGTAAGGAAATACGCCAACACGTGAACAGCAGCTGTCTTTGAGGAATAAGATTATAGGCTATTTCTCTTCTTTTTGAACTTCCGACATGGTACTTTTATAATGAAACAACCAGCAGTTTCTTAGTTCACATCCACACTGGGTTACCAGTTAGTACTGGAGAGGTGGGCCACCGAGTGAGCTGGTGTCAAGGGTGCCAGACTAAGCTAGTCCAGTAGGAGACTAGCAGTCAGCAAGACGACACTGATTCCATAGACAACAACAATTTCAAGCTGCTCCAAGTCCAAATCACCCCTGCTGACGGCAACGTTCTGGAAGGGCCCTGCACTGGGCATCAGCTGGAGAGAGCGGAGGAACAGAAGCCTTCAGCTCCACAAAAGCTGACACAGAACAGACCACTGGAGGAGCGGTGCCTGGCCCCAGGCGCACACTGTGATCACCAGAAACTTCCGCCCACTGGGAAGCCTGGGCCCATCCCCGGGGTTCTGACGTCACTGGTCAGACGCGTAGCCCAGGCTCTGGGACATTTAAAAAGCTCAGGGCAGCCAGCTTGAGGGCAGGTGGCTGAGGGAAAAGAGAAAAGGCAGCTGGCAGAAAAGAGGAACAGCGTTTTATTACTGAACAAAAACTAGTGTCTACGAATTATATTGCTGCTAAACTCAACCTTACTGCACAAAGACATAAAGTATTTCTTTATTCCTGGAAAAGCCCATAAAATGTATTTCCAAGAGACTAAGGCTCATGCTTGGGCAGATACCAAGAGAGAGGAGCACAACACACAGAAATACCACCAAAAAAAGGAAAAGAAAAGAGAAAAGTAAGGGGCGCCTGGGTGGCTCAGTGGGTTAAAGCCTCTGCCTTTGGCTAAGGTCGTGATCTCAGAGTCCTGAGATGGAGCCCCACATCGGGCTCTCTGCTCAGCAGGGAGCCTGCTTCCTCCTCTCTCTCTGCCTGCCTCTCTGCCTACTTGTGATATCTCTCTGTCCAATAAATAAAATCTTTAAAAAAAAAAAAAGAGAGAAAAATTAAGGTTTATTTAGCATCTGTTCAGGGGTGCCTACGTGGCTCAGTTAGCCAAGCCTCTGCCTCCGGCTCAGGTCATGATCTCAGGGTCCTGCGATCAAGTCCCAGTTGGGCTCCCAGCTCAGTGGGGAGCCTGCTTCTCCCTCTCCCTCTGTCCCTCCACCTGCTTCTGTGCTCTCTCTCTCTCTCAAATAAATAAATAAATTCTTATTTAGCCCCCATTCATTCATTCAGTGTTTACTGAACACCTTTCCTGGGTCGGGCAGTGTGCACTGAGCACACACAAGGTGCCCTGCTCTTGGAGTGTTCTTGTGCAGGGACACAGAAAATTGAGTCATAATTTCAGATAGTAAAAAATACTGTGAAGACAAAATAAGAGAGTGACACGCTCTACAGTGATTGTAAGTCCATTACACAGTCTACTTTCCCATACCAAGAGAAATCTGTCTTCAGACAGTCCTTCTTATTTCTGCTTATATTATTTTTTAAATGCCCCCTTGAGGCTGACTATTCGTAACCAGCCACTGGGCAGCCGTGACTCAGACACCGTCACAGCTGTGTGACTGTTAGCGACCCTGACTTAAACCTCCTTTTTCCCCATTTCATTCTCCACTTACTGAGAGTTATTTACCTCTACTACAAAGGTGGCTTTGAAGAAAAACGGGCAGATACAAATATAGTATTCATAATTCAACTTTCTATGGCACAAGTCAGCACTGACCCTTCACTAATTGTCCCGTCAGCAATCTGGACAGCTGTGTCTCAGTCTCACGCTGACAATCACAGGAGCTCCTTAAAACCTGGGCCCCTTACCCAACAGTTTAAAGAGGTTTCCCTGCTTTCAAAAACCATGTAAGGGGGTGCGGGCGCCTGGGTGGCTCAGTGGGTTAAGCCTCTACCTTTGGCTCAGGTCATGATCTCAGGGTCCTGGGATCAAGCCCCACATAGGGCTCCCTGCTCAGCAGGGAGCCTGCCTCCCGCTCTGTCTCTGCCTACTTGTGATCTCTGTCAAATAAATAAATAAAATCTTTTTTTTTTAATGTAAGAAAAAAATTACATGAGATGGGCCAAACCACCTTAAAATTGCACTAGGTGTACACTGTATATTCATCTATTTTGTAGAACAACTTAAACATTACTTTTTTGTTGGGAAGTAGGAATACCGGAGTTCTGGGAACCTTGGGTTCAAATTCCAGCTTCACCATTATGACGGAGTGGATCTGAGTTAAGTTCAACGCCCCGTCCTTATCAACAAGGTGCCCCACCCACCCCCTCGGGCAAGTGCAGCAGCAGAAGGACCAGTCACAGGGGAAAGCAGAGGAGGGTTGGTGGCTCAGCCTTCCGACTGTCTCCCGCAGCTGCTGACTTGAGTGGCAGCCTCACAGGGCACATTCAGACCCCACGAAGGACCCAGCCCTCGTGGCAAGAATAAGCATCGTTGGTGTCAAGCCTCAGACAGGGTGTCCCCGTAGGACTAGGATTACAAACAGTACTCAGCGGCTTCCTCTGTGATTCTATCTGCACTTGAAGAGATTAGCTCCAGAGTAAGCTTAGTGTTGCTAGCCCAGCACCCGCCTTTGCCCTGGGGCGGGCTGCAGGCCTAAGATGCAGGGATCCCCGACTTACAGAACATGTTTACCCCAGCAAAAGAGAAGTAAACCGGATCCCATCTCCCACCAGATTCATAGTCCATCCCACCTGAAGAACTATCTGCCACCAGGTGAAAGGCCGCTGAGGGCTGGGAACATTCTCTACCCGGTGGCTGTCCCTGGCCTATCCCCGAAACCACTGGGCAATTATCTGGCTGTCAGCCAGCAACCACCTCTCAGCCCTGGGCGTGTCCCCCACCTGGTTCCTGAGCATTGTCACCCAGCCCCACACCTGGAAGCTTCACTCCCCTCCTCCTCCTCCACTCTCAGGAGGCCTCAGCTGACCCAGGCCCCTTCCAAGTCCACACCCCGGGACGGACAGGCTGGCTGGGTCTGATTTTTTTTAAACAATAACATATTGTTATTATATAGTCCCACATCCTCAAGTTTTCAAAAACAGACCTACGGAGGCCTCCCTTTCTCGGCTGCCTAGTCTGTATTAAAATGCCTTAAAATGTATTAAGTTAAATTGTATTTAAATTAAAATGGGGCGCCTGGGTGGCTCAGTGGGTTAAGCCGCTGCCTTCGACTCAGGTCATGATCTCAGAGTCCTGGGATCGAGCCCCGCATCGGGCTCTCTGCTCTCTAGGGGAGCCTGCTTCCTCCTCTCTCTCTGCCTGCCTCTCTGCCTGCTTGTGATCTCTCTGTCAAATAAATAAATAAAATTAAAAAAAAATTAATTAATTAATTAATTAATTAAAATGTAGTGGCGCCTGGGTGGCTCAGTGGGTTAAGCCTCTGCCTTCGGCTCAGGTCATGATCTCAGGGTCCTGGGATCGAGCCCCACAACGGGCTCTCTGCTCAGCAGAGAGCCTGCTTCCTCCTCTCTCTCTGCCTGCCTCTCTGCCTACTTGTGATCTGTCAAATAAATAAATTAAATATTTTTTAAAAAATAAATTAAAATGTATTAAAACTACTAAAATTAAATGTAGTAAAATTAAAATGCACTAAAATGTGAAAATCTGTATTAAAATGCGTGTGCAGGTGTTTACCCGCTCCAGCTGCCCTCGCAAAAGTCTGGCTGCCAGGGCTGGGGCCGCAGCGACTCTGATTTTCCCCTGAGGTCCCCTGCTGTGGAGAACCAGCTTCCCCGGAGAGTTCCGGAGGCCTGAAGCCTCTGGGCTCTTCCCCACACACATGTGAACCAGTGCACACGGCTGCTTTCAGACTCTCCCTAATGGGCTTACGAATGGCTGAGCGTGTGGAGGGAGGGAGAAGGCCGTGCCGTCCCCCCACTCCGAGAGACCAGGAGCTCTCCTGGACTCAGGCCAGGCTGTCAGAGTGGGGCTCAGGCCCGGCGTGGTGGCCCTGCTGTGGCAACGCAGTCCGGACCAAGGGCTCCCCGCAAGGGCCCACACAGGCTGCTCTCGGGCCCTGCTCTCCCCCTGCACCGGGAGCACCTGGCCTCCTGCGCTGGATCTGGACCTGGATCCTAGACTCTTGCCCAGAAGCTCAAGAGCACTTGTTCTCTTCCGGGCTGCTGGCTGAGAAGTTCAAAGCCAAATTTGGATCCCTCTCCAGCCCTCCTACGTGACTCTGGCCTTCTCTTACTTTCTCACCTTTCCTTTCAGCCCAATTCCTTGGATCTATTTAATCCTCTGGCACTGCGTGCGTTTTGGAGGGCAACTCCAACCCTTTCTAGAGAGAAGCAAGACAAATACACGAAAGGCTCGTCATCTCCAGTAATCACTCGGGGAGTCACCATCCACTGCGTGTGAGGGGGTGCCGGCCTGTGTGAGGGGCGCCCAGCCCGAAAGACGGGCTGACCTGAAGGAGGCACGGACATGTTCCCGGGAGCAGAGCTGAGCCACCCCACAGGAAGCTGCTGCATCAGCCAAAGGTGTCACCCAGACAATGGACCCATCAGGACAGCCTGAGACCTGGCCGCAGGTGGTATCGGGGACCTGGGACAAAGCACACAACTGCCCACTCTGGCTCTGGGTTCTCTGGTGGGTTCCAATTCATGTAGGGAATCAGAGGCCAAAGAGCAATTCTATTCTGTCTTCCTTGTTGCTTTCTCCTTGCTCTAAGAACAGGAACGCTGGCAGCTGGTCTCCCACCCAGGAATCCACAGTGCCCAGCACCACAGGACACACTCCTGCTGCAGCAAGGCAAGTGTGGCTCTGGCTCTGGGGGCTGCCAGGCCGAGTACTCCTTCCTTCCTGGGACAGCCTCCATCTGCAGAGGCCAACCCAGGAGAGAGAGCAGGAGAGCGGGAGGCCCGCCCTGACTGGACTGTGCGCATCAGAGAACAGCGGCAATCCTATATTCAAGTCTCCACCTGGACTCAGGGATCATTCTCCTATCCGCCCCCCTTCTCCCTAGGCCACCATCCCAAGAACTTCTGCAATTTCTCCACAGTCTGCTGAACGTCATAACCAGCTCCACAGAACATAGGAGGGGGGACAGAGCCAGAGTGGGCCGTGGGGGGGGGGGTAACAGGCAGGTGTCTCCCAGCCTGCTCGACCCAAGCCAGCTGCCCTGTCTGTGGTCTCTGGCAAACCCTGACCTCTCAGCCCAAAAGGCCTTCCCCCTGGGCCCCACAGCCTCCCCTTCACACAGCAGTCCTGAGCACCAGCTACCTATCAAAATCACATAGGCGGGGCCCCCCGGGTGGCTCAGTGGGTTAAGCCTCTGCCTTCAGCTCAGGTCGTGGTCTCGGGGTCTTGGAGCCCCGCATCCGGCTCTCTGCTTGGTGGGGAGGCTGCTTCCCCCCCTCTCTCTGCCTGCCTCTCTGCCTACCTGTGATCTCTCTCTCTCTCTCTCTCTCTCTGTCAAATAAATAAATAAATAAATCTTAAAAAAAAAAAATCACACAGGCAGCCATCACAGGCAAGCCCCAGACCCAGCCCTGGGTGGGGAGGGCAGTTGGGGCTCCAGGGAATACAGGAACAGGAAGGAAACAAGAACGCCAGGTGAGGCCAAAGAGCTGAAGGCCTCTCCAGCCCCGAATTCTCCCGCAGGCCCTAGACTTTTCAGACCTTCTCCACACTTCCACCTGCATGTCCAGTAGCACTCTGACATGTCCAGAACATCACCCCAACGCCATTCAACCTGCTCCACTCACAGCCACCATCTCCCACTGGCTTAGCTAGCAGTCCTCTACCGCTCCCTCCCCTATCCCGTCCTCCAGCAAGCCTGTCAGCCCCTCTTTAAGAGGTCCACAGCCCTGCCATCACCCACCTGGATCAGGGGGGTGGTTTCCCCACCCAACACACAGCCGGAGGAGAAAACACAGTGAGAGAAAGTAGTCAGAAAGCTTTAGAGCAATCTGACATTGCTACAACATCTAATCACTGATACAAAGTATCAGGCTGAGCCCATCCAGAATTGGAAGAGCTGTTCCCTACCAGAGGCAGTTTGAGAAGCTGCCCTCTACCTTCCCCGAACCCACACTCTGTCATACCCCTGCCTTGACCTCACCGGCCACTCTGCCTCACTCAGTTCCCGGCACCTGGGGCCGCCTTCCTGGTCTGCAAACACCCCTGAACACACCCACCCCAGGCCCTTTGCACTGCCTAGAATGCTCTTCCAAACCTTCACACAGCACACTTCTCATCCCCCTTCAGCCTTTGCTCCAACATCACTTTCTCAACGAGGCTTATTCTGACACCGTCCTTAACACTGCAGACCACCTTCCCTCCTCCCCAGGCTCGACTGGGTCATTTGGTTTTTGTGGGCTGCTTCCCAGAGCACTCGTCCTAGAACGTGCTGGATCACGTCTTAGGTTTATTGTGTCTCTTCCCATGAGGAGGGGCAGACGGCTCTGTGCTTTGTGCTTAGGCATACAATAGGAATTCAATACACACTTGTTGAGTGAACGCGGGAACTTGGGAGCCAGAGAGCAGCCAGGGCGGGCCGCACAGACAGCGAGCCTGGGAGCGGCCCTCCGGGCAGACCTCAACACATCTAAGCCGTCAGAGGCCAGCCAAGGACCATGAGGGGCGTTGTCTGCCATGTCAAAGACTGCACTGGATCCTGGGAGAGCCTGGAATCTAGGGGAGCTCTCCAGGTGGACACGGATGGGGGAGGCTAACAGCAAAGAAACCAATCAAGGAAAGTGGACACTGAATTGAGGTCATGGGACTAGAGATGAAGGGACAGAATTCGAGAGGTTTCCAAGGTCAGATCTACAGATGTCTGTGGGAGGTAAGTGGGAGGGAGGAGGTACGGGGAGATCAGATGGACAGGATACATGAAAGGAAGGTCCCCTCAAACATCATTATGATTTCTGTGGGTCAGAGCGGCAGCCAAGGTGAGGGGAGGCTCCCCACAGCACCTGCTCTCCCACGAAGGGCCTTTCTCAGCTATCTGCCCTCTTCCTCATGCCGATTCTGCACCAGTACCCACCAGGCCTCCCCTGCAGGGTCTGGGGTCCCAAGGGTGCCCCCCAATTCGTCTCCCCTACATTGCGGCCTGCATTTCAGAAGACCACTTCCCAAACAGCCAGCATCCACCTGACTCCCCCACTGCTGCTTTCCAAGCCGGTATGTCTGAAGGAAATGGCCGCTGTGCGTACAATCGGCACTTACCTTCCACTGAACGCCTGGTTAGGGGCCAAGGAAGAACAGATAGCCGTCACCAGCCAGGGTCCTGCCCCCCGCAACAGCCTCGGGGACCGGCAGCGTGTGAGATAACCCACGCATTAACCAGGTAAAGGATGACATGGTGACACTGTGTAACACTCCGCCCCAAACTCTTCTGGGACATGAGAAACTGTCAAACAAGACCTACTCGCTTTGATCCTTCATTTCTGCCAGAACCAAAGGAGGTGAGACATGCGCAAGAGCTGTGTACCTGGAGCCACCTGCCCGTCATGTGTGTGCAGGGGAGGTATCCGGTGGAAGAGAAGCAGACGGGACCAAGGCCCGCCCGGTGACACAGGGTGCGGTCCTTCCCAGCCACAGCGGGAGGGACGGCACAGAGGCTGAGGCAGGTCCGCCTGAGGTTAATACACAAACGTCCCAGGAAAGCCAACCTGCCACCAGTGAACCCAAGACTCGAAATAGACCTTCCCAGTTACTGACTCAACCCTGGAGTCCTGGGGAACCCAGGCAGCCTGCCCAAAACAGCCCACAGAGACCTGGGGGAAGAAACTGTATGTACCTGAAAGGCCTCTGCGTGAGCCTTCAGACTTACTTGTGACTGTCTGCACTCTCTGCGGTGCAAGGCTGGTCCTCCGTACAAAATCATGCATAAAACAGTGAGGGGAAGACAGGAGTGCAAAGGAAAACACCCCAGAGCTAAACCCAGTGATCACCCGCATACCCAAGTCAAACGAGCTATAATATTAATGAGGCATGAATGAACCGTAACTATCTCCAGGGCTGAATAAAGGCTAGCCACCTTATCAGGGAAGTCACACAAAGGCTCCTCGTCCGTGCCCCTTCTTGTAGGAGCAGAAGAGAACAGACAGCTTTCTTCTCATTTAGCCAGGCCCCACTTGGGGGCTGGAGTGGACCGGGAACGTTTTCTTATAGGCAACAGGAAAAAAAATCTGTTTTTACTTTAACCTGCAACAGTTGTAGACTCTGACCACCATACATTATTAATTAGTCAAAAGAGAAGCCCCACTTTTAGTTACCCATTGAATCAGGTTATCTTCACTGTGACCTAGAATTGACAGTACAGCTAACTCTCTGTTTACCATGGTAATGGGGATTTCTGGAAGGATGGCAGTTAATTGAGAAGCGAGAACAATCCCATTTTGTCCTCATCAAGGCACGTTATCACTGCATCAAGGACGATGGCTTCCAGCGACTGTCCACCGAGGGCCTCGGCTTTGCCTGGCGTTGTTAGATTTCAACCTCACTTTTCTGGCTCAACAAGCCAAGTGGTGTCTGGCCCCCCCCACACCTGGGCCTGGCCCACAGCAGAGCCCCCTCCAATTTTTCTGGGCGTGGGGACACAGGGAAAAGCAAGGGCAATCACCCTGTGCCTTAGCCAAATGACAGCAGAAGTTATACCAAGTGACAAAGATGGTCAGAGGGGAGCGCCTAGGGAGAAAGGAAGACAGGGCCCTGGGTCCGCGGGAAGCTGGATGGAGAGGCCCAGGAGGAGATAGGGAGAGAGTTGGCTGTACTGGACCCAACAAGCACACCCCCAGCAAGCTGCCCAGCATTTCTAGGAAGGAGAAAAGCAAACCGCCGTCCCACCTCGGGCTGCGCGGTCACAAGTGAGGCAGGGCTGGGACCAGTCGCCATTTGGGCGGGCAGCCAGCCCCAGGTGCGGCAGGAAGGGGTGGCGCTGGCTCAGCGGCTGCAGCTCCTCGCTCTGACCCAGCGGGGCCCCTGCACGGTGCTGGGGACACAGCGAGGCCTCGGGCGCTGTTGGGCAGGGACACACACACACATACACACAGAGAGAGACACGCCATTAGAGGGAGTGGGAGCGGCAGAGTGTGGGCTGGGGCCGAAGCCCCAGGCGCTCAGGGGTGGCCAACAGTCTGCTGACCACATTCTGACCCTGAACATGCAGCTCAAGCTCAAGGTCTGAGGGAACCGGAAACTGTGAGAGCTGGGACCGTGGCAGCAGCCATCAGCCCAGTGGAAGGCTGGCAGGACCTGTGACTGGAGCCCGATCCGGATCCTGCACCTGGACTATCCCACAAGCTATCAATGAATGGGATGCTGTCTCAGCTCCTGCTTTGTATCCTCTGGCTTCTCAAGAAAAGTGACCACAAAAGCGATGTGGAAAGCAGAGCAGCTGCCCATGGCGGGACAGCGCAGACGCAGTCACTTCCCAGAGGCAGCTTGAGACCGACTCAACCCACAGCGGGCCTTTCTGGGGGACGGAGAGGCTACATGAGAGAAACAACTTCCCTCCTTATAGGGCAATCTTCATTCCGGGAGGCAACCTGGCCCTGGCGGAGAGGCAGGTCACAGTTCATATCAGGCAGTTTCCCGAAGGTCACAATCTTTGCTTCAACAGAGCAGTTCAAACTAAGAGGGAAACAACAGTAACTAGAAACAGGACAAGAAAAATGCTAACCTCTCTGAGCCTTTCGTAAGAATTTGGAATTCCTAGAGGCAGGAAGTCTGCCTTGGGGATGCAAATCTCCCAGCCGCCACATCTCTCGAAATGCTGCTGGTGGCAGTAGGGTGTCACACGGAAGCCCGCAAGCAGGAAACACTAGTAGGTGGCCTGGTCACAGAGCCACCAACTAAACAAGGGCCAAGGGGAGTCTGCCAGGCGACAAACAACTTCCTTAAAACGAGAAAAAAATGTGCTGTTATGGCGACACGGTGTTACTGACTCCAGAAAGAAAGGTGGTATGGGGGCCTTCTGTTGTTTCAGCCAGAAAGACACAGTGTGTGCGCCACCCCCGCACAGGCCACCTGTCTTGACACTGCCCTGGGACAGCAGAGGGGCGCCTGTTCCCAGGACCACTTTTCGTGAATGCCCAGGAAGCCCACACGGCTCACAGAGACCAGCTTCCATCAGGCCCTGAACTCCACATCTCTTCCCTGAAATTTTGTCTGAATGTGGGGTAAGGACCCCTCAGATTCCCACATGCACAAATGAGCAAACAGAGCGGCCCCACCCAGAGCAGCCCCAGCCATGCAAGCAAATCACCAAGAACGCTCATCCCCATGTCGGAGGAGAAGGCCTTGCTCACACGGACCCCTGTGGAGCTTTCTGCCCTCTCCCTCTCTGACTGAGACACAGACCTCCCGTCTCCCTCCCCTGGGATGCTGAAGGAGAGTGATGCCCTGGGCCAGTTGGGAGACCCACAGCCCAGGCATCAGAACAACATCTAACAGATTAAAGAAACAAGGTTATCAAGAAGGAGCATCCATTTCCTCCTACCTACCAATCACCGGGCTCCAGCCCTGCCCAAGGGTCCTGAATCGGACCACAGGGCAGCGGAAGGTCTTGAGACTCCTGAGCCAGAGCAGCCAAGGGACCCAACACCCTCCTGCAACCATAAATGGGTGCAGACCACCGACACTGTTTTCCGGACAGCCAAAAGTGGAGAACGGAGGACAGACGCAAGCTCTGGCTTACCCCAGGGGCACCCACCCTGCCCACCGCCCAGCGCTTCCGTCTGTGCCCGGCACCCTCTGGCAAGGGTAGGGAGCGTTTCCATTACTCACAGCCGTGGTAGGAGGCTGGAGACCCCCCAGCCTTGCCGTACTCCTGCTCCGAGTAGCTGGTGGACAGGTTGGGCTGGCTGGAGCCGCGGCCAAAGGTGATCTGGTTGCTGCCCATGCCCGTGGCGACCTGGGCCATGCGCTCTTTGGTTTTGAGAGCCTGGGCCCTCTCGGCCTTCAGCCGCTCCTCGTCCTTGAGGAGGCCTACCAGCTGCTTGGACTTCTCGCGCACATTGAT
This sequence comes from Enhydra lutris kenyoni, assembly GCF_002288905.1. NCBI lineage: Eukaryota > Metazoa > Chordata > Mammalia > Carnivora > Mustelidae > Enhydra > Enhydra lutris. The sequence continues at coordinate 1,978,350 of NW_019154181.1, read as the reverse complement.
GCCCTGGTCCTTGCCGTCACGGTCGATGTACTGGAAGTCCTTCAGGGTCTGGATGGCGAAGATGTTCTCCCGGCACTGCTGGGCCACCCGCTCGGAGCCCGTCTTGATGAGGTAGTCCAGCAGCGTCAGCGCCTTATACACGTGCCGCCAGTTCTTGCCGTGGTCATTGAGGCGCTTCCACACCATGCTCATGATCTCCGAGAAGGCCACCACATTGTAGGTCAGGTCGGCGATCTCGGTCATCAGGGAGCTGGACGGGCCCCACGGGTCGTTGGAGGTGGCTTCCCGCACTTTGATTTCAGCTTCCGAGTAATTGTTCACAATGTTTTTCATTTGCCGTCTGATAGAGGAAGTCGCCATTTTCACGTTTCTTTGTGACAAATGTCAAGCCCTTCAAAGACAGAGACGCTCCTGTACTGGGCAAGTTCGTGCCCTGCGAAGGTTCAGTCTCCGTGACAGGCGTGGAGCACGAGCCTGGGCAGTCATTTCCTCCACTGAAGCCTCAGGTCCGAGGAGCCAGAAGCCATGACCTAGAGAAAGAAAGAAAGAAACACTCCCTGTAGCACAAGCTCCCCCAGGACAGGAGGAGGCTTGGCTCAGCCCTTTCTGTAAAAGGCAGGTACAGAGGTCTGGCAGGATCAGGGGCGCGGGGATGAGTGGATATGCCCCAGCCTCCAGAGGAGGAAAGAGATCCACCTTTTCCAAAATTACAACAAAATCAGTATTACAAGTTAACAGTGAATAAAATCTAAACTTGAGGTCAAGCCTTTGGCAAACAAGTAAACATTTTGACCGTTGTTCTAATTTTCAAAACACTTCCACTGGCATGGCTCTGCTCTGGGTTGTATTTTCACGCACAGCAAAAGCCAGTGACAGAAGAATCCTAACACTGGAGGCAGTCGGTCCTGACGAATTTTAAATTATCTGTGGGAGCAAGAAAGCCCCTCATTTCAGGTGTAGCTTACCTAAAAAATGCCCATCAATACCTCTTTCCCTTTTTAAGTAATCTACACCAACACGGGACTTGAACTCATGACCCTGAGATTGAGTCACATACTCTTCTGACTGAGCCAGCCGGGTGCCCCTAAGATGCCTAACTATGCCTTTGAAATTGTTCAACGTCTGGCCTTGGTCCACTGTGTTCCTACCTGCCCAGGACGTTTTCTGTGAGCACTTTTCTCCTGACTTTTTATGAAGGTTTCCAACTACTCTGGCAGAGCACAGCCAAGGCCTTCTGCTGGGCTTTCGAGGTCTCCAGCACCCGGCCTGAGCTCATACAACCCTAGAAAAAAATCTGGTTCTAGCCCACTCCCCTCATCTCAGAGGGGAAAAACTGAGGCCCTGGGTTACACAGTAACGGGTCCACCCAGCCCTCCCCAACGAACGCAAATCCCCTCTCTCCAGAGAAGAAATATTTACTGGGGTAGAGCTAGGTCCACATCTCTGACAACCCTGTTTGGTCCAAAAGTGTTGTCCTGTTCACCAGTGACCACCCAGCACCCAACACTGTCACTGACGTGGACAGAAATGGTGCTGAATAAATTTACAAAACAGATTGAAAACAGTGTCCCTGTCCTCAGGAAGGCCACAGTCTGGCAGGGGATAGAGGTGAGCACAGGGGGTCTGAGGATGCAAAGCTTGAACCACCAGCTCCACCGGCAGCTGGAGGCTGTGAAGGCAGGCATGGGAAGGAGTTTCTGCCAGAAATAACTCTCGCAGTTATGTCTTCAAAGCTGAGGAGGGCTTGGCGTGGGAGGGGGGTGGGGTGGGGGTAATGCAGATTATCCCTCATCTATAAAATGAGAAAACTAAGGTCCAGAAGACTCGGGGATTGCCCAAGACAGAGCAGCACAGCTGGAGTCTGGACACAAAGCAAGCGCCCTCCCCTTGCCCATTCCCCAATCCTACCTGATGGACACATTCTGGGCTTGGGCCAGACTCTACCTCACTTCATGCTCATGAAAACCCTCCAGTAAGGTAGAGATGAAGAGCAGGAGGACCTCAAGTCACAAGGTCAAGCTGACTAAGGTCTCCTCCTCCAAAGCAGCTCTCTGGGCGGTGTGGGGGGTGTGGGGGGTAGCACCTGCTCCCTCCTCCTGCAGTGGTCCTCGCTCTCCACACCAAGCTCCTGTGCTGCTTCTGCCAGGGAAACAGCCGACAGCCCCCTCCTTCCTCAACTAAAGCCTCAGGCAGGCAACAGGAACATCAAAAAAATAACGAAGTAAATGTAAATTGTTGGGGCTGGTGGTGGTGGCGGGGCAGGGGGTGCAGAGCCACAGGAAACGCAATGATCACTTACCACATATGACCATACAAACAAGAGACAGCTCACACAATTTCATCCTGCTGACAACCCATACATCTGCTACGGTGAACACAGCCTCCACTCCAGCCTCAACTATGCCAAGAATTCTGTCTCCATCCGAAGCTGCAGAATGGGGCTTCGGCAGAAGGTGGCCGTATTCCATCTCCCCACGGATCCGGCCTGCTCTGATAAACCCTCTAAAGCCTGTCAAAGGACAGGGATAAAGATTTTCACGGTGACCTGCACATTTGTTTCAGTTCGGTTTTTCATTCACAGCAACCTTTGCCACTGGCAGAGATGGGATGGGCCCCAGAAAGCAAAAAAGAACCCTTTGATTTTTAATGAGCATCGGCCAACTTACGGCGCAAATACTCATCAGAATCAGGAGTCACATTCAGGTGTGCTTAATGCCTAGGGGCCACCAGGCAGTTCCATTTGTCCCTCCATCTGGTGTGCAGCAGGTACAACCATCCCACCCTCTGAGAAGCAGGAGGAGCTGGGATCCGCCGCTGAAGAGGTCCTCTGCCACCCTCCTCCAGGTCAGGAAGCAGCTCTAAGCATGACAGCACATGGTCCTCCTGGTTAAAAGGCCTCAAATGGTTAGAACTATAATGAGAAAAAACAAAAACAAAAACAAACAAACAAAAAAATTCCCGAGGAAGAAACAATGCCCCAGGCTCTGCTGCCCTTCTAGTCCAGCCACCTTGGGCCCAGTGTCCTCCTCTGGAGAGGTCAGGGGGAGGCCATGAGGCTCAGCCAGGGCATCCACCAAGCCTCCTGGGCCTCTGGTGTAAAGAAAAGGCACCAATTCCTCTGATCAAGGGCTGGAGCGCCCTCGGCCATGCCAGACACAAGCTGGCAAAGGAATTTCAGACAACCGAGAGCCCAGGGCTGTGGACCTAGGCAGGGGTCTTCTCTAACAGGCTCAACTTGCAAAGACATCTGTTAGCACTCTCTTTGAAATGTTTAGGCCTTAAGAAGAAGGAAAAAGGTAATAAAACATTTCTTACAAGTCAGAAAAACATATAAAGCCCGTATAATTGGAACGGCTGCCTGCCACTTTCTGAAAGCTATCGTAGACCAGAGCGGCTTTCAGGATGGGCACACGGTGAGAATGGGGAGATGTGGGGAGAAGAAACTCCCGACAGGAGAAAGGACACCAAAGGCGCCTCCACGAAACCATTTCCTAGGCCAACCAGGTGATGCACACCTCACAGGGAGACTCTGGAGATGGACACCGCCAATTCCGGCCGTGAGAGAAGCTGGCGACACGGGAGCAGGCGGCAGGACCGAAGCCCCTGCTGCATGCACTTGAGGCTCTCCCAGGCGGCCCCAACTGAAGACAGGGACGTGGGCGGCTCCGTCGCACTTGTCCATGTGGGCCTCAGACCTTGCTCTTCCCATTTTAAAACTTCTCCCCTGTCCCAACCTCAGGACTGGGCTGTCAACACCTAAACATCTCCTCTCCCAGCAAACATCTGTCAGGCACGTCCTCCCAAAAGCCAGGCTGAACACACTCCGCCCTCAAGCATCCACCCTGCGCTATTTCCAGAACCTAAGTTTCGTTTTGTTTTTGCTTTTTTGAGCGGTGTGTGTGCCCTGCCTTCCGAACTTTCCCTCTCAACCTGCCAGTTTTCTTCCCTTTCCAGCTGAGCCTGAAGTAACCAGCACAGGACCATGTGTTACCTCCTGGGCTCCTGACTCCAGCTGGGGAAGCTGTGGTCGGCTCCCAAACACCCAATCATTTATAAGGAGCTTCTGCTCAGATATGGGGAAGGTGTAGGGGGCTGCCAAATCACGGGAAAAATAAACTTTGTTAAAGGTTTAAGACCAAGGGGTACCTGGATGGTTTAGTAGGTTAAGTGTCTGCCTTCTTCTCGGGTCATGATCCCAGCATCCTGGGATCAAGCTCCGCACTGGGCTCCCTGCACCTCGGGAAGCCTGCTTCTCCCTCTCCCACTGCCCCTGCTTGGGTTTCCTCTCTCACTGTCAAATAAATCTATAAAATCTTTCAACGAACAAACAAACAAACAAAAGGTTTAAGACCAAGACAGCAAAAAAGAAAGGAAAAAAAAAAGAAGGGGGGCTCATTTCCATAAATTACATACCAACAACTTGGGACAAATGCCATCAGAACATCTGAACCAGAAACGCCTTAAGAAATGGAAGTTCCATCAGGGCATTGGGGTGGCTCAGTTGGTTAAGCATCCGACTCCTGATTTTGGCTCAGGTCATGATTTCGGGATCATGAGATCATGCCCCACACCGGGCTCTGCACTGGGCATGGAGCCTGCTTACTTACGATTCTCTCCGCATCTCCCTCCCCCCATTTACCTGTGCTCGCTCTAATAAGAAATTTTAAAAATTAAAAAAAAAATAAAAGAAATTGAGTTCTATCATCAGGAATTACGTAGAACTATTTCACTGTAAGTGATAAAGTTTGTACAATTCTGTTACAACTTTAAATATTTTCTGAATGGAGACAAGTTAGAATTTCTATTCAAAGCAACACATTCTTCTGCACAGAGGCCAGAGGACGTCCATTTAGTTCCCTGGATGGTATGACCAGGGGCCCCCCCACAACCCCCGCCCCACTCCAGCCCCAGCCTGAAGAGCATGTTCCACAATCGTATTAATCATTCATTTTATTAAGAATCAAGGCTTCGGGGCGCCTGGGTGGCTCAGTGGGTTAAGCCTCTGCCTTCGGCTCAGGTCATGATCTCAGGGTCCTGGGATCGAGCCCCGCATCCGGCTCTCTGCTCAGCAGGGAGCCTGCTTCCCGGTCTCTCTCTGCCTGCCTCTTTGCCTACCTATGATCTCTGTCTGTCAAATAAATAAAATCTTAAAAAAAAAAAAAAAACTAAAAAAGAATCAAGGCTTCTAATGCACATGATGACCACCAGTAACCTCGCTGAATTGATAAAATTTTAAAAACGGCAACAAAACTGAACGTTTCAGCTGGCTTGGGGAAGTCTCACCATGGGCGATGCACATTACTGTCAGGCCTTCCAAAAGACCCTTGGGAGCTCTGGATCAAAAGCCACAGTCGCTTCAGTATAGAAGGAAACGCTCATTTTTCTACAGTCAGGCCCCAGTACTAGAAAAGTTTCTTTAAGCCGAAGAAATATTTCATTTCTGTTCTAGAAATGGAATCTGCTGCCTCTGCCTATGCAACATCCATATCCCCTTGTCTCAGAAAGATCCTTGGTCTTCCACGGGGGAGGTGGGCAGTTGCAGCCCCAATCAGAGTATCACAGCCTCCCACCCTGGGGGCTTGATCAGGGTCAGGTGCACGGTCCAGCCTCGGCTGCCCGAGCTGCCAGAAGCCACCAGAGGCCCAAGGTTTCCCTAAGTCTAAAGGGGACACCAAAGCAAGCAAAGAGCAAAGGGAAGGAGCAGGAGCAAGACAGAACAGGGCTGGAACCGCTGGGTCCACCTTCGCCAGAAGCCACTTCTGCACGTCTCTGCAGCAGTAGCCAACATGGTCAGCTGTGACCTACAGCAACGTGTGCTAATCAAGAAGCCTGAGCACAGCCAAACAGCAGATATACGGTGAGGGGGCCTCCCCTGAGCCTCCAAACAGGCCTCAGGTAGAAGCACAGGAATACCAACCAGCCTCTCCTCCGTCACACCTGACCTGTCACCTCAGGCTGACCCGGGAGCTGCGTCCTTCCCACGGAGGCTCGTCACTCCTCAAAATGCAGACACCCCAGCCAAGGTCTGGCCATCACCTTTTGTCAGAGCGGCTAATGATAAGGCGAGAGCTGCATCATGACATTTGCAGGGGCAAGCCGGGGAGGAAAACTTCTGAAAACACAACCAGAAATCAAAAGACACTAAAGACTGGAAACAGGCTGAATGAAACAGCCAAGAGAAAGAAACTAAACAAACAAACAAAAACTTCCAAGGCCAGAGTGGTGCCCCTGGAGGCAAGAAGAATTCCACGGAAATGTGCTCCAGGGGTTTGTGGAACTGGGTGGGGAAATTCCTTCCGAATTTTGAGTTCCCTAATCCCCGCAGGAGGAGGAATTTTGAGTTCCCTAATCCCCGCAGAAGGAGGCTCTCTCCTGCCCAGGTGGGTCTCTCCTCCCCGACGGGCTTCTGGGATGCAGAGGCGGGATTCTCACCCTGTCTGCTGAGGTCTCCGCCACATCCCTAAAGAGGTTTCTGCAGTGGCTTTTCAGGGATCGGGGACCCTCATCAGGGGTCAGGACCAGCTCTGAGGCAACAGCAACAATTAGCTCTCCCGACTCCCCAGAACCAGTCACGGGTCAACCGATCCGACTGTGACAGTCCGGGCAAGACCAGAAAGTATCACCGAGCGCCCTGGTCGGACAATCATCCCCCCAGATGACAGCCCACACTATCTGTGCCTGGCGGCCTCCCATGACTGCATGTGCACTTAATTCTCCTCCGGGCAGATGACAGGGAGAGCTGCGAGAGGGGGTACTGCTGCCTCTCCTACAGAGTCTCACCAGGGCCGCCCGCAGTCGGGCACCTACCAGAAGCTCCTGGCTCCCCACACACGGCACCTCGGGGGGCAGCGCTGAGGGGATGTGACACTCTGACCAAGCACCTGTGGGGACTTCTGAATATCCTGAAGCGAGTGCCATGGTGTCACCGTAGGACACACATGAACAGTAAGTTCTGGAACACTGTGCAAGCCTAATTGGCTTTCACTTTCCTCTGCATGCAATCCATGAGTGAGGAAACATCTCCACCTTCCTACGGGGAAAAGGGTACCACGACCATGACAAGGAGGCTCAGTCAGGGTTGGCTGAGACCACAGCTCACATGACCAAACCGAGCCGCTTTCCAGAAGACAACGGTCCAGTTAGGACAATATGGACAGTGCCACATTCTTCTCCACAGTAATCACTTCAGACTAAAGAGAAAGGACTATTATGAGCCTGCATCAGCCAAAAGCTCGCAGTAACTCAGAGCCTAATAACCATCGCTCATGCAGGGGGAGAAATGAAAAGGAAAAAACAAAAACAAAAATAAAAACAGAAAAACCCTTTACATCCACCAGAAAAATGGTGAGACTCAGCCAAAAAAAAAAAAAAAGAATGTTCTCTTCACTAGCTGAACAGAGAAATGGAATTTTATATCACCATCCAAAAAGTGGGATTTAAAAAAAAAAAAAAAAAGCTTGTTCCATTCATATACTTAGAGGGTAGGGAGAAAACAAACATGTTAGACTTGACTTCCAGATGATAAAGCAGGTCCCCTTAAACTGCCCCTGCACATCTCCTCGCTCCCTTCTAGGGGACAAAAGCCCCAAGGGGGTCCGTTAACCTACCACCAGGTGGAGGTGAAGGACTCCGGCCCCCACGTTGGGTAGGGCCAGGCCGCCCACGAAGCAGGAGGGCCTCCCGCACAGAGCCTCCTGGGCAGCCTCTGCCAGGGCCTGACAGTCACTGGAACAAGGCAGACAGCCTCCTACGACTTTCCGTGTTCTTAATTTTTCCAAAAGCAGAAGGACTGAAAACACACACGAGGTATTTCATCTTTCTTTACCAACGAGCCCCGAGCACGGGGTCTCAGAGACGAGCAGCCTGTGGGTACAGATTACACAGGTGTTGAAATGCACTCATTTTTCAAGATCATGTGGAAGTGGGCAGTAGGAACGCGCCTGGGTGGCTCAGTCGGATGGGTGTCCAGCTCTTGGTGTCTGCTCGGGTCGTGGGATCAAGCCCTGTGTCCGGTTCCACGCTCAGTGCACAGTCTGCTTGTCCCTCTGCCTCCCCCCACTTGGCTTGTGCACTAGCACACACAGACACACACACGTTCCCTCTCAAATAAATGAAATCTTTTCATAAGTAAGTGTATATGTACACATACATACGTATGTATCACGTGAACCAGGGTCAGGAGCCCTGTTCTGGTCATTCCGGCTGCACCCTCAGCTGACGCAGCCTGACACAGTTTCACTCCCTGATCAGGGACAGGGTGTGTCAAGCCGTACCACCCCTGCAGGGTCAAGGATCAAACACCTTGACAGTTGGACCAAGGCGATGCATAAACATGCAATAAAGGAAAAAAGAACGGAATATTTTTAAGATTTTTTATTTATTTATTTGACAGAGAGCACGAGTGAGAGAGGGAACATAAGCAGGGGGAGTGGGAGAGGGAGAAGCAGGCTCCCCACTGAGCAGCTGTGGGGCTGGGATCATGACCTGAGCCCAACGACTGAGCCACCCAGGTGCCCCCAAAAGAAAATTCTTTATTGCTCCCTACCTCCCTTCTATTCTTCAAAGTAGTTTTGCAAGTGACCAATCACGGACAGTGTTCTTAAAAAATCATGCCAAAAAGCAAACAATATGGTGTTGTAGACGCACAGAATCAGGAGACAGGAAACCAGGGATCTCTGAGGCACCAAGCAAGCCAGTGACTGGCCTCCTCTCTTCTAAAATGATGAGGCAGACCAGCTGCTCTCCCTAAGGCCTTTAATTTCCCAGACCCTCTTTCTGACAAATGGCTCAATCCCTTGCCATCTCCATGGTGTCCCGGGGAGCCCAAGCTTCTGGCCAGCCCCAGCCACAGGTCACTGACTGCAGGGCTAGAATTCTGGCCAAGGATCCTCTTGGTCTAGGGAGGGCTCAATGGTGGGCCAAATAGCAGGGCTTTTGCAAGTGTGAAGCGTAGCCCTCAGAGCCCTTCCCTCTCCCAGGAAGGCAGCTTGTATGTGACCCCTGGGCTAGAGAGTCTCTATTTCTAACACGCTGTGACTCTGCTACTAGAAATACCCACTAATAAGACAGGGATGCTGCCCAGGGACTGGGGACCGCAGAACGGGGACTTCTGACAGCTAGCCACACCCAGCCCACAGCGTGGAGCAGGCCCAGCTATGGGTCACACTTTGAGCAGTGCAAGGCTCCAGCTTGAGACATTTGAAAAAAATGCAAAGCTGCATGGGAAAATTTAGAATTCCCATGATTTCGGGCTTAATTTAGCCCTGGCTGGTCAGTATGATGGCACTAAGTCCTGGGCTGCCGTCATCTCCTGAGGAGCCAGAGAGAGCACAGAAGCAAAGTGAGGGTGAGCTAGGGGTCCCCTCGGCCAGGACCCCATGGACTTGGTTTCAGGCACGGTGGTGACCTAACACTTCTCAAAAGGAGCTCGAGCTTGCCAAGAGGAGCCTTGCAGGAACGGAACAGGTATTTCCACCCTTTTCAGTGCAAAAGCAAAGCAGGAGGAAAATGACTGGTTCACTCACCTCTGTCCTGCCACCGGCGGCTGTTCCGGGAGGTCGTGTGGGGTCTCCTCACCACGGCTGTGAAGGAATGGGGCGGATTTCTGTGCGCAGCAGGGGGAGTAACTTCCACAGACACCAGATACGTGGGACCCTCAAGGCTGGCCCCAGGGCACCCCACCCCCCACCCCGAGAAGCAGGGAGGTGGCGCATGGTCAGGCCAGAGCCTCAGAGACCAGAGGATAGGCTCACCTCAGCAAAAGAAAAAAAACAAGAGGCCAAAATTATCCTAAATTTGGGCCTGGGCTAAGGTGGGGAAGGATGAGACTCCAAGGTTAACTCTTCCCGTGCCACCGTGTGCCACACCCTCTTCTGCAATCACTCTCCTTCTTACTGGGACAGCCTGCTCCCTGTCACTTCACAGAAATTCCTGGGCTACACACTGGCCCCGCCACACACCCCACCCACCTGCTGCCTCTCCCACCTGCATTCTTCCCACCACCGTCACTGGACGGGCTTCCTCACCAGAGCCCACTTTTAAGCATCGCCGCCCTGGGCCACCAGTTGCCCTGTTTTGTCACCAGCCTTGATTCTCAGCAAAGCCCCGCTCCCTACTGGGCATTTTCTGGCTTGTGCACCTGCTTATCTCCCATGCCCCCCACCCCCGACCTCTGTGAGAGCAGGGTCCTGCCTATCTTCCCCTCGCACACAAGGAGCACCAGGTAAAGCCAGGGGCAGCCAGTAAGAAAATCTGAAAAATGACCCGTTTCCCTTTTTGCTCACTATCACAGGAGTTCAAAACAGCTGCTCACTGCAGGGACTGCCCTGCCTGGAGCCTCCTGGGTGCTCACGTCAGGAGAGCGGACAGTCGCCCAAGCCGGGACCCTTCGGGGCCGCACGAGAGCCACAGAGCAGAGACCACTCCCGACGGCCTGGGCTCAGAAGCAAGGCCGGCCAGCGCACGAGGGCTAACACAGGGGCTTCTCAGGCCGACCCTAAGCACCGACATCTTTCCTTTTCCAGCGGGGAGAGCTGAGCAGGCCGATGAGCTCTCCTTAGCCTCTGCGTCCACACCTGTCGGCTGCAGGCAGCAGCTGCCCAGGCAGACACCGGCAAACCATCGGTGTCCGAATGCCTGCCTCCTGTCCCCGGCAGCACCGAGGGGACAGCATCTGGAGTGATGTTCCTTGGCCTGTCCCTGAGGACAACGCACAGAGAACGCCCCAAGCGGGAGCGGAAAGGCCGCAGAAGCCTCTCGGTGAGAAATGTGCCGGGTGCCTGGGGTCTGCCCAGGTGCACAGCCACCTCCCTCCCGAGCACACAGACCATCTGTTAAACACGGTCTCCGTTCCAGCTCCTGCCCTTTGCGGCTGGCATTTCCCAGAAAGGTCTCAGACGGGCTCATTCTTTGAGATCAGTAATTGTCACAGAATACCGTTGGAAGAGCAAAAGAAAAGAGAAGAGGCCTCTCCAAGAGAAGCCAGAAACCAGTACCTGAGGCCTGACCATCGGCTGTGCAAGTTCAAGAGCAGACGTGTGACCTCATGAAGTCTTCCTAATGGTCCAAGCAGGAGTGACTCTTACCACCCTCATTTTACAGACGGGGACGCTGAGGCCCAGAGAGGCTCGGGAACCGGACCAAGCTACACTGCTGGCATGGGTTAGGACCAGGATGTGAATCCAGGCCTCTGGCGTCTGGTCCCATACTGGGATTCCTTCTGGCTTCACGCCAGTCCAGCGCCCAAAGTCATGACAGCGATGAACCTGTCCCTGCTGAAGCTGCAAGTCTAGGAAGGCACCTCCTGCCTACATGTTTAAGAGGCCAGAAGACGGGGGAGAAGCGACCGTTGAGCAAGAGGGCCTGTCCCCAGCCAGCTCACCAGGCCAAGTAAGCAGGGGCAAAGTCACTGGACCTAGGTCTCAGGTCCCATCTACATGCAGACACCGAGGCCCAGAGCAGTTTAACGCTGCACCTGGATCAGACTCTGGCACTCCCAGCTCCTACCAGCGTGGCCAACCAAGGAAGCAGGTTTTAATGCTCTTCAAAGAAAGCTTCCCCTTGAAAGGTATACGGCTCTGTAGGTCAGCAATACAATGAAACCAGTCAGGAAATACCGCAGAAACTCCAAAGCTATTTCTAAAAATGTGCTTTAGGGGCGCCTGGGTGGCTCAGTCAGTTGAGTTTGACTCTTGATCTCAGCTCTGGTCTTGATCTTGAGGTTGTGAGTTCAAGCCCCTGGCTGGGCTCCACACTAGGTATGGAGACTACTTAAAAAAAAAAAAAAAAAAAATAATAATAATAATAAAAAAAATAGAATTCAAATTTAAAAATGTATTCTTGGGGCGCCTGGGTGGCTCAGTGGGTTAAAGCCTCAGCCTTCGACTCAGGTCATGATCTCAGGGTCCTGGGATAGAGCCCTGCATCAGGCTCTCTGCTCAGCAGGGAGCCTGCCTCCCTGCCTACTTGTGATCTCTGTCTGCCAAATAAATAAAATCTTTTAAAAAAAAAGTATTCTTTAGAACTCACATCCTTAAGAAATGATGTCTCTTTGGCTGTAACCCTGTCTCCTACTAAATGAGTCACATCAACTTGAACAACCTAAAAAATCTACATTATTCCTTTGAAATTGCTGCCATTCTCTGAAATACCACTCAGAAAAGACTGGGTCGCAATGCTGAAAGGTAAACTTCCTTTTTCGGTACAAAATAAAAAATATTATTTCCCTCCTTCCTCCTCTGCTGGACACATTCCCAGTGTTTTATTTACTCTGCAATACTGACTGGATATATTAGGAGGAAATGTTCCTTCTAACTCTTAAATGTCAGAGTCTGCCCCAGAAAAGGCATGAGCCAGCCCTAATGTCTTCTTGCTGTTCCTCTTGTTTGCTTCGATTTCTATTATGTACTATTGGATGCACATAAAAGATTAAGTGCAAACCACATGTGAGGCACAAACCAAAGGGGCCCGTGACCCCCACATTCTCCTCAGGGCATTGCACAACCGCAATGCCCACCCAGAGGGGTCCCTCCCCTCCCTACTTCCTCTGCCCCAGGCACACAGTTCAGGTTCTGGGTTCTTCAGTCCCTGGTATTTTTTTAAAAATATAATTTTACCACAAGTGTTATAAAACCAAATAACGTAAGTCTTCCACAGCTTGCTTCTGTCATTCAATGCTGAGTTTCTAAGACTCATCCACATTGCTCCTCCGTATGGCGGGCTGCAGTCTACCCATTTCGTGTTCGTATTTAACAACTGACCCACGCACTGTCCTGTCCATGGGCATCTAAACTCTTTCCAAATTTCTGCCATCATGGATATGTCTGAAGTCTGGTCTGTGCCTCTGTCTCCTGGGACACACGTGCAGAGCTGTTCCCGGGTATGTTCTTGAGAGCCGAAGGAACGGCTCAGCCCATTTACAGGGTGTGCAAATCTCTCTGCATATCTTAAAAATATTTTTGCTGCCCTAATTTCTAACGTCATTTTATCGTTACAGAGCAGATCTATTAATGGTTGAACAAGCACTCTTTACACACTCAGTGTGTAAAGAACAATGCCCAGGGGGTGCCTGGGTGGCTCAGTGGTTGGGTGTCTGCCTTCGGCTCAGGTCATGATCCCAGCGTCCTGGGATCGAGCCCCACATAGGGCTCCCTGCTTGGCAGGAAGCCTGCTTCTCCCTCTCCCACTTTCCCTGCTTATATTCCCTCTCTCACTGTCTTTCTCTCTGTCAAATAAATTTAAAAAAAAAAAAAAAAAAAAGAACAATGCCCACAGGCCCGGGGGGTGGGGGTGGGGAGCTGTTGTTAGGGAAGCACAAGGCGTGCTTTCTGGTCTGGGCTGGGGGTAGAGCAAAGGCAGGTTACAAGCTGGGTGCTCTAGCAAGATCAGGACCAGCTTGCGGGATACGGCAGGTGCATCTGAGGCAGTGGGGTTGAAGAACAAGAGGCACGAGCCTCTGTATGGGGGGGAGAAGGCCATGCAGGCAGAGCACAGAGACAGTGGGGGGTACGTGGGAGTGCGGAGTCCGCAGGGGGCAGGCGGGCTGGTGGAGGCCGCAGGGCTTCAATCGGCACATGACGGAATCTGGACTTGCCCACTGTGCTTATTCACTTTCAAGATTTTGCCATATCCCTGTAACAACAATAACAACAGTGGATAACACACAGCATGCACTGTGTGCCAGGCACTGTCTTAGGAACTGTCTCACTGAATTCCTACTATACGTGGCACTATTGTCAGTTTACTATTTTTCTTTAAGTCCATTTCCTTTTGGCACAACTGGGTGGCTTAGTCAGCTAAGCCTCTGGCTCGGGTCGTGATCCCAGGGTCCTAGGATCGAGTCCCACATCGGGCTCCTTGCTCAGTGGGGAGCCCGCTTCTCCCTCTGCCTGCCGCTCCCCTTGCTTGTGCTATTTCCCTCTAACAAATACATACAAATCATTAAAAAAAAGTCAATAATTTTTTTAAAAATCTACTTACTTTTACATTCAAATACCCACTTTAACAACATATGACGAGATCAGGGATCACTGTGATGGCATTTTGGAAGAGGGGGGCCTTCGTGTTTCGTTTTTGAGGTATCACAGAGAGCAAATAATACTCACCATCTTTGAGTGTCAGTTCACACCTACAACCGAGCACAGTCACAGCGCTGAACTACCATCACCGCTAATTCCAGAACATGATCATTACGCCCAGAAGGAAACCTGTACCCGTGAGCAGACCCCTTCCCCCGGCCACTAAGACGTTCTGTCTCTAGGGATTTGCCCATTCCAGACATTACAGATGAATGGAAATCATCCCACCTCTGGCCTTCTGTCTTGTTCTTCCACCGAACATTTTTTCAAGGTTCGTCTGTGTTGCATTACGTATCAGTACATTCCTTTTCACGGCTGAATAATTTTCCCCCGTATGGATACACGTTTTATCTGTGTTGGAGGACGTCTGGGTGGTTACCCCCTTTACCAGCTATCACGAATAGTGTTGCTATGAACATCTGCATCCAAGTGTTTGCACGGACGGACGTGTTCAGCTCTCCTGGGCATACACTGAGGAGTGGACCTGCTGGTTCACACAGTCAGTCCACGTTGAACTTTCTCAACTGCCATAGTACTATGGCATTTCTAAGATAACTTGTGAAAATGAGTAACGTTCAAGTGCGCACCACTTAAAATTATTTTAGGAAATACTGCTGGAGCGAAGCTACGGATGCTGGCTTTTGTTTTGTTTGGGAGCAGAGGAGTGACGCTGTTGGAAGAGTATTTCTGGAATCCTGACCAAGCAGCACAGGGTGAGAAGGCCAGGGTGGGGAAGAGGGAGGGTGATATGGACGGAAAAGGACTTACGCCGACCCCAAGGGAGGCGATGAAGGGAACTGGGGCCTGAATGTGGGTGCAGCAGGGCAACAAAAGGGCAGGAGACCTCAGACTTAAACACAGAGCAGGAGACTCAAACCCTGATGGCCACATGTCAGTGCGGGGTCCAACAGGTGGGGGTGGAAGTAGCCAGGAGGACAGAGGCTCCCTGCACAGAAGATAAAGGTGGGAAGGGTTTACAAGTTTCAGGAGAAGGAAAGAGCCAGAACCAGTGGTTTCATTTCAAACAGCCAAACGTAGCTGGAGGTTCTGGCAAAACAGGCATGAAAAAGGCTGAATGGCAGCAGTGGCAGCCAGCACCTAGAGCTGGGGAGGGGAACTGGGGTCCGCATGTCCCTCTGGGAGGGGCGTGTGAGAGCATCTGGGGAGAACAGGGTAGATCAGGGACTGGGATGGAACTCAGGAGGCTGGCAGTCTCTGGGCAAAGTCCGACAAGGGCAGGGGTGCCAGGAGACACAAGAAGAACCCCCAGCGCAGGAGAGGGGAGAGCTGGGAGTGCTGGGAGTGCTGCTGATCAGCAGGGACAGAGGAGCATTCAAAGGATGAGGCAAGGAGCATGCTTCTGGGTGCCGTGAGCAGCAGCGGGTGACTGGGGGAGCCCGGCCTCCTCCTAGTGACGCCAACCAGTGGCTCAGACACTCTCGCGAGGGAGGCCCCACGGAACTTCCCGCCCCATAGCTCCACGGCATATGCTACCTCCTCCCCAGTCTCAGGGCAAAACTGGACCCATCACCCAATTCCCCTTCCCACCAGGGATCCTCTGCTGGAGGATCCACCACCTGCTGCCCACCGGGGCTTCCGGCTCTCCCTCCACTTCTCCCTCCTTCCTCCCACGACCTCTGGACTGCAGCTCTTGTGGGACAGAGGCCCCGACTGTCTCCACACTGCTGCCTGCCTCACAGGGCCTGGCACAGCGCCTGGCACACATCTGCCACAGGAATGAATGACTCCACAGGGCACCGAGTCCAGCCCCACCTGCTCACACACTCCCCCCAACTTCCCCTCCCGGCATCCTGTGCTCCTCTCCGTACCTCCCCCCACCTACCAAACCTCCAGATGCTCTGACGGAATATAAAACACGACCTGTCGATGCTGTAGTTCAGAAATAACAGTTAGGCAGAGTGGAATGATGGCCACTCTCCCCACCACTATCTGGCCCCATCACTGAATCTCAGTTTTCTCTGGAAAATGGGAATGGCACCCTGCAAGACACCATGAGACAGTGGACAGGAACAGGTTGTGAGAACTGGTGAAAGCTTTGGCTTCTACTAGTTTCCATGCTTGCCCACATCATTAGCAGGCCCGTGGCCCCTTGCCACCCATTGCCAACTCAGAAGAAGAGTAAAGCAGGACCAAGCTGATGGGGGCGGGGCAGATTTTTGAGTCAATTTCACACTAAACTGAACAAGCAGAAACAAACAGCAGTCTGCAAACCATGTCTTTTTTTTCCCCCTAATTCTTAAAAGATTAAAGTATGCTGCCAAATGTCAAAACACAAAAGCCAAAAAGAAATTAAAGTTGTTATTTTCCTTTTGGTTTTATCTCCATTAGCCAAACGCTTTTGTTCAAACAATGTTTACACTGCCATTGTCCTGATTTGTTTAGAAAAATAATAAAAGGGGGCACTTCCAGCACAGAGGCCTGAGCGCATACACAAATCTGCCCAGTTTCTCCTGGGCCCAGAAAACACTCCAGCTGAGAAATCTGTTGCGCCAGAGGCTGAGGAAGAACTGTTTACTTGCCTCAGAATCCTCACAGGCCACGTCAGTACCCAAGCCTCCTCCTCCTCCGGCCACCCTGGGGATAAGCAGCTGTGAGAACAGGGCAGTTCTTCAGCACGCTTATGCCTCACAAAGAAAACGTGAACCAGAGGCCTGGGGATGGCTTGGGGACGGCTTAGGGATGGCCAGGGGACGGCCACTGAGCAGAGAGCCCAATGTGGGGCTCGATCCCAGGACCCTGAGATCATGACCTGAACCGAAGGCAGAGGCTTTAACCCACTGGAGCCACCCAGGAGCCCCCTGGCTGTGCTTCTAACATACTCTGTGCTGACTATGTGCCCGAATTCTGCAGGGGAGGCATTTTACAGGTGAGAGAGGTGAGTAACACAGAGCATGAGCTGGGGGAAGTCTGTGCCCCTACCAGAGCCACAACACGACCTGTGGAAACCCGGGACGAGCGCAGTCCTTAACCTGGGCTAATTTAAGGTTACTCCGGTGAGGCTGCCTTTCTCCTCTCCCATACCATCATCACATGCTCCCTCCCAAGCCGCTCCTTGGAGGATCTGAGGTCTTCCAAAGGACCAGCTTTCAAGGCTGACCCATTTCGTTCCAGGTAATTTCTACCCTGGAGCTCCCACCTGACTGATGAACCCTTCCTGGCCTGACCTGTCCCCTGACCTGAGAGCGGAATCGCTCTCCTGGGTCCCACAAAAGCCCCTTGCTCTTCGCTGTAGTAATGAGTTCTACTCACCAAGTATTTCCAAGTCAGTCCCTCTGCGTTTCTCCACCCCCTCTGAGGTCAGTCACGGCACCAGCCAATAAACTGTGCAAGAAGTGACATGTGGCGTTTTTTTGTCACTTTAAAAGCCAGCGTGTGATTCTCTGAACTCCCTTCTCAAATGGTGGTGATGGTGGAGGCCTTGAAGATGGACCTCCTTATCTATCCGCGGGAAGGGAAACCGTGTCCACACGCAAACCTGTGCACCAATGTTCACAGCAGCACTGCTTATGACAGCAAGGTGGAAAGACCTTTGTCCGTCGGCAGATGAATGCATAAAGACAATGCGGTATAGCCATAAATGGAACACTGTGCAGCCTTAAAAAGGAATGGAGTACAGATACGTGCTACAACACGAGGAACTTTGAAAATACGCTGAAGAGGAGACAACCACAAAAGGTCACAGAGTGTATAATCCCACTTATACGAAATGTCCAGAACAGGCCCACCCACACAGACAGGAAGGAGACCAGAGGCTGACGGAAGAGGGGGGGAGGGGATAACTGCTTAATGGATATGAGGTGTTTTGGGGAGTGATGAAATGTTGTAAAATACAACTGTGAGGGATGGTTGTACAACTCTGAATACACAAGAAACTACTGAACTGTACATTTCAAACAAGTGAACTTTACTGCATGGTATATAAATTGTGTATCAAAGCTGTTAACCAATAACAGAAAAGCAGACAGGGTGCTTCCATCAGCCTGGGCCCATGAACGACTATGATGACCACACATGCCGGACACGCAGCAAGAGGACAAGTAAGGCCACGGACACGCGAGGGACTGCTTGTTTTCCAACATCGAGTGGCCCATCCCCATGCAGACTCCAAATGCTTCTACACTATTGTATGTTCACGTTGAAAATGTGTCTGCGGTCAATTAACTTAAAAATCATGGAAGGAAGCCAGGGTCGTGGTTCTGTCCCAATAGAGACCAGACTCTGTCCCAAGGCCACAGTCTGAATCCTTAAACACAGGAGATGGGGTGGGAAGGAAGTACTTGGAAAAAGTCTGGCTAGATTGAAATTAATTCCTAGCCTGAGAAATTTTTACAACTCACAACACAACAAACTCATCTTCCAAAAACCTAAAGAGCTCACAGAAATTAAGAAATAAACAACCAATACCCCATCTCAAGATGGGAAAAGAACTGTCCATGCAAAAATAGAAATGGTCTTTAAACACTTCAGAAAAATCTAAATTAAAACTACATTGAGCAGAAGCAGTTGGGTTCTTGGATATCAAAACAGCAAAACACCAAAAAGGAAGTTGAGAGGACCCCACTCCCACTATCCAAGCCACTGTCAAGCCTTCCTGACACCCTATAACCGTGCGCCTTCCACCAAGTAGAAAATGAACACCAAAGCAGCAAGCAAAACAAACAAACAAACAAACAAACAAAAATAAACCACATGGAGATACTTTGGACACCCGTCAGGTTGGCAAAAATCCAAACATCTGACTATACGTTCTCTTGGCGAGGCTGTGGGGAAACAGGCACTCACAGTTGCTGATGCAGCACAACGGCAGCCAGCCCTGCAGAGGGCAAGCAGGCAAAATCAATCAAACCACAAACGTGTTTACCCGCCCCCGCCCCAGCGATGTCCCAGGGACCCGACCCTCAGGTCCACCTACAGGTGCCCGAAAGGACGCAGGTAAGGTGACTGGGTGTAGGTGCGTGAATGCCGCTGCAGAGGGGATGGGACAGAAAACGAAGTAAAACAAGGGAAATGACTCTTGTTCCTCCAAGAAAAGGGAATACTACATAGCTCAAAGAGAATGGTGACGACTCTCCAAGTACTGACGTAGAAAAGTCTCCAGGCTACAGTGGTCAGTCAAAGAGCAAGGTGTAGAGGCTAGGTGCGGGAACAAAAAGGGAGAAGGAAGGATGTAAGTCTGAGAATTTGTGTTTGTCTTATTTGTGTAAAGGAACACTAGAAGGATATCCAAACTACTGAAAGGGGTTGTCTATTAAGGAGAAAGGAGGTGGGGAACGAGGCAGATGACATCAGAGGTGAAGGACAAGATCTCTCAGAGTATACTTTTGTATCTTTTTTAGACCTATGTCAACGTGTGGCCCATTCCAAAGAACATAAAAAGAAAAAGAAACATAAAAAAAAAAAAAAATGTAAGGGGAGCCAGGGTGGCTCAGTGGGTTAAGCCTCTGCCTTTGGCTCAGGTCATGATCTAGGGGGTCCTGGGATCGGGCCCCGCATTGGGCTCTCTGCTCGGCAGGGAGCCTGCTTCCCCCCCCCCCCCCCGCCTGCCTCTCTGCCTACTTGTGATCTCTCTCTCTGTGTCAAATAAATAAATAAAATCTTAAAAAAAAAAATGTAAGCCCTATCCTCATTAAAACAATATCAAAGCCCTTGGCCAGCAGGTCCCAGATGCCGCTGGCCTCAGCAGGACAGGAGTAAGCGTCACCCAGGCCCTCTGTTCCTCCGCTGGCCCACCTGTGAGAGCCCCCACAACCCCGGGAAAGCTCAAGGGCAGGCACCAGCAGCCAGCCCCGCCACGGTCTCTGCCAGGCTCTGCAGGTTTCACACCTGGAAGGCTGCAAATGGCCTGTGGTGGTCTTTCCCAACTGTCCACACCCCTTTCCAACCTGCACTCTCCCCTGCACTGCCCAGAGATCTGTGCACCCCCATTCCCACCCTCCCATCCCTACTCACCCCTCCTACCCCTCACCTCCACTCCACCCCATGCCCGCCCAGGCCCCGAACAGGTCTCTCTCTGATCAGCAGGGGCAAAGGGAAGGGAGGGAAGAACAAGAAGCCGTGAGCACCCCCAACTTGAGCAGCAAGAGAGTCCCCAGCACCGGCGACCAGCCAGGCAGCAGCAGAGTGTTGGGGCATGCGGGTCGATCCAACACAAGCCCTGTCTGCCAGGACGGCACATGACACAGCCCATGAGCAGGAAACACAGCTGACTCCTTACGGTGGGAGCCCAAAGGGTACAGACCAGGTGTGGACTGGGCAAGGGGGTGGTCAAGGCGGGCGAGCGGCCCGCAGAGCACACTCCAAGCAAAATAAGTGTCTCGGTCCCCAGCGTGGCAAGCAGAGAGAGGAGAGCGGTGAGAGGTGAGGCCAGGAGAGACTCTTCCTCCAGGCCCCCCAGGGCAAGGGGCACCCCGCCCTCCAGACCCACCAGACAGTGCAAGCTCCCCGGCAGGCAGCCCTCCTCCCTGCCCATCTCTCTCTCTCTCTCTCTCTCTCTCTCTCTCTCTCGGTCCCTGGAGAACTAAGGGGGAAAAGCTGAAAACAAAAGCTGCAAGTGAGGACAGGCTTTGGCCCTCAAAGGGGTGATACTCATTCAATGGTCTGGAAATTTCTCTCTGAAGTGACTCAGTGCTCAAAAGATGCGAAGTGAAGGAGGTAGTGTGCTCTCTCATCTTCAACAAAAGCAGCAGCAAAACCGTGTTTCCACGTGACCTCCCGGAAGGAGCGCGACCTTAGGCTGACTGATTTAAATGATATTTCCATGAGCCTCACAGGGCAGTTTTTTTTAGAAATCTCATTTCTGAGGCCTCAATTCGCAAAGCCAGTGGGTTACAAAATGAGTTTTTTCTCTTAAAGAAGACAACATTTCCCCTTTCCAAATTTTAAATGGATTTCCTTCTTCCAATTTGAAAAGAACAAAAACAAAGACCTTGATAATAGCTTTTAAGTTTCTATCAAAAAGATTTCTTAAATATTCACCAGTCGGTAGTGTGAGGCAGCACCCAAACGCAAACTCAAAGTGGTGAGTCTACCCCATGCCACCCCCGCCCCCCGCCACCAGGCCCCCAGCCAGACGCAGCACAGAGCAAGGGCCTGCCCTCCTCCCGGGACAGGCAGCCTTGTGGGAGAGCTGACTCTTCCACGGGGGATGGCTCAGCAACCGGGCAGGCGTGCGTCACAGCGGTGGGCAGAGAAATCAGGGGCCTTCCCCCGGTGCGGCAGACCTGCTCATGGAACCCCTCTCGTGTCCCCATGTGATGCCAATGCTGAGGGCCCCGGAAGGAAATGACCGTCACAGACAGGTCACGGCTCTCCCTGAAGTGAGCGAGCTGACCACGACCTAGACCAGCTCTCTGGACTGGATCAGAGTGAGCTGGTGAACCTCAGGCAAACACGTTTCCTAAGGAACTGGCCTGTGGCCTCTTCTGGGGGCTTCTTTTTTTTTTTATTTTTTTTTAAGATTGATTGATTTATTTGACAGACAGAAACAGCGAGAGAGGGAACACAACCTGGGGGAGTGGGAGAGCAAGAAGCAGGCTCTGCACTGAGAAGGGAGCCTGACATGGGGCTCGATCCCAGGACCCCAAAATCATGACCTGAGCCGAAGGCAGATGCTTAACCATCTGAGCCACGCAGGCGCCCTATCTCTTCTGGGGACCTCTGAAGAGAGCGGCAATCAACTGTGTGGGAGGAACAGGCTGACGCCACCTCAGCAACGTATCATGGGCTCAGCATCACCAAACGGAAAAGCCACATTCAGCGAACAAAAGTGCTGCTGGCTTGGCCGCTGCTCTTACCTAAGAACAGAAGACAACATTTGAGCATCAGATTAGGTATGGCTTAGTCTACTCTCTAATGTACATCTGAGATGGGGAAACTGAGGCCCAGAGAGGCCGGTGTGCCTCTCTAGAAGTCTCTGAAATGCACGCAGTGCTACAGGTCCTTGGTTCCCCTATCTAGCTCTGAAGTTATCCTCCCCACTGACTGCTCCCTTCCGTGCTTCCCCATCTGAGCACCAGCACCAACAGCCCCGCCCGCCCTCACCCACAGCCACCTGGTTAATCAACCTCTCCAGCCAGCAAAGCAGAGTTCCTCTCGGCCTCCTGGCACCTCTGGGAGCTGCAGACCCCGCTGCCCCCAGCAACGGAGGAGGGGACAAACCACCTCTTCCCACCATGGTCGTTCAAGGGAAAGCTCTGTACCATCCTGGTGATGGTCGCACAGGGTGTCAAGACCCCTGGGTAATAAACAAACCAACGATTTAGAGAAAACAAACCTAGCTACTAATAGCAACTGCAGTGACAAGGCCACAGGTCAAGTTCGAGTCCGATCCTTCCTACTTTCAAATTTTCTTCGATG
The DNA here is from genome assembly GCF_002288905.1 of Enhydra lutris kenyoni. Taxonomy (NCBI): domain Eukaryota; kingdom Metazoa; phylum Chordata; class Mammalia; order Carnivora; family Mustelidae; genus Enhydra; species Enhydra lutris. The sequence goes on along the minus strand of NW_019154181.1, from coordinate 1,955,899 downwards.
ACCATTAAAACAGGCACCCTGAACATTCTCCGAGACTCAGGATAAAAAAGAAAATCAGCCTGGAAATACCGTATTATAGACAATCTATTTTGGTAGAGCAGACTGAAACTCAAATCAAAATTAAGCACGAACTAGGTCCCAAGCATGGGATGTGGGTCCTGAATGGCCCAAAAGACCTGGTTACAAAGCCATACTCCCCCTAGGCAGGCCTGAGATCTTCAGAGTCAAATCCCCAGGCTCCTCCCCAACCCTGGTCCAGGAGTGAGGGCCTCTGCGGTTCTGGCCCCAGAGAGAAGTCCCTCGGAGCTTTCCCACTGGTTCCACTGGCAGGAAAACCACTGGACACCACATAATCCTCTTTACCCAGCGTCTCTGAGCTTAAACCACCCTACTCTGGGGAAGGCTGTCCTCCCAGATTCCTTCCTTGTCTATTTACCCCCACCTTGTTTGCTAAACAAATATGAAATGGCCTCAAGTAGCGGGTTCCCAACTCACACATGTGAACCTCTGGGGAGCTTTGGAAACATATGTGGGCTCAGGCCCCCTCCCAGAACAATTAAAACAGAAGGTAGTGGGGCACGAACACTGGCATTAAAAAAAAAAAAGCAACTCCCTAGGCGATTCCGACAAAGCACAGGAGCCAAGCAGAAAACCACTGGCTTAGAGACACCCAGAGGACAATGAAAAGCACCTCAACAAAGAAATCCAGGCAATGAGGAAAGGAGGGGGGTGCTGGGTTAGAACCCAAAGTACAGGCCACACTGGAGCTAGCACAGACTGACTTTGAGCTGAGCTTCCTGATGGCCAAAGCAAAGAGGGTTCTCTGTCCACAAGCGAGAAATAAAGCAGATTCACAGAAGTTCTTCCTTGCCCTGGGACCTGAGATGAACGCCTCCCTGAGACCCTCCGAAGGAGGACACACACCGTGATGCAATGAGAGCGTATGCCACTTCTCACCCCACAGGGCAGCCTTCGGAAGGGTGCCCACCAGTCCGCAATGAGCGTATCCTGGGCTGCCCTTGAAATCCATGCTAGAAATAAAAGCCTACCCGAAATCAAGGTCCACACATAAAATATGCCACCAAGTTCACTCTGTCTTCCTGACCACGACGTACCTAGCCTGCTCCCCTGAACTCCAGCGCCTTGTCATGACAACAGAAGAGCACAGACGCTGTTTACTGAAGTAGAGAAATAAAGGAAGTGACTCATGAAAACACCAAGAACACTGAGACTGTCCCCATAACGCAGGAGCGGAAAGAGCAAGCACTTCTCTCAGTGCCAATGCAGAGAAAGGCCACTGCTCACCCTCAGACCCACTGCTGGGATCTCTCAGCTCTCAGAGCTCTCAAGACTGGCAGGCCGTAAGCAGGCCTCACGGCCACCAAAACCAAAAAATGACAGAGGCCTCCGAGTCCCTTACACATCGTATACTTTGCTGTTATGTATGATATACCTCGGGAAGAAGTTCTCTATAAATGTGTTAAAATCAAAGGATTCAAGAAGTGACGGCCCTCCTACCCCTTATTCGTGACGTTTTCTTTTTGGTCTGTGCACTGCATCACCACGTTTCAAAGTGAGCACTGACAAGTTAGAGCGGTGACTACTCACAATCACCAAAGGCAGAAACAACCCCAGTGTCCACCAGCGGACGGGCAGATGCTCTGCGGTCGAACTACACAATGGAATACTATTCAGCTATAAAAAGGAATGACACACGTGACCCCAGGGCTGAACCTGGAAAACACGGCTAAGTGACAGAAGCCAGACACAGACAGTCACGTATGGAGGATGCCATGCATGTGAAATGCCCAGCACAGGCAAATCCTAGGGACAGAAAGCAGATCAGTCCTTTTCAGGGGCTGGGTGATGGGAGGATCAGGCGCAACTGCTTAATGGGTACGGGTTTCCTTCCGGGGTGATGAAAAAAGTCTGTGAACGACGCTGTGGTAATGACTGTCCAACAGCGTAAATATACTTAATAGCCCTGAATTCTTAACGCTTTGAAATGGCTACCAGGGTAAATTTTGTGTCACATGTATTTTACAATAAAAAAATTAAAATGGGAAAATTCTCATTGTTCTGGGGCACTTGGGTGGCTCAGTCGGTTAAGCATCCAACCCTTGATTTCGGCTCAGGTCATGTTCTCAGGGTTGTGGGATCGAGCCCCACATTGGGCTCCATGCTCAGCACGGAGTCTACTTAGGATTCTCTCTCTCCCTCTTCCTCTGCCCCATCCCTGTGCTGCGTGTGCCCACTCCCTTGCTCTCTCAAATAGATAAATAAAATCTTTTTTAAAAAATCATTGTTTGGGGGCGCCTGGGTGGCTCAGTGGATTAAGCTGCTGCCTTCGGCTCAGGTCATGATCTCAGTGTCCTGGGATCGAGCCCCGCATCGGGCTCTCTGTTCAGCGGGGAGCCTGCTTCCTCCTCTCTCTCTGCCTGCCTCTCTGCCTACTTGTGATCTCTCTCTGTGTCAAATAAATAAATAAAATCTTTTAAAAAAATAAATAAATAGGGGTACCTGGGTGGCTCAGTGGGTTAAAGCCTCTGCCTTCAGCTCAGGTCATGATCTCAGGGTCCTGGGATCGAGCCCCACATCGGGCTCTCTGCTCAGCAGGGAGCCTGCTTCCCTCTCTCTCTCTCTCTCTGCCTGCCTCTCTGCCTACTTGTGATCTCTCTCTCTCTCTGTCAAATAAATAAAATCTTAAAAATAAATAAATAAATAAATAAAATAAAAATCGTTGTTTTGTTCTAATAGAAGTGCTAAAAAAACTCAACCCACATTAAGATTTTGTATAAAGATGCATCACTGGGGCGCCTGGGTGGCTCAGTTGTTAAGTGGCTGCCTTTGGCTCGTGTCATGATCCCGGGGTCCTAGGATCGAGCCCCACATCAGGCACCCTGCTCAGCGGGAAGCCTGCTTCTCCCTCTGACACTCCCCCTGCTTGTGTTCCCTCTCTTGCTGTGTCTTTCTCTGCCAAATAAATAAATAAAATCTTTTTTAAAAAGTGCATCATTATTCCACATGTGCAGAAAGTCAGCTTCAATCCCAGAGCATTCAAAAATCAAAATTAGGATGGCAGGTGATCAGTCTTCTCTTAAAAACAAGTTTCCAAAGAGCCCGTATCTGCTTGCGATGTGTATCAAGGCACTTATCCATGATGTAAGTCTGGGATTTGCTTTGAAAATAATCGAAGAGGGGGGAGGGGGCAGGATCCTAGATGAGCACACTCAAATATTCTATACTTATATGATTGAAATTCTCCATAATGGTAAGTTGTGCTTTGTTTTCAAGCAATTCCCGAATCTTTCATATTCTGGATAATGCTCTACAGAGGTAAAAAGAACTAGATGCTCCAAGGCTGTCAAGTTTTGGTGGCTCTACCTGGGGCCCTCCCCCTGTGCCCTACAGTTTACGGTCACCGGGGCAGGCCCATCCACAAGAGGCCACATACAGGGCTCCCCGGTAAAGAACCAGAGCCCCAGTTCACACCGCCAGGCAGCAACACATGGACTCATCTGACCTAGTCCTTCAACCTGCAAATCGATACATTATCTAGACTTCCAAGATACCTGCCCCGAATTCAGCTATCAGCTACGGTCAGGAAACAGGGAAATCTTTCACTGGAATGCCTTTAACAGAGCTATGGAACCCCCACCGCTGCAGACAGAGCTCGCCTCCCAGCACCGAGGAAGCAGGATGCTTCCAGGCTCTCATTTCACCTCAGGATGCTACAACAGGAGGCTAAAATTTCAATTGCCTATCCACTTGCTTCTCCTCCCTCTCCTTCATCTTCCAGAACTAGATGAGGGGTGGGAGGCCAGGCAGGTATCCCTCCCTCCCTCCCTGTTGTCTTCCCAGTACCTAGGAAAGTGCGTGGCCTATAGTAGGTGCTCGACTAAATGTTGTCTGATCCTGACTTCTGATGGATACTATTCTAAAGGTGCATCATAAAGACTAGCTATTCACAAATGCCAGTGCAAGACATCAAATGGAAGGCACCAGAATGTACCAGTGTTGGGTGCCAGAAAAGGAGAAGACAGGAGACAAGGGGTTATGGTACAAACAATACCACCGAAAATAGCATCAGAGATGCTCTGGAATGTAGAGCCCTGGGTCACAGAGAGGGGGGCATGGAGAGGAGGGGTGGCTGTGTGCCAGGCAGAGGAGGGTGCAAGGCGAACGTCTAAAGCAGGGAGGGCAAGGAGGAAGGCATCGAACAGGGAGGCTGGCGAGCTCTACCAACCTGAACCCAAGACACGTCCATGACCAACGCTGTGTAAGGCCCTGGTCTCCAGAGCAGGGCCCAGGGAACGAAGGGAAATGAGGAGGCATTATGGGAGGGGTGGGGGCTGTGGAGAACGGGCACATGAAACCCCATCCAGAGATGGCGCCGACATTGGCGCTGACCCACTGTTGCCAGGCAACAGTGCAGGCCCCTGGCTGCCAAGTGTTCTGATTTGTCAATGAAGCTCCAAGTTTGGATGGCTATGTAAGATCTCCTGATTTTCATGTTGGCGACTCTGGTAGACAGAATAATGGCCTCCCAAAGATGTCCACATCCTAATCCCAGTTACACGGCAAAGAGGAATTAAGATAGCTGACGGGATTAAGGTTTCTAATCAGCCGACCTCAAAACAGGGACAGGAGCCGGGATTATCCAGTGGGCCCAATGTAATGGCAAGGATCCTTAAAAGCGGAAGTGGGAGGCAGAGGTCAGTGTCAGAGTGATGCAGTATGAGGACAGGACCAGCTACTGCTGGCTTTGAAGACAAAAGGGCCCATGAACCAAGGAACATGGACACCCTGTAAAAGCTGGAAAAGGCAAGGAAACAGATCTTCTCCAAAAGCCTCCGAGAAGGAACACAGTCCAGGCTACACCATGATTTTACCCCCCTGAGGCCTGTGTTGGAAGTCTAACTCGCAGGACGACCATTTTAAGACACTGCATTTGTGATCATTTGTTATAGCAGCCATGGGAAACTAATACAACAACCAAATTTCATTTTTAAAAAAAAGGACAGTACAGCCCCAACAAAACACATCTGTGGGCTGAATGGGGCCCATGAACCACTTCCGTCCAGTCTACTCCAAGGAAGAGTTGAAGGCTGGGAATCTCCTGGGTACTTTGCACAGTGCCTGGCCCAGGAGCTCTCTGACACGCATCCCAGGGTTAACCACTAGGTCCCTTACCTTCAAACCCACCCACAAAATTCTCCAGGGATTTCTGGAGAAACAGAGCTGCCTGGGGCACCTAGCTGGCTCAGTGGGTAGAGCATGCAACTCTTGCTCTCGGGACCACGAGTTCAAGCCTCATTTGGGCATAAAGCTTCCTCACCAAAAAAAAAACCAAAAAATAAAAGCTGCTTGAGTGTAAGCATCGGGAGCTCCATTCCCAGCGGACCTGCTAGCCATAAGCAATGCAGACACACGCCCAGACCCCACCTAGGACCTGAGACACTGGCCTACAGTATCATGGACGGGCTGAGAACCCTTTTCAACTCTGCCTTCTCCTGCAAGCATGGAGAAGGGAGGGCTGTGCAGCTCCCTGGGGAAGCCTCCAGGCCCCACCGCCAGCCACCCACAGGGCACCCTCTGGCTCAGTGACTCCCCGGCACCGACAGCAATGAGATCACTTTGGGTTTTTTTTAAACAGCAGAGGAACACTTTTCAAAGGAGCTCTTTTTAGTTTCCCACGTTCAGAGCGGCGCAGAGCTGCTCTGATCAGAGGCAAAGTGGAGGACCCAGAGCACTGCCCACTCAACCACCGAAAGGTTGTGCGAAAGCCACCGCGACTCAGCGCGCCCTGCCGCATATCCAGCCCTTCCTCCTCCCCGCCCGCCCTGCTCAGCCAGGCTAGAGCCGCCCTTCAGGCCCTCGGCAGCGCAGATCTCTGGCCCGGAGGCCTCTCATTGGTGTGCCCCAGAGCTCCCACTTTTCCTTCCTACCTAACATCTCCTCTGAAGCCTTCTGGGACACCCAGATTCACTCTCGGGGTCTGATACCACTTTTTCCATTCCTCCCTCCCTGGGCTGCCATTACTTTCTCTCCATCAGGAGCAGCTCTCTGCAGAACACGAGCTACTCGAGTCAGGAACACACAGCTCTTCACGGATGCATTCCCATCCTACGGTGCACAGTACATATGTGCTCAATAAACACTAAAGATGGACTGGACCACAAACTAATTTTTTTCTGGAAACATCCAAGTTACGATATGGTGACATGCATCAGATGCACCAGGTAAAACCTCCCTTCTGATCTTCCACTGATAAAGTGAATCTGCCTCAGTCGGGTACTCTGAACCACAACTATCTTTAGGATCAGCAAACAGGTGGGGCCCAATCTTTTCTCCTGCCCTCACCGGGGTTTACCGTCTTGGCTATACACCAGCTCCCGCTGGCAAAGCAGCTCAAAGGCAAACTCCAGCAGCCCGGGGAGTCATCTGTCCCTGGCACGATTCCACCTTCTCTGCCGCCCCCTCCCTCTTTCCCGCAGCCGGTCCTCAGCTCCTCCACAGTAGCTCAGGGCCCAGCACCCCACATCTCCTCGCTGCACAGGCTTCTGGCTCCAATGTTCTCCCACTTCTAATCCCTGACGTTCCCAGAGGCTCCCCTGAGCACACAGTTCATCTCGTCAGCCCACGCATACCATGAAAATCATCTGGGGCACTTCTAAAAAAACTCCTGGCTCTCCCTCCCGGGTCTGGGGTGGGGCCCCAGCACAGGCATTTTTAAAAAGCTTCCCAGGCCATGTGATCTGCAGGTGCAGCCAAGGAGGAAAACTTCGGGCTCGCAGGCTGTCCCATCCACACTTCCCAGCCAGAGCCAAGGCCTCCAGGGCCCCTGCCTCTCCCCGAACAGACCAGGGCTCCAGGACCTCCCTTCGCGCTGACACACACCTTGTGCTCTCTCTGGAACTGCGACCCATCCAGTTTCACCAACCTGCCCAGTCAGGCCCTGCCCCAGGGTCCCTCCCCCAAAGACTTGAACTCCCTACTGCTAACAGCACTGAATCCCGGGGCCGCTGCCTCATCAGAGTCCATGGCCATTGGGCCACCTTAGTCCTCACTGTTCCCAGCAGGCATCCACAGAGCAGAACTGCCTCTGTGAATGTGGGGTGCCCCAACCCATCCCAAGCTCTGCCCCCTGCTGTTCCCTCCATCTGAAATGACTTCCCATCTGTCTTCTGTACCTGGACCCTGCCCCCTGTCCTCTGAGGTCCACCTCAAATCCCACCTTCTCCCTGATGTCTTCCCTGACCCTTCCAGACTCTTCTCCATTCTCGATGCCCTGACAAAAAATCAAAATCACGGCTCAGCAAACCACCAGCTTCTAATTGTCTCACAAACGTTAACTTTGTCTTCTCAATCGGTGGCAGGAAACATGGCCTTTCATTTACACCCATCATTTTGACTAGAGACCACATGCTGCATATTTTCCAGGCCGACGCCGACCTCAAATATTCTGCTCTAATGTCATGAAATTGTCCTTGACTTGATGCCCATACGTCTACATCAACTGGACTGCTTCTCATAAAGCAGCATCAAAATTCTTCCCCTGTCCTCTGTTTCCCAAATTTTTGGACCCAAAGTACAGTCACTGTACCCCAGGACAGCAACGGATATCAAACAGGTGCTCATGGAGAGGTTGCTTTCAAGTAAAAATGTGACTTTTCAGGCTGTCACTATTCCTCCACTACGACTTTTGCGGGGAGGGAGGGGAAGGGTGCAGACTCTGAACAGCCCAGCTTCTAGCTCTCACGATTTATTCACCTCAGCCTCAGAGAGTTTACAAAACAACAAATTTGAGTCCAAACCTCCCGGGCCTCCCGAGAGCACAGGGCAGGTACTGACACATAGCTGTTTACCATTCCTTGGCTTGGGAGCTGCAGGCCATTTTCAAACCTTGGGAAAGCGATCACACCCCAACCTCCACATACACTATTAAGACCAGAAAAATCACCCAGTTAATTGCCCGCTGAGGAAGGAGACACTTTATATTTTTAATTGTAGAACTTTTTAAGACTATCGAGTTCTTCTACAGGAACCCGATCACGTTTTAACAACCGGCATTAACCAGGAGACTTTTTTTTAGTCCTTAATCCCCATGTGTCATGTTTACAGAGCCAATGTGCAGAGCTTTAGGATTACAGAGTAAAAAAGAAATGAGCCCTTTCCTCAGAGCAATTTGGGCAATTATTTTAACACAGTTTTGCAAACACAAAAACCCTTACCAGCCCACACAGATTTCCTCCCAGCCAACCCAGCTGGGGTCCTCCCAGGTCCCTGCTGTACGCCACCAGGCAGACAGAGGTCTTTGAATTTACTTCCGTGGCCCCGGACAGGGAGGTGAGGGGTTGTCACAGAAACGGCTTCGTGAGGCTCCAAAACCAGACGGATAGGTATGAGACTGACTGGGGGCACAGGAACAAGCCTGACCCCTCTGAGCCACAGTCTGCTCATCTGTTGTGAAACGCGTACCTCCCAGGTACAGCGAGGCAGTGGGAGCACCTGGCAGGGCTATAGAGTGAGGGAGTGGAAATAATGTGGTTTTGACTCTGACACAGGTGGCAGCAAATACCAGCTGGGGTAACTTAACTGGCTGTGTGGCCTGAGGCAGGCAGCTGAACCCCTCTGAGCCTTAGTTTTTGCATATGCAAAAAGAGAAATAGTGACCCTGCAGGATGACAGAAATTCAATATTGTGCATAAGAGGAGTAGCATAGGGCCTGGAACATAGAAGACATTCAAAAACTGTCAGGGCTCTCTTTCTCACACACACACACAGGTTTGGTTTTGATGGACAAGCTGATAATTACTATTGGAGGAAAACAATCCCCCCCACCAAACTCTAAACACCGAAGAATATTAAATCAATCTGAACCGTTGGAGGGAGGAGGATTGACTTCCATTAACACCAGTGGCCATCCCTAATGGCCCCGTGGGAGTCTCTTGGTGCCCTGCCCTTTCTCAACTGAATTTCTAAAAAGCCTTGACAGTGAACGTCTTGTTGATGTGTGGGAACGATGAACTGGCTTTTCTAACAGAATCCTAGATTTACTGCCCCTCCGAAGGGCACTGATGTCTTACAGCCCCTTCATGAACGAACACACCCCAACTAACTCACACAGTGATGATGCCTGGGCCCACAGTCCCGGTTCTGATCACAGAAGAACAAAAGTGAAAACATCTCTTTGACAAACGAAACTCCCTTCTCAAGGGTCATGCCATCATCTTGTGGGCGATTCAGGCACATTTCAGAGGCAGAAAAGCACCGCTGTGTTTGAGTGTCCCAGCAGTCAGGCACCCCCTTCGTATTCAGTCCTCTGGGCCAGGGTCCCCAGATCTGGGTCCGGGGCCAGGAACGTGCGCAGCACCTGGAAACTGGCTGAAAATGTACTTTCTCAGACTTCACCCCAAACCTACTGACTCAGACACTCTGGGGTGGAGCCCGGCAATGTGTCTAACAGGACTTCTGGGTGATTCCAATGCACGCTTGGAGTCTGAGAAACGCCAGTCTCTTCTGCAAGATGGTTATTATTAGCCCTACTTGGGAGAGGAGGAAAACACAACTCAGTGATTAGAGTGCTCAAAGCCACCCAGCCAGGAGACCAATTTGTACCCACGTCTGAATCCAAAGCTATTTCTCACATGGCCTTTGTAGTCAAATTGTCTGTACCATTTGGTGCCCTCCGCTACTGAGCCACCGTGATGCGACGATGACATTAGCTTAAGAGGGGTAGGAGTGAGAGGAAGGCTGAAGCCTGCACTCAGAAGTGATTAATTATAGATGCTTTTAAATCCACATCATGCATCAGCCTTAGACGGTCAGCCATCCCTCAGGACGAGCCTGCTTTTCCCTGTTCCATTTATCAGCGGGGTTGCCATGAAAAGAAGGGGGGGGGTGGTCCCTTCATTTACAGCTCTCTGTGCACCCGCTGCCTAGCACTGCTTTGAACAGAAAGAGGAGAAGTTACCTGTTCTGTCTCCAGAGCGCTTGAAGTGCAGCCTTGACCAACAGGAAGGCTTGTCGGTGCCCAAGCACAAAGGTTCCAGCACCTGGGGATGCTGGGAATGAGTCACCAGAAAGAATCCAATGCATGTACACCGAGCATTTTAACAATGTTGCCGATCTGGTTCAAAGGACTCAGGCCTTTTTTTTTTTTAATCTAATCCTAAATCTGGCGTCTATCAGTTCAAGTGGTTCATTAAACTCTTGACATTCAACCCACAGGGCTTTCACAGATCCTAGGTTAGGAAAAAGTCCTCTCATTCGCCATTCCCAGCCTTCTACATTGACTTGGTGGTGATTTTCAAGACCACAAGTGTATGCCATAATTTAGATAAGCATACCTAACACGGAGGGGCTGGTGGGGTAGAAAGCCAGGTTTGGGAATCACCCAGACCTTGGTTTGACTCCCAGCTGTGCCAGTTCCCCACAAGTTACTTAACCTCTCTGGGTCTCTATCTCCACTTGAAGATGGGTGGGGTAATCCCATCTTACATGGTTGTTTGGTTTTTGTTGTTGTTTTTTTAAAGAAGGCTTCCTGGCCAGCGTGGAGCCCAATAGGGGGCTTGAACTCACAATCCTGATATCAAGATCTCGCTGAGATCAAGAATAGGTCACTTAAAGATCTGAGCTGAGATAAGAAAAGGACACTTAACAGGCTGAGCTGTGCAGGTGCCCTTTTTTGTCACCCTATTTCTATGTTGATGTGAAGACAAAATGAAATTACGTTAAAAAAGTCTGCTGACACAACTTTGCATTTCAAGACATAAAAAACTTAACCACATGACAGGAAAATAGATCTAGTCAAAAAGTCCATAGATGGGTTACACTCAATACACTCACTTAAGGGCCGACACTTCCTTCACTCTATTTGTTTTTGTAAGTTTCCATTCTTAGACACCTCGAATAAGCTCAATCAGACCAAAGAAAATTCCATTGACAAAGTGATCAGAAAGCATGTCAATTTTCAAAAACTCAACAGATGGACATAAACAGTCATTTCACAGTGCAGCTGACAAAAACAAAATGTGCTCTCTCCCGCCCTCCTCAATCTTAGTTGCATCGTCCCACAGGACTCAGTCCGCCATCAACTTGCAGTAGGCCTTGACGCAGGTTTCTCATCTCTGTGATACTCGGCTTCTCAAATGAGAAAGCAAGTATAAGAATATCTCCGAATCCAACAAACCCCTTCGAATCCAGGCCCCATCACTTACTAGCTGTGTGACCTTGAGCACATGGCTTAAGCCTCTGAGCCTCACTCAGCTTCCTCAACTGCAGAAGCTGGATAATATGCCTGTGGCTGATGACACCCATGTGTCACATAACATGACAGACCCACATGACATATGACAGCTAGACCAACAGTAGTGGTTTTTGCAAGAGCAAGAGATAACCGTGAACCCTGCAGTAGGGGATCAATAAAAGGTTGCTCCTCCGCCCCCGCCCAGGACAACTCATTCACACCTCAGACTTTTACTGAGCATCTACCATGTGTCAGAGACTGGAGTGGGGCTGGAGAAGCAGAGCAAGACTGGCCTTGAAGATGTCACAGTGCCACAAGAGCCCCAGATACAGAGACCAAGTGGTTATGTGCTCGCTCCAAAGACTGTTGGGGGGGGGGCACTGAGGCTTGGAGAGAAGCAATGGTGGAGGTGGCTGGCAAAGGCTACACAGAAGACATTGGTTTAAACTGAACAGATGAAGAGAGTTCAGCAGACAGATGGGGGGCAGGGTCTGAACTAGAAAAATCCTCATATCCCCCAACCTCAAGTTCCCCAAATGCAAGCCTTTTCATTTTTTTTTTAAGATTTTATTTATTTGACAGAGATCACAAATAGGCAGAAAAGCAGGCAGAGAGAGAGGAGGAAGCAGGCTCCCCGCTGAGCAGAGAGCCCGATGCGATGTGGGGCTCGATCCCAGGACCCTAAGATCATGACCTGAGCCAAAGGCAGAGGCTTAACCCACTAAGCCACCCAGGTGACCCAAGCCCTTTCATTTCTGCAAGGCTCAGGGTCACCAGGTACTCATGCCATGAAAGGACAAACACCACAGTCATCTATGATCTGTCAGTATGATAGGAAGGTTCTGGGGGACAAGAGGAACAACTGCCAAAAAGCCTTAAAAACTTTAATGCACTTCCCAAGAGTATGAAAGGACAGTTCCATGCATGAAAATTTCTTGGCCCTTTAGTCCACAAAGAACTGGAAGTTACCCTCATCCTAATGCAATCTTCGGCGGTGGGGGGCGGGGAGCCCACTTTTAAGTTCTGGAAGCCATTAAAACAAATCAAGCCATTAAAACAAATCAAAGTCCTAAAAACCCTCCATCTACTTTTGGAGGACTCTTATCAGAATCCCAACTCGGGAAACTCGCACCTTACCAGGGAAGACAGTTATGTTAGGAGGCATCAATTATACTTCTACAAAGGCTTTTTTTTTTTTTTTTTTTACAAGGGATGGGCCATTTCCAAGGCTGCATACACCAAGCTAGGTATCATCACTTGCAAGTGACATCTCTGCACATCGGCTACCGTGTTTGACACAACACACCTTGCTGGGACAGAGTTCTCCATCAAACCACCCACCTGTCAAACTCAAGGTTCAAGGAGGCAAAAAGCTTGCGTAAAGGGGGAGAGATCAGTACATCCCACAGGACCATCCAAACTTGGTCCAGGGCCCTGTGGGATGCAATCCTGAATTGTGTCTTAACAATAATTTGCACTTTCCCTAACTCTTTACTGGCCAGTATTATCTCATGCAACGCTTACAGAAGAAAGCCCAGTGGTAACATGACCAAGCCCATATTAAAACTAAAGAAACTAGTAAGCTTTAAAAATATAAAAGCAAAAATACAGATAGAGAAAAGAGCAGATCTTGGTGGCTTCTCTGACACCATCACGGATCCCAAATACAATCACTGGAGCAAGAACAAGTCAGAAAAAAAAAAAAACCCTGTAGTCCCTTCTGATGTTCATTTAAATACAGATGAAAACTTAATTATCAGTATGAACTCAATCACTGCTGTGCAGCATTCAGTATATGATTTTGCCAGCACCTATCATCTGGTATCTAGAGCTACAAGATGTACATGTTTTCTGCCAAATCCTCATTATCTTACGTAATTGGGAGGGGGGTAATTAAAATTCACCTTTTTCAATTATTTTAATCCCCTGTTCCAACCTCTTCTTTCACAGGGCATTTTTTGGAGGTAGAAAGGAAGAACTCATACTTCACATCTTTCCCAGCCCATTATCTTGTGTGAATGTTAAAAATAAAAAGGAGGAGGGGGTGTTATCCTGAAGATCTCTCTTAAAAAAAAATTCTCAAATGTGTGGAGAGAGCACCCCGGAGACCAAGCTTCCAGTTCTGGCAGTGACACGGTATCACCGCATGACCTTGGGCAAATCACTGCATCTCTGGGCCTCAGTTTCCCCCACCTGAAGCCCCACATGGTCAAGCCCCATCCTCTCTTAAAGCGCAGACTTCAGAAGCATCTCCGGGCCAAATCAGTGAAGGGACCCCAGGCCATGCCCCTGGGCGTTGGAATGGACTTTCACAGGCCCCTGCTGGGGTTTCTGGGGAGAGCAAGCTGCACCCATCCTCCCCAACCCGCCCCGCAAAGCCACTGGGCCAACTTCAGGTCGCAAACAAAAACCTGTTGGCACGGAGTCTTCTAGGAAAGGCCAGCCTCTCTGAACGCGCTCGGCTCAGGGGGAGCCGCCCCACGGGCAGAGAGAGGAAGGGTCTCCTTGAAGAGGCCGGCCCCCACGCACCCATTCACCCACCCGGATTAGCCGAACAGGACCGTCGGGCGGGGTCTCTGCCATCCCACGCGGAACAAAAGGCAGCTGGAACCAGGCTCTGCCGCCCCCGTCCCCGCTGTGCTGTGGGGGTCGGGGGTGGGGAGGCAGAACCTGGTCCCCGGGGAGGGAAAAGAGCCCCACTCCAGCCCGAAGGCGAGCGGGGACGGGACCGGATCCTAGGACAGAGAGGACCCCTCCCCGGATTCCTGAAGGAAACGGGGCTGGGCTGTGCACGGGGGCGGGAGGGAGATCGCGCTCGGCTCCGGAGGAAAGAGGCGCCTGGCCCGAGGAGGGGAGGAAAGTGCTCTGGGGAGGTGGGGCGGGGTTGTTCCAAGCTGAAAGGTAGAGGATGAGGGCCTGAGGAGGATCCTGGATCTGGGGTGGGAGTAAGAGAGCCCCAGACTCCGGAGGATGTATAAGGAAGAGCTCCCAGATAGGAAAATGGGGGGGGGGGGGGCCCCTTGCAGCGGAAAGAGGGATCCAGATGGGGAGGGGGCCATGCTCCAACCCGTGGGGCGGGGCCTGGTGGGAAAGAAAGGGGTCCCACCTGAGGTGGGGACCCAGCTGGGGCACCTGGGTGCATGCTCTTGGGGGCTGGCTGGAGGGGAGCGGCGCCGTGAGGTAGTCCGTGCCCTGGGGAGGGGAGGGGCCATGCCCTGGGGAGGGGAGGGTCCGCGCCCCGGGGCCCCGCTCCCGCCCCCCGAGGCTCGTGGGCCCCGGCTCACCTCCGCTCCTCCGAGCCTGCCTGGGTGCGCGGCTGCGGCCGCGGGTAGCGCTGGTGAGGCGGGAGCGACCGGAGCCTGCGGAGCCGCCGCAGCCGCCGCCGCTGCCGCCGCCGCCGCCGCGTCTAGCTCCGTTTGACACCCACACACCAGCCAACATGGCGGCCGGGAGGGGGCGCGCCGGCGGCGTGCGCGCGCCCGCTGGCCCCGCCCCTCCACCCTGCCGATGCCCCGCCCCCGCCGAGGCCCCGCCCCCGCGACCTCCCCCCACATACACAAGACCCCGCGCAGACTGCGGAACGCTCCCGCCGCACCCCTCGACCTACGCCCAAATCCCTCAAGCGTCCCTCCAAACTCCACGCATGCATCGAGGACCCCCCCCAATCGCCCACAAACCCTCGCGAATTCATACCCGAACCCACGCACTCAGACACCTCCCCACAAAATCCCCCATCCATACTCTACAAGCATCTCACCACCCTAAGGTACGCACACGGAGCCCTCCACCAGCGCGGAAACTCGGTTCTGAACCTTACAGTGTGCACTTGAAAACATTATTCCCACAGGGGCTTCTCTCAGGAGGTGGAGCCTGGAAGGGGCCAGGGGCTCCGGAGGAGCTGGTCACTTTCAGTTTCTTGAGCTGAGTGCTGTTGTCACAGGTGTGTTCACTTTGTGAAAATTCACTGATGTACATTTCAGGTGTGTGCCCTTTTCCGTATGTGTGTTAATTCTTCAAACACACTCAAAAATTTGAGAAGGGATGCATCGGCTTTGCTAGACAGCCAGAGGGATCCTTAACACTAAAAATGGGGAGCCCTTGGCTCACCGTCAACCTCACATGAGGAATTTACACGACCTGAAACTCACAAAAGCAACACAGCTGCCCCTTCCATCTGGTTCATCCAGTGCCCGTGAGGCACCAGGCTCTGTGCAAGGCTCAAAAGGAGTCGAAGACGAAGCTGGACAAGAGGCAGACCTTGGAGAGGTTCCTGGGACCTCACGGCTGACTAACCCACTCCAGACAGGGTGGGGTCAGCAGAAACCCCTCAGAGCAGATTCTGAGGTGTGGTTCAGAGTTCGCTGGGTTGGCAGACAGCACCATCCCTGTTGCCTGTGTTCCAAGGAGGCCCAGATGACATCAACACTCTGCCAAGCTCTGGCTTTCAGGGAAGCTGTGTCTCTGAGTCCCATTCTGCCCTCAGTTACTAAGAGACCTTAGACAAGTCATTGCACTTCTCTGAGCTTTTTATTCCTCCTCTCTATGAAGATGTCCAATGGATGAAGACCTCCCTTCTGTTCTTCCAAGCTGAAATCTAGACTTCCTTTCTCAGGGAAAAGTATAAGAGCAAAAGAAAAGGGGAGAAGAGAGAGAGAAACAGAGGGAAGGGGAGGAAAGAAAGGAGAGGGAGGAGAAGGAGAGAGAGGGGAGGAGAGGGGGATGAGGAGAGAGAAACGCAGAGACTAATGCAGTTGTGAAGTCAGGTGGCCATTTTTCCTCTACAAAGCCCAACACTGGTGGTTCCAGATGTTAGAAATTCCTCCCCCGGGGTTTGCAACCCCCTCCCACTGCTCAATGTCCCTTCTCCACCGGGATAGTGAATTAGCCTCGTGGCAGGAACCCAAGCTCCCCATTTTGAACTTGGCCCGCCCCTCTCCTGGAGAAGGCCCTCAACCAGTCCAACACTCCCCGTAAGCTGCAACTCACTCTTTGCTGGGCCTTCTGGAAGAGGAGAGCTTTCCATGAAACCATGGTCCCTCTCCCCAGAGTTTGTAGCTTCCTATGAATTACACACTCACCCTGTGGGCGCCCGGTGCGGGCTCGTGGGCTTTCCCTAGATAGAGCTGCCCCATAGTGCTTCCTGCAATGATGGAAATGTTCTCTAGCTGTGCCATCTACATATGAGCGCTTGGGATGTGGCTAATGTGACCCAAGGAGCTGAATCTTTAAGACCTTATTTAACTTTAATTAATGAACTTAAATAGCGACGTACGGCTGGATGCTGGACCACACTGAACAGTGGCCTCCCTAAACCTCACCACAGCCCCACAAGGTGAGCAGTCTTATTGTCCACATCTTACAGATGAGAATTTGAGGTTTGGAGAGATGCCAGGACTTGGTCATCGAGGCCAGTTTTTCCGCGTGTAGAGCCCATTGCCTTCTGCACCCAGCTAACAAGTCTGCCTAGCCGCAGAGATAAACATGCAAATTCTGGGGAGAGACCTGGATACAGATAAAGAGACCATGGGGTGCAGGTGCATGGCTGGCTCAGAGAAGCAATGCAAAGCTCGATCTTGGGGTTGAGTTTGAGCCCCACGTTGGGTGTAGAGATCACATACATAAATAACAAATAAATAAATAGTCTTAAAAAAAAAAAAAAAAGAGGGAGAGAGAGAGTAATCTTAAGTACAGCCCAGGAAGGAAATTGGAGAGCAGGAGAAAGAGCCAGGCTGGGGAGTGGAGCAAGGAAGGCCCTCTGAGGCCAAAAGACCACCACCCAAGTGCAAGGTCAGAGGGGACATTCCTGCATTCCTCCAAGAGGTGTCTCCTTCCGGAACTGCTTTGAGATGTGAAGCATCTCACTGTCTTTCATGGTCCCTCTCTGAATACACCTTCACTATGAGCCCTTAAGGTCAGCAGTCCTAGTCCCCCTAGTTCCAGATGAGGAAACAGAAGCAGCAGCCAGCCATGCTGCAATTCAGACCCAGGTTCTGGTCCAGAGCATGGAAACAGTCTTACAGAAGAGGCTGCAGGATAAGCCAGACACTGTGCCTAAACCCAAAGCAGTCCCAGGGCACAGGGGTGGAGCTGACACCTCATCCGCCCTTCCTCATGGAGCCAGGGCCCAGGGGTACATGGGTGCCTGGCTCTGGGGGTCCCAAACAGACCCACCACTTGCCCACCACTTGCCACTGACAAAATCCAAAGGCAGAGAGACAAGCAGAGTTAAAGCAGGAAAGGAATTTATTTCATTGAGGCCAAACCAGGAAGACAGTGGACTCGCTTCTCAAAAACGGTCTCCAAAGTGCTGAAAATACTTCCAGGTTTATGCAAAGAAAATGTGGGATAAAGGTCAGTGGGTCCCCGTAGGTGGGCAGTAAAGATATGTCCATCACTGTCTTGGAGTAGATCCCCTGTGGGTGAGGTCTTGCTGGCTCAGGGCGTCCTTATTGCTTGAAGGGGATAGTTTCCATTCCCCCAGGGGATGATTTGCAGGGTCTTTTAAGAGAAGCTGGAAAGAAGAACTTAATTAGAACCTTTGAGGTCAAAATGGAGGTAAAATCCTCTTTCACTAGGATTTGGAGGTTGGTTCCAGATGCATAGTGAGGCACTGGTCAGAGTGGTGTTCTGGTCAGAGTGGTGTTCCAAAAGCATCGAGATGGCCATGCAGGCCAAGGGATGTCTTAGGAAGGAGGGCATGCTGAGTGAAAAGAATTAATGCAGGGTAGTGGGAGGAAAGGCAGGCGGGGACAAGGGTCCTTTGCCCTCCCACCCATCCTAAGAGGAAACCACCCTTAGAAGGATTTTACACCAACCTAGAAGGAACCCTCCACCCTTTCCCCTCTGATAGGTAGATGACAAAAACCCAACTGGATGACAGGAGCAGGGAGGGTTAATCATAATAAAACCCCCCCCCCAAGTCCCTAGACTTAGAAACTTTGGTGGCAACCCAATCAGGTCCCCTCCCTCTTTGGGACATTTGTGCTATTGCTCCATAGCCATCCATCAGTAAACCTTGCTTTGTTGCCCAACACTCTTCATCTGGTCTACCTCTTCATTCTTCAAAGCGTATGACCAAGAACGAAGGGGACTAAAGGGAAAAGAAATCCTGTAACAGTCACCCTGTAGAGGTGCAGAAGGAGGTCCCAGGGATTTTCACCGAAGGTTTGAACTCTAGATTCAAAACCCTTTGGCCAGCAGAAAGAGCCCAGTTCTGGGAATACAGAAACAGCTGACTTCTTACCACTGATATGCTGCTTGACCTTAGCCATCTCACTGGTCCCCCAAGGCCTCAGTTTCCTGATCTGTGAAGTGGGAATGATGCTTCCCTCTTAACCTTCCATTTTGGACACCTGCTCTGGAGCTTCCCTCTGCTTCCAGGTCAGGTGCTGCTTAATTCATGAATCATTTTAAAAAGTCCAGTAGATCTTTAAAACTTACTCGGTTGAATTTTGTTTTTTTTAACCAGCCCTAGAAGCGTGTTAGCATTAGTTCTTTTTAAGATGTGGAGGTGAAGCTTCTGCTCCTCTAGGAGCTGGAAGTCTAAAAGGGCAAAGAAATCATGAACAAGAGCAGAAACTGAAACACCGCATAGAAAATCACAAGACGAAGAGCTGTGAGAGCTCACAGGGAGAAAGTTTCCTTTAGCTCCTGGGAGGGAGTAATCAGGGCAGCCTTCCTGGAAGTGGAGGTCCTGGAGTTAGGAAACAGTAATAATAATAACAACAAAGCAGTGAGCACTGTGGAAATGCTTTGCAGAGATCATCTCACTTCCTCTTAATAACACCTTTGATTGAGTTTGAGACCATCTTTATCCCCATTTTATAGATGAGATTCCATTTGTCCTTGATCACAACGCTAAAAGGCAACAGTACTGGAAAACCCAGGTTCTCCTGATTCCAAAGCGAACCTCTTGAGAGGAATTTGAAGAGGCTGAGGGGAGAGATTGTTCCTACCCTCCAGCTCCAGGAGTGGGTGTATAACAAAGGCTGAGCCAATCAGAGCATCCCTCCTTGGCCATAGTGATTGGCTCAGAAACCAGCACATGACTCAAAACAGGCCAATAAGACTCAAGCCCAGGATTTTTGTAGAAGCCACTGAAAGGACACTTCTCTTCCCATACGTTGCTGAACTAGTGGGATGTAAGGCTGGAGCAGCTCCACACTGTGAGACTCAGCCTGAGAATGAAAGTAGCACAGAGATAAGTGAAAAGATAGATTTCTACTGACATTATTTGAGCACCTTGAACCAGCCATTCCTGAAGCTGTCACCCTGGACTTTTTTTTTTTTAAGATTTTATTTATTTATTTGACAGAGAGAGATCACAAGTAGATGGAGAGGCAGGCAGAGAGAGAGAGAGGGAAGCAGGATCTCTGCCGAGCAGAAAACCCGATGTGGGACTCGATCCCAGGACCCTGAGATCATGACCTGAGCCGAAGGCAGCAGCTTAAACCACTGAGCCACCCAGGCGCCCTCACCCTGGACTTTTTAGCACACAAGCCAATACATCAGTTGAAGCCATTTTGTTAGAAAACCAAACTCAAAGTGCCTTAAATAATAATTGGAATCAATTAGCTCATTTAACTAAAATCTCCAGAGTTAGGGCTTCTGGTACAGTATGATCAAGGTTCTGGCTCCATTTCTTTCACATATGCCATATGCCCCCTAGGCATATTGTTATTTTCCTTGGCTGGTGTCTTGACTGGCTCTAAATTGGTGGTAGCGGGTCAATGTCTCACATCTGTAGTCCTGCCACCCAGAAGCAAACAATCTCTTTCTTGCAACCAGCAAACCAATACTTAAGGCTTGCTGTGATCAGGAGAACTTGGATTGCCTGCTGATGAGCAAGCCAACTGTGGGAAACGTGAGGTGAGGAATTCACTCCCAGAGCTGGGGAGGGGGCACTCATGGGAAGGGAACAGATGCTGGGGAGGTATGCAGCAATGCTCACCACTCTAATAAACTCCCTTTCCTCTTACAGCGGGTTGACTTGGGTTTTCATCACTCCATACCCAGATTCCCGACAATAATGGTCATCAACCTCATTTCCAGTTCACATTTAAATTTTTGACAATTCTGTGCTTTTATACTTGTACTATTTACTAAATCAATCAATAAACTGATCGTTCTGCTTGGGATTACACAATGTCTTTTTTCCAAAGCTCTCATCACACCTCATAAACAAGTTTCAATGGCCTTCATCAGTTTTCCTCCCTAGGGCATCATACGCAACAATAAAAACATAGCATCCATTTAAATATAGTTTTTGATCTTATGACGCAACATTTCTGTTCCTTGTTGGCTATTAATCTTCAGGCTTTTTCCTTTATAGTGGTGAAGAGTACAAAAAAGACACTCTGTTTTTTTATCTTTTATTTTTATTTTTGTGTATGCGGGGGTGTGACACAGAGAAGAGATAGAGGCACAGGTCAACGTCACTCGGCATCAGGGAAATGCATATTAAAACCACAGTGAGATACCACCTCACACCAGTCAGAATGGCTAAAATTAACAAATCGGGAAATGACAGATGTTGGCAAGGATGCAGAGAAAGGGGAACCCTCCCACACTGTTGGTGGGAAAGCTGGTGCAGCCACTCTGGATAACAGTATGGAGGTTCCTGAAAAAGTTGAAAATAGAGCTACCCTATGACCCAGCAATTGTACTACTGGGTATTTACCCTAAAGATATAAATGTAGTGATCCGATGGGGCACGTGCACCCAAATATTTATAGCAGCAATGTCCACAACAGCCAGACTATGGAAAGAGCCTAGGTGTCCATCAACAGATGAATGGATAAAGAAAATGTGAGATATCTATATCTATCTATCTATTATCTATCTATCTATCTATAACATATCTATCTATCTATCTACATTACATATATATATATATATATATATATATATATATATATATATATATATGTAATAGAATACTACGCAGCCATTAAAAGAAATGAAATAGGGGCGCCTGGGTGGCTCAGTGGGTTGGGGCCTCTGCCTTCAGCTCGGGTCATGATCCCAGGATCCTGGGATTGAGCCCCACGTGGGGCTTTCTGCTCAGTAGGGAGTCTGCTTCCTCCTCTCTCTCTGCCTGCCTCTCTGCCTACTTGTGATCTCTGTCTGTCAAATAAATAAATAAAATCTTAAAAAAAAAAAAAAAGAAATGAAATCTTGGGGCACCTGGGTGGCTCAGTGGGTTAAAGCCTCTGCCTTCAGGTCAGGTCATGATCCCAGGGTCCCAGGATCGAGCCCCACATTGGGCTCTCTGCTCAATAGGGAGCCTGCTTCCCTTCTTCTCTCTCTGCCTGCCTCTCTGCCTACTTGTGATCTCTGTCAAATAAATAAATAAATATTTTTAAAAATGAAATCTTGCCATTTGCAACATTGTGGATGGAAGTAGAGTGTATAATGCTGATTGAAATAAGTCAATCAGAGAGCTGGAGGCACAGGGGTGAGTGGAGGCTGGAATTTTCAATGGATGCAGTGTGGTGAGCTTGATCTCGATGATGGCAGGTACACAGGTCAGCCAACCTATAACAGCAGCCACCTGTGATTCCATGTAGACGCTAGTAGCCCTTAGATTCTCATGCTAGGAATTCTCATGCTAGGAATGTTAGAGCTTGGCTACTTGGCTTCTGGTAGCACGGGACTCGCCCCTGCAAAAGAAAGTGATAAAAGTGCTTTTATCTGGCGCAGCTTGTGGAGAGCACCGCCCCCGCCCCCCCCCCCCCCCCCGCCCGCCCAGTATCAGTCCAGGGGCAGGCCTATCCCTGGCTGGCCAATGAGAGCGCTGCATCTCCCTGGCCACAGTAATTGGTTCAGGGATGAGCATGTGACCCAAGCCAGCCAATGAGCACTTTCCCCAGGATTTTTACCTAAAATTAACAAAAAAGTGACCCTCTCAGCTTCTGAGATTGTGGACAATAAGGACTGGGGAAGCCTGGAGCTGCCAGGAGCCCTCTTTGTCATCCCACAGAGAAAATTATTTTTTTAATGGAAATATAATTGATGTGAAATATGATATTCATTTCAAGTGTACAAGATCATGAGTCAATGTTTTTATATGCTACAAAATGATCACCAGGATAGGTCCAGTTACTATCTGTCATCAACAAAGTAATACAACATTATTGACTCTATTCCTTATGTTGTACAGTACCTTCCTGTGACTATTTTTGTTATAGTTCTATGGGAAAAAATCCCATTTGTATTTTGATGGGGATTGCATTGAATCTGTAGACTGCTTTGGGTGGAATGGACATTTTAACAATACTAGTTCTTCCAATCGATGAATATAGTGTATCTTTCCATTTGTTTGTTTCATCTTCAAATTCTTTCATCAGTGTCTTATGGTTTTCAAAATACAGGTCTTTCTGGGGTCTCTGCACCCAGAAAGACCTGTATTTTGAAAACTCAGTGAGTTGAGCATCTGCCTTTGGCTCAGGCCATGATCCCAGAGTCCTGGGATGGAGTCCCATATCAGACTCCCTGCTCAGGAGGGAA
The DNA here is from genome assembly GCF_002288905.1 of Enhydra lutris kenyoni. Lineage (NCBI taxonomy): Eukaryota > Metazoa > Chordata > Mammalia > Carnivora > Mustelidae > Enhydra > Enhydra lutris. The sequence continues at coordinate 1,933,140 of NW_019154181.1, read as the reverse complement.
CCTGCTTCTCCCTCTCCCTCTTCTGCTCCTCCCGTTTGTGCTGTTTCTCTCACACACTCTCTCTCTCAAATAAATAAATCCTAAAAACAAACAAAATACAGGTCTTTCACCTCCTTGGTTAAATTTATTCTCAAGTATTTTATTCTTTTTTTGATGCAATTATAAGTGAAAGTTTTTCTTAATTTCTCTTCCGACAGTTCATTAGTAATGTATAGAAAAACAATAGATTTCTGTATATTAGTTTTGTATCTGGCAACTTTACTGGCAACTTCATTTATTAGTTCTAATAGTTTTTTGGGAGGAATCTTCAGGGTTTTCTATATACAATATCATGTTATCTGCGAATAGTAACAGTTTTAGTTCCTTACAAATTTGGATCTCTTTTACTTCTTTCTCTTACCTAACTGCCATTGCTAGGACTTCTAATACTATGGAAATAAACATGGTGAGGGTGGGCATCCTTGCCCTGCTCCTTATCTTAGTGAAAAGGTTTTAGCTTTTTTTTTTTTAAAGATTTTATTCATTTGTCAGAGAGAGAACACAAGCAGGGGAAGCAGCAGGCAGAGGGAGAAGCAGGCTCTGCTGAGCAAGAAGCCCTACTCAGGATTCGATCTCAGGACCCTGGGATCATGACCTGAGTCGAAAGCAGATGTTCAACCGACTGAGCCACCCAGGTGCCCCAAAAGAGCTTTTAGCTTTTCACCATTGAATATGATGTTAGTGGTGGGTTTGTCATGTGTGGCCTCTATTATGCTGAAATGTGTTTCCTCTGTACTCACCTTGTTGAAAGTTTTTAACATAAATGGCCATTGAATTTTATCAAATGCTTTTTCTGCATCTCTTGAGATGATCACATCATTTTTATCCTGTGTTTTGTTAAGGTGGGGTATCATGGTGATTGATTTGAGGTGCTTAAACCATCCTTGCATCCCTGAAATGATGTATCTCACTTGGTCATGATGTATGATCCTTTTAATGTATTGGCGAATGTGATTTACTACTATTTCGTTGATGATTTTTGCACCTATGATCATGAACAGTATCACAGAGACAATTCTTAACAGCAGTTCAGACTAGCCTGGGAACCAGGTGACTAGAGCTGTTGGGTCAGACTGGCATCATTGTGCCTTTCTTGGCACATTCGCTGTTGCCTCAAGCAAAATTTTCTTTGGAGAGAAACCCCAAAGTCTTTCTATCCCTTTTCTCTTCTTTCTTTCATTTATTCGTTCTTTCTCTCTTCCTTTCTTTCTTTCCCTATCTTTTTTTCTGTTTCTCTCTTCTTCCTTTTTTTTCTTTTGTATTTAATAAATATCTTTTAAAAAAATAATCTTGGGGTCAAGAGCCTGGGTGGTGCAGTTGGTTAGGCACCCAACTCTTGATTTGGGCTCAGGTCATGATCTTAGGATCATGAGGTTGAGCCTTGCATTGGCTCTGTGCTCAGCACGGACTTTGCTTAAGTTTCTCTCTTCCTCTGCCCCTCCCCTCAGCTCTCTCTCAAATAAATAAATCTTCTTTTTTAAAGATTTTATTTATTTATTTGACAGACAGAGATCACAAGTAGGCAGAGAGGCAGGCAGAGAGAAGGAAGGAAAGCAGGCTCCCTGCTGAGCAGGGAGCCCAATGCAGGGCTCGATCCCAGGACCCTGGAACCATGACCTGAGCCAAAGGCAGAGGCTTTAACCCACTGAGCCACCCAGGCACCCCTCAAATAAATAAATCTTAAAATCATCATCATCATCCTAGGGGCACCTGGATGGCTCAGTTGGTTGAGCATCTGACTCTTGATTTCAGCTTAGGTCTGATCTCAGTGTCAAGAAATCAAGCCCCATGTTAGGCTCCATGTTCAGTAAGGAGTCTGCCTGAGACTCTGTCTCTCCCTCCACTTCTGCCCCTCCCCCACATTCTCTCTCTCTCAATAAATTAATTTTTAATGAAAAAAATCCTAAAAGTGTATGTGCACAAATCCTATAAAGATCTAACTAGCACTCTTCAAAAGTATTGTTAAAATCATGAAACACAAGAGAGACCAGTAAACTCTCACCAACAAAAGGGAGATTGTGAAGACAAGACAGCTCAGTGTGATGTGGTATCCCAGATGGGATTCTAGTACAGAAAAGGGAGATGGGTGGAAAAGTGGTGAAATCCAAACAATTTCTGTGATTCGTTAATGGTATTGGACCAAATGTTAATTTCTGAGTTCTGACAAATGGATAGGGTAATATATGGTAACTAGGGGAAAGCTGAGTGACAGGTATAGGGGAATGGTCTCTGCTGTATCTGCAACTTTTCTGTAAATCTAAAACCAGTCCAAGTGGGGAGGCTGTGTGGCTCAGTTGGTTGGGTGTCTGCTTTCGGCTCAGGTCATGATCCGGAGGTCCTAGGATCGAGCCCTGTGTTGGGCTCCCTGCTCAGCTGAGAGCCTGCTTCTCCCTCTCCCTCTGCTGCTCTCCCTGCTTTTGTGATCTCTCTGTCAAGTGAATAGATTGAAGTCTTTAAATAACTAACTAAATAAATGAAACCAGTCCAAGTAAAAGGGTCTATTTATTTATTATTAAAAAAAATTGGGTGGGGGGGCGCCTGGGTGGCTCAGTCATTTAAGTGTCTGCCTTCAGCTTCAGGTGATGATCCCAGGGTCCTGGGATCAAGCCCTGCATCTGGCTCCCTGCTCATCGAGGAACCTGCTTCTCCCCCTCCCACTCCCCCTGCTGGTGTTCCTTCTCTCTCTGTCAAATAAATAAAATCTTAAAAAAAAAGAAAGAAAGA